>NC_044561.1:78427491-78740824 GCF_007565055.1 Rhinopithecus roxellana | reverse complement strand
AGGGTGGAGGATGGGAGGAGGGAGAGAATCAGGAAAAATAACTAATGGGTGCTAGGCTTGATACCTGGATGAAGAAATAATCTGTAAAACAAATCCCCATGACATGAGTTTATCTATACAACAAACCTGCAAATGTACCCCTGAACTGAAAACAAAAGTTAAAAAAATTAAAAATATTTCTTAAGGAGAATGAAAAATGAACTAAACTGAATAAAAAAATTCAATGTATCCAAATTTGTGGGACACAGCTACAGTGCAAGAGGAAACTTTCCAGCATTAAATGCAAGTATTAGAAAAAAGGAAAAGACTCAAATCAATCTAAGCTCCTACCTCAAGAACACGGAAAAAGAAGAGGAAAATAAGCCCAAAGCAACTAGAAATATAAAAAGAATAAAGGACAAAAATCAGTGAAACTGAAAAGAGAATAACAATGGAGAAGATAAATGAAACAAAAACTTCATTGACTGAAAAGGTCAACAAAACTGACAAACCTATAGCAAAACTGACAAAGACATAAGAGAGAAGACTCAAATTACCAATCTCATGAGTGAAATAGGAGATATTATTGTAGACCTTTGAGGCATCAAGAGGAGAATACGGCAATACTAAGAACAACTCTGTACTCATAATTTGACAACTCAGATGAACAGTTCCTCAAAACACATAAACTACCACAGTCAAACTATAGATGATTTACATAGCCCCATAATGATAAGAAAAGATGGCATAGTTCTCAATTCATCTTATAAAGTTAGAATGAACCAAATAGCAAAACTAGACAAAAACAGTAAAGAGAAAGCAAAAACAGTAAAGAGAAAGAAAACTAAGACCAATATCTCTTGTGAAAATAGAGAGAAACATCTTTAACAAGATAATAGCAAATATATAAAAAGAAGCAAACACCATGACCAAATGAGTTGTATTCCAGGGATATAATCCGGTTTAAGTATTAAAAAAGCAATTAATGTAAACCACCAAATCAACAGGCTAACGAAGAAACCATATGTGATCACATCATTCAATGGAGAAAAAGCATTGGACAAAACCGAACACCCATCTATGATAAAAAATGATAACTCTCCTAAAATATTAAGAATAGAGGAGAACATTCTCAACTTGATGAGAACGTCTATTATGGACATACAAGTTGAAAGTAGCAGGATGGAAGATGATACATCATGCAAACAGTAATCAAAGGAAAGCAGGGGTGACTGTATTAAAACCAAACATAATAGACTTCAGAGCAACTGAATCAAAAACAGAATTTAATGAATCAGAAAAAAAAGAAATACAGTAGAACCAACATGTAAATTTAAAAGATATTGCTTTGATTCTATTTCCCATAATAGAGAGAATACATTCTTAACTTGGGGTAAGCACAAGTACACCTTGGAAGAAATGATGATTGGAAAATAACTGTTAAAAGAGAGAAAAAATATAACATTCAAAGGAGATTCATTTACTTAGCTCTACACACACAGAAAAAAATGTAAACCTGATGAAAGAGGTAATTTTCTACTGGTAAATATTATTTACCAACTGATCACAGTAATGATATGAAATCTAAAAGAGAAAAACTTATCTTCATAGATAAAACAGAGAGGACCTTCAGTGAGCTTGTACCCTGCATGCCCCCCAAAACCCTCAGAAAGCCTCAGCCCAAATGGTCAACATGGGTAAATAATGGTAGATAATAAAACTTCAAGAACAAGATAATTTTACATTACTTGAATTGTTCTGGAGCACAGGCAAAGAAGAAAATATTCCAAATTATTTTGTATGGATCAAATGCAATTTTGTATGAAAAAAGAAGATACAAACAAATATCACCTATGGATATGGATGCAAACATTCTAAACATGTTAGCAAACAAAATATAGCAGCCCCGAGGTGCCATTTCTTATCCATCACATTACAAGATAAATTACAACAAATCTTGCAGTGACTTATGGGGAAAAGGCAGAACAATATAACCCTTTGGAGGAGAATTTGAAAATATCTGACATTGATTCCACATTACCTTTGACTCAGCAAACCCATTTCTAAGACTTTGGAAAACAGTATGGCAATTCCTCAAGGATCTAGAACTAGATGTACCATATGACCCAGCCATCCCACTACTGGGTATATACCCAAAGGATTATAAATTATTCTACTACAAAGACACATGCACACGTATGTTTATTGCGGCACTATTCACAATAGCAAAGACTTGGAATCAACCCAAATGTCCATCTGTGACAGACTGGATTAAGAAAATGTGGCACATATACACCATGGAATACTATGCAGCCATAAAAAAGGATGAGTTTGCGTCCTTTGTAGGGACATGGATGCAGCTGGAAACCATCATTCTTAGCAAACTATCACAAGAACAGAAAACCAAACACCGCATGTTCTCACTCATAGGTGGGAACTGAACAATGAGATCACTTGGACTCGGGAAGGGGAACATCACGCACTGGGGCCTATCATGGGGAGGGGGGAGGGGGGAGGAGGGAGGGATTGCATTGGGGAGTTATACATGATATAAATGATGAATTGATGGGTGCTGAGGAGTTGATGGGTGCAGCACACCAACATGGCATAAGTATACATATGTAACAAACCTGCACGTTATGCACATGTACCCTAGAACTTAAAGTATAATAATAAAAAAAAATAAAATAAAATAAAAAAAAAAAAAAAAAAAAAAGACTTTAAAAGTGCACCTGCTCAAATGCGAAACAATGTGCTCAAGTTTATTCAGTGTGGCGTCATTTATAGCACAAAAATAGTGGAAACAATCCAATCCAAATGCCCATCTGTAGAAGATTACCTAAATAAACTACAGTGTAGCACCACTGGATCACCATGAAGCTCTTTTTAAAAATGGAGGCAGACAGCTTCCGTGGACAGCATGTGGAATAAGGGGTGACTTTCGGGTTTTATTGTAAAGTGGAAAAACAAAGAAAACCAGGTGCAGGGAAGGGCACATAGGATGCCACAATTTGTTTAAAATTAAAAGAACACTATAAATACATAGGTTTCTATGTGTAGATGTATAATTTGTTTTGTTCTACTTCAGAAAGAAGCACTGAAAGGATAAATCAAATGCTACCAAAAATCATCATCCGTAGGCAAAGGGGCCGAGTAAAGGGAAGAGAGATAAAGCTGGACTTCTCAGGGTACATGTATATAAAGTCTTAACACTTGAGCCATGTAAAATCTTACATAGTAAAAAAATATAAAATAAAATAAAATAGAAAAGAAAAATAAATTCTAAAATTGAAAACAAATAAGCCTAAGCTCATTTATCAAATGTGTGTATCAAATGAGAAACATCACCACACAGAGAAAATATTTACTTCAAATGAGTTTAAACATAACCTTCTATGTATCTTTGGGGAATGCATTCTACTGACAAGAAGAAGTGCAACGAAAAAATTATCTTTAAAAACTAATTTTCATTAATAGCAATACTGATATGGAAATGTTCAAACTATTTTGTGTATGCTGTATAGAAACAAACAAATAAGCTAGTGTTATTAATGCAGTTCTTAGGTGAGAGAGAAATCATGCACAACTATAAAAGTTCAAAAACTCCTATAATATAAAGTTTTAATTGGAAAAATTTAAAAGCCCCACAGCACTGCTACTGGTGGCAGTGGGCACCCAGTGCAGAACCAGCAGATTGTGATGCGTGCTTGGTACCACCCCGGATATGGCTGATTCCAAGGGGAACCCAGATGTCCTCTGTAGGTGCCAGAAGATGACCAAAAGATAAGCCAAGGCACACCAAAAACATACAGGCAAGAATCCAAAGAGGCACGTGCGGGACAATTTAGACATCAAGAAAAATCACTGTAATTGATTTCAAAATATTGAATGAATAAGACTGTACGTGCCCTTAGTGGGAAATAGGAGAGAATTGAGAGAGAGAGGACTACACCTTTACCCTCAGTGGAGGTGACCGACCAATTTCTTTTCCTAAACATTGATTATTAAAGGGAATAATTAATCATTTGTCATGTCTGTTTATAAATAATTTAGTCACCCTCAGTTGACAAGGACAAACTCTTCTTCTTAGAAAAACACCAACTGAAAGAAATGACAGAATTGGAAAATGACCTTTCTGCAGCCCTCAGTGATGAATTGATTCCAGCAAGGATCACCAGCGGACACTAAATCTGTTAGGCTACGGGTCATGGGAAAGCCCCATAGATTACTTGTTACCTTTAAGAGAAAAGTTAATTTTACAGTGGAGAGATCAGGCTGGCCTCCCGTGAGCCAATCAGTGAAACTTGATGTCAGCAATTATGGGATGCAGAATTAAAGAGATAGTGTTACCCATGAAATGTTCTTGCCAAAAACATTCAGACTGAGTCCAATCAAGCCGTTAGACCAACTTCTAGTATACAGGAAATACGGGGGACAGGGGAATAAGTTAAATGACACCACAGGAAATAATAAGATGAATCTGATATCAGATACTCTACATGACATCTAGCTCTGTCTATCTAAAAAGCTTGCAGTATCATGGAAAAGAAGAAATGGCAATAGGTCAGTCCTAGATTAAAGGAACCGTAGTAACAACAACCCAAGGTACTGCAACCACTGGTCAAGATTAATTGGACCAGAGGTCAGCAATCGGGCCAAACACTGGCCAGTAGGGATGCCCTAAAATGACAATGGCCAACTGCTACATCCACCTTATCAGACACCAGAAAGGCACCAAAATAGGAAGTGAGAGAGAAAACAAGATAGGCAAGCCTCACAGGAGAGTTTTCACATTTCTGAAGATTCTACTGAGTCTTTGGAATAACCCCATTGCATAAAGGAGCCTGATTGTTTCTCTTCTTTGAAAGTTGAAATAACAGGATCTGAAACCCAGGTCGTTCCAGTATATTCTAAGAAATTTCTTTTTGATAGTGACACCAGAGACCAGGTGCAGGACTGAAGGACTCTTCATGTCAGAGAAATCACATGTCATTCTGAATAAAAGGTTAGGATTTGGGCCGGGTGCAGTGGCTCACGCCTGTAACCCCAGCACTTTGGGAGGCCGAGGCAGGCAGATCACCTGAGGTCAGGAGTTCGAGACCAGCCTGGCCAACATGGCGAAACTCCGTCTTTACTAAAAATACAAAAATTAGCTGGGCATGGTGACGGGCACCTGTAATCTCAGCTACTCAGGAGACTGAAACAGGAGAATAGCTTGAACGCAGGAGGTGAAGGTTGCAGTGAGCTGAGATAGTGCCACTGCACCAGCCTGGCTGACAGAGCGAGATTCTATCTCAAAAAAACAAAAAACAAAATAAGAATTTGGAGCCCTCTAGTTTTTTGCTGTTCATAGTGTGGTCCATGGGCCAGCAACATTGGCATTGCCTGAAAACTCATTAGAAATTAGAAATGTTTATTTTAACACAGTTTCCAGGTATGCATTAAAATTTGATAAGGCCTAGCCCGCATTGAAATCTCAATCTTTCATGACCAAACATTAGCTCTGAGAATCAGAGAGACGATGCAGTGGTTGCCACTGGGAAGTTTAGGCTGGTTGGTATCATGAGTGCATTTTCCTTAACTGGGTCTTAGTTTGGGTTTCCCCAAAAGCAGACCCTTAGATAAAAATGTGGGTACAAGTAGTTTATTTGGGAGGTGATTCCAGATAACATCTTTGGCAGAGTGAGAAATGAGACTAGAGGGGCAGGCAGCTACAGAAGGCTATGTTCCTGGGTGAGTCACCACTGTGGGCAGCTCAGTGTCCCTGCAGACCCTCTAAGAGCCTGTGCAGAACATGCCTCCGATTCATCCCTTTGGAGCGAGGACGCTGGAGTGTGCATTCTCTGTCCCCTGACCAATGATCATGGAGGGCTGCTTCCAGAACATTCTCTCCCAGAATCTCTGGCTGACTCTGTGTGTGAATTAAACCCTTTCTTGAGGCCAGGGCCCACCTTCAGGTAGAAAGATGCAGGAGACCTCAGCCTGTAGGTAGCTGTGTGGAGGTGGTCACTGGTGGTGACTGCCCAAGAGGCACAATGGGGCGTAGGCAGCACCTGCCAAATGCTGCTTGTGGAGCACGTCGTGTTAGGGAATTGTGACAGAGCTCTGGGCAGCATGCTGGGCCTGTGGCTGAATGTGGAGACGTGTGGCACGAGACGTGTGGTGCCAGCTGGCAGCACCCATGGGCTCGTCTGGCCCACAGCTGCACTACCAGCCCCACAAGAGTTACATGACTGAGCGAAGTTGGCTCATTTTCATCAGAACTTTTTGGCAACGGCAGGCGTGCTACTCTGTCTTCAAAATAATTAGTTCACTCATGGGGAAATGTGCTCTGAAAATTATCTAAGAGAATTAATTGGCACATTTTAGTTGGAACCAGAACTTGTCCCTGAGAGTATCAGAAGTCGCATGACTATAAAACCAGGCATTCCTTTCATCTTTTTCTCCATCATTTTGATGATATATTCACAGCCATCAAACAAGAGACGCTGGTGTATATTCATGAAAGGAGGAGAAAGGAAAATGGAAAGAACAGAAGGAAATACTGTTATTCCCACAGTCTCAAAAAAAGGTTAGCTCAAAGCATATAATGGGGGAAAATGGCAGCATCTTTTTCTAAAGGTTTTGTTTTTGATCCAGTTTCGAGCTCCTTCTCTCATCAACCAACGTTTCCAACATGGAAGCACCTTTTAGTCTGCACCAAGTCTCCCGTCAGAGCAGGAAGGAGTGTCGAGAGGAAAATCATATGAGACAAAATAATAAAGGCCCCTCATAGTTTAAAGTTGATGTAGATTTTCCAGATATAGTGGTGATGAAGCAACCACCAGAGAGAGAATGTTCTGGTCTTACAGACCAAGTGCTAGTGAGTCTATTGTATGGCAGAAAATGACAGAATATCCTCGACTCACAGCTCTTCTTACAGTGTGTAGGCCTGGCCACTAAAAAAGCAGGCATTCGTGTGTGTGCTGCAGAAATTATATTTCCTGTAGGTTCCCACAGTGATCACCAATTGTGGTTTTGCTCTTAAATACCATTACCCTCTGTGGGGCTTATTCTCACCATATGGAAAACTAAGGGAATTTACCATCTAAGGTCTCTTCTTTTGCTAGTTATCTCAGACTTTTGCTTCTATTATTTACTGTTATTGATGTGACAGAATCAATAGTTATTTATAAAATAGGATCCAGCCTCCTTGGCTTTCATTCCATTCATTGACGAGAACGAAAGTGGTGTGAAGACAGAGGAGGGAGAATAGGTCAGGTCACTGTGGCCTTGAACCACCTAAAGAAACAAAGAGTGTCCAATGACAAAACCAGGACTCCTTGACCTCCATAGAGGGAGATGAAAAGCTACATACAGTCTTAATAAAACATATTTGATAGATAGCATAGATGAGACATAAGAAATGGCAGGAGACAGAAATCAAGTCTATATAAATCCAAAGACAAGAATGTCATCACTATTTATTAGAAAAACTGGGTTTCTTTCAAGTCTCTGCTAGTCATTGTGATTATTCAGGAGCCTCAGGAACTACAGAGGAGAGATGTGGATGGAACTAGGCAAGGAAGGGCCTGGGCAATGGGGTTCACGTGCTCAGACCAGACCCAGCCCATACGCAAGGGGCAGACGGCAGTGAGCAGTGCCTAAGAGATGATTACTAGAAGCCGGGCTTTTCTTGCTCTTGTTTGAAAAGAAACTAGTAAGCCAGCCAAAGCAGAGATTTGTGAGCTCATAACCAGTCCCCAGGAAGGACGCAGAGTGCCTGGTCTTAAGCCTGGATTCCACAAACCCCAAAACCTGGATTCCACGGGGGGGCCCTCACTCTTTACCTCTGACCTCCCCTTCTCACTGCATCTCTGCTTTCCTTCCTCATTGCCTGGATCCCTCTCAGGGCAGACACAATGCCACCTGGAATTCCCAGGACAGACCTCCTGCCACCTTGCTGCCTGAGCAAACGAGCTTCACTGTCAACAAGCTATAGGGCTTTCCTTCCGAAGGAAATTCTACTGAGAGTCACCGCTGTCCAGCTTCAGACCTAAGGTGCTGTTCATTTCTAGAGCTGCACCTTTACATTTTCAGCAGTCTTCCTCCAAGAGGCACATACACATCTCTGGAGGGCTCTCCCTCAGCAACAGCAAGTTAGAAAACCTAGCTGAGAGTTGCTGCAATTATTTCCCTTTATTGACTTTGTAAAGCACTTATTTTTTTCTTTATATCAGGAGCTCCCTTAAACACAATCCTTTTTGGGGAGTGGGGGAGGGAACCAAGTTGAAGCAGCAGAGATTCCACAGCACTTAATTTTAAACAAGTCCTATCAATTTTGCAAAATCCAGCTCCACAGGGAAATGTAGTGCTGGTGTGTTCCGCATCTGCCTCCCCTTAGCATGAGCAGCTCCCCTCAACCGCAGGAAGACCTATCCTTTTTTCCCTCTTTGCAGAAATTGTGGTAAAGATCTAGGACATCGTGTTGAATTACAATTACAATAATCTGGTTTGAGAAACAGTGCTTTGGATCTGAAATGTTCTCCCATCTGAGCTGGGGCCTGGCATCTCTTGGGAGAAACTCCCAAGGGATGAGCTTGGTGTGGACGTGCTGTACCTGGGTGTCTTTGCGCCAGCTCTCACGAAAGCCTTGCTAGCAGGCTTCTAAACTCAACTGCTGTCCGGAACTTCTGCGGCACAGGCCATCTTTTACAAATGGGTTAAAGTAAGTGTTTTTCCTTCTCTGTGATTTTGTTTATTTGCAAATCCAAGAAGCTTCACAAATCAGTTGGTCTTTCTCACTATTTTATCCTAGAATTTTACATGGACTCTTCTTTTTAAACAGCACTAGTTCAGGGGTTTGACAGCCACAGACAGCAATAACTTTATATGCATGAGACTGTGCAGTTACTCATACTGCCTACTGGATATGTTCCCTCTTCTGAATTTCTCAGAACTTCTGAGTTTATCCTCCTGGGGACAGCCCCAAATAATTCCTGACAAAGTTAGTGTATGCGTACCCCAGCCCCTTCCTCCCTCAGGAAGGCAAATGCTGAGAACGATGTTCCGCTCTGGCTTCCAGAGTTCCCCAGTGAGGGGAAGCCCAGCACCTTCCACCCCCACCGCTAGGGTGGCTGCATTGTAATTCATCCTCCACTGCCTTTTTCCCGTCCCTTTCTCTCCTCCCCACTTCCCAACCAGTGCTTCTACCACCTCCCAAATAAACTATTTGAACTTGCCTTCTCATCTCAGGGTTTTCTTTAGAAAGAATCTAAACTGAAACTGATGGGATAGTGAAATCCTGCACTGCTTCAAGAGCCATAATTTTTTAAAGATAAACTTTCTTCTGTGGCCTGAAATTTCTTCAGCTGAGATGCCAGATACAACTCGAGTGCATACAACAGATTAACGCAATGCTGCTCTAGAGCAAGCATCACAACAGAAGAGCATCATTTAGTTTTATTTTGCTAATGGTAAGATTATATAAGGAGACAACTCAAAAGAGTTGTGTTCAAAAAATTAATTTAAAAATCTGGCAAAGTTGTTGGAGACAATATTTTATACAGAAATGTTTAGTTTTGCTCTATGCTAACAATAAGTAATTAGAAATAAAATCAAAAAAGTATTTCACTACAATGGAGACCAATGCATGAAATAATTAGAGATATGTGTAACGAGAAGTAACTAAAGCCTATATCACTGAATAAGCTGTAGAACCTATAAGCAAACTCTTATTATAGGAGGTGGACAAGAACAAAGCTGATGGAGACACGTAAAAGATTTAATGTCACAGTAGTAATACCACATGCTTTCTAAAATAGTGTGCAAACAATGTCATTCTAATTGGTATCTCAATGAGGTATTTGTTTTATTTATCTATAAAGATTTTAATAGTCCATTTTAATGTTTTAGTACATATATTTATAATTCCAACTTTTAGATTCAGTGGGTACATGTGCAGGTTTGTTACACGGGTGTATTGCATGATGCTGAGGTTGGGGTACAAATGATCCCATCACGCAGGTACTGAGCATAGTACCCAATAGGTTGTTTTTTAACCCTGGCTCCCTTTCTCCTTCTCCCCTCTAGTAGACCCCAGTGTCTATTTTTGACGTCTTTATGTCCATGAGTACCCAATGTTTAGCTCCTACTTACAAATGAGAACATGTGGTATTTGGTTTTCTGTTCCTGGGTTAATTTCCTTAGGATAATGGCCTCCAGCTGCATCCATGTTGTTGCAAAGGACATAATTTCATATCCTTTGTAGTATTCTATGATGTAGTATTCCATGGTATATTTATACCACATTTTTTAAATCCAGTTCACCACTGATGAGCATCTAGGCTTATTCCATGTCTTTGCTATTGTGAATTCTGCTGCAATTAACATAAGTGTATGCGTCTTTTTGGTAGAACCATTTGTTTTCCTTTGGGTACATACCCAGTAATGGGATTGCTGGGTCGAATAGTAGCTCTGTTTTAAGTTCTTTGAGAAACTTCGGTGAGGTATTTTATTTGAAATGAATAAAATGACCACTAAGTTTATATAGGAAAATGTACACATGAGGATAGTCAAGAAGATTATATAAATACACATATATCAGTGAAAGTAGTTATATTTTACTAATTACCAGTTACTATTACAGAGCTGTTGTAACCAATCAACATGTTACTGGTGGACTGGAACCTTGTGAGGAATCCAGACATCAGTATTGTAGATACAGATGATTAAGCGACAAAATGCATCTCAGTGGGAAAACAGATCACAAGAAACAGCACTGGCACAACAAGTGTTTTTCTGGACGAAGGTGAAATTGGACACCTATTGACATCTCATACAAAACTGGAATTCAGTTTGATAAAAGTCTTGAGTGTTGTATTAGTGAGGGTCCTCTGGAGGGACAGGACTGATAGGATAGACGTATATATGAAAGGGAGTTTATTAAGGAGTATTCACTTTCAGAGTCCTATGTGTAAATTTCTCTACCGGCAAAACAAATAAGTGGAAATGAGTATCCCTCATAACTCTTTGTCCTCTGACCTCTCCCTGCTCTTCAATGGTTTAATTTAACCAAAAAGGAAAAGGCAGAAGAATCTGTGTAGACATGATAAGAGGGTAGACCTCTTTTGAATGCAGAAAGCTCAACACATTGGACTTTTGGGAAAACAACCCATGTGTTGGGGAAAATCCCAAATTTCTGTTCATCATCACCAGAGATCAAGTCAAAATATGTCACACATTTAAAAAAACCTACCAGCACCCTGGTGACCTTAGACATGTGATACGGCACAAGCATGAGCAAGAGGCGGATCAGAAGTGAGCCTCTATCTCTGTGGAATGATGCCAAAGCCCTTGGATTATTCTCTGCCATGCCCCAGAGCCCCTCCTCTAAAATTTACCATGACTGGGTTTTTCACAAGAGTCAGATATTGAAAGGTAAATACTATCCAGGGCAAGAGGAAATGGCCAAGAGAGCAAAATATTGCACACTTGCCCCAGGCTCACTTAGAAATTTTAACTAGAGACAACAGACCACAAACATCTTCCTTTTCTCTGACAACGCCAATAACTCCTTCTTAGGAGGGTAAAAAATGCTTCAATTACACCTGCTGCCCCAGCCTTGTTAGTAATTGCATTCCTTTTGCTAGGAAATGTGTACAGTTTTGTACAATAATTATATAGTGACTCTAGAAATTGGGAACTCAGTGTTCAAGAGGTAAGTCTGAACTTGGGAAGCTGAGAGTTCTGCCTAAGTTCCCTAAAATCCAGAGAACAGCTCAGAGAAAACAATGGGGATAAAGAGCACGTGGTTCCCGAGGTGAGTCCTCAGAGCCCAGTGCTGACTCTAGAGACACATCAATGTCTCCAAGAAGGAGTATGAGTAGTTCAGGGAAAACTGTCTGTTATAATACAGAATCACTCTTACTTACAAAGACTATACCTATATCTGAAAATAGCAAGCAATAACACCTTGCTTTGAAAGTTGCAGCACAATTCTTAAATACCATTTTGTTTAATCTTCGCAACAACCCTATGAGTGAAAAATAAGAACCCATGAGGCTTAAGATAACGCAGCTGTAAGTGGATGAATATCAGGCTCAAGCAGAAATCCCTGGGTCCATGTTCTGTGTCCTTTCTGCAGCCCACAGCTTCTGGATGGGAACTTGGAAGACAAAGGAACTGCAGTGAGATTCTCATCAGCTCTTCTCCTTCCTCGCTGCTAATATCCAACATCCAATTAATCTTCCAGTGTTTTGTCCAGGAGAAGGAATGCACATCCAGAAGCCGCAGATAACCATAATGACGTGTTATTAAGAGCCTAATTTCTGAAAAAGCTTGGTTTCTGCCTTTGTCTCAGGTGAGACAATTCATCCCTGGGGTGTTTACAGAAGTGCAAAAGACAAATATTAAAAAGTGAAGCCGGCTTTGGGATGCAAATGACTGGAAAGCAACTCTGTAGTCTTAATTAGTGGGCCTCAGTGCAGGGAAGCAAGACTTATCTGCCCTTATCAGCCCTGCAGGCTTTATTGGTTATGAAACGGTGTTTGGCACAAATCAGCCTTCTCCTGTTTAAAAAATAAAGCATGAAGACAGAACTCTTTTCACGCACCTCAGTATGGTGTAATAAAGGTGCCAGTGGTTAAGGATGTGGTTCATCTACTTGGGTAGTTGTGACTGCAAGCAAATGGTTTCCATTACAGAAAATGATCCCTGTAGGCTGCGGAGTAATTTGAAAGTAAAACAAATAATTCAAATAACCCCCAGTGACCTCCAAAGCTTGCATAACACAAGGTGATATTCTGGGAAAATGTCAACAAATGAATTCTATGGTTTTCTTGGCTTCATAGAAAAATTCCTTCCACGGCTGACTTTTTGGAAATGTTAAGGACAGTTACATTTACAGATTATCCATTAGTCCATCAGCCAGTATGTATATGATGTACCAACAGCTGTTCTGTGCTGGTCGTTGTGTAGACAGAAAAATATGGAAGTCTCGATTGCTTAAATATAGTGCTCAGAGAAGTCAGGTGAAACCAAATGAGGTCACTATGTGAAATAATTCCTCCAGGATGGTGTGATTGAGGCTCAAAGCCTGCAGGGGTCCAGGGTCTAAGAGATCACTGGAGATTATGAGGAAGTCATGGGAAAGACCCAGAGACACTAAATAATGCTGAATAGAGACATTCCGCAGCCCCATCAATCCAATAATTTGAAAAATAAAAGTAATATCTTAATGTAAGGAGTGGTGTGTCTTCAACATTACACTCAGGAAAAGTTGCTTGACTTTTACTTCCTTATCATCCCCCACACAAGGAGCAGAGTGGGGTTCAGAGGCAGACTGTGGACAGGCCTGGGTTTCATTGTCAGTCCTGGTACTTCACAGAGATTATTGATCCCCTCCGTGTTGACTTCCTCATCGGTGAAGTGGAAAGTAATTTTTTCTATCTTACAGAGTTGCGACAGAGATGAACAGATGCAAGCAAAATTCTTCAAATTGTGTCTGGTACACAGAAACTCAAAAATGCAATCTACAATTTAGACAAAGAAGATTCAACTGAACAAGCTACAGACAAATAAAAGAATTGAGAAAACAAACAACAACAATAATAAAAGTTGTCACAGCCCTTGCAGCCCTGACCCTGAGAAGACAGAGCTGGGTGTGTAAGACAGCAGTCCCTGGAGAAGTCTTCCCTTTTATGACAGCATATTCAGTGGAGGTTTTCCCAAACCCAAGTTAGTTTCCTAGTTATGCTCACCAAGCAGCAAGGTCTCTGACCAGAGAAGTTTTTCAGATGACAATATTATGATCCCTAGAAAAGAATAAGCTCTCTTTAGGCTCACCAAATTTGCATTCATATATATATATATATATATATATATATATATATATATATATATATATGTATGTGTGTATATATATATAGTTCCATATTGTAAATCTGCACAAAAATGCCAAGTATCTGGTTTAATTCACATAAGCTTACCTTCTGCAGCCAGGAAGCAAATGGCCAAACCCTGAAGATGATGACTCAACCAAGGTGTTACCATGGAGACCCTTCCTCAGCCCCCTCTACACTGCTAGTCCACGGTCTTCAGAGTGGAGAGGTGTGTGTGTGTGTTTCTCAGTATGATCCCTGGGGTTATGAAGAAAATACTAGAACTTCATTTTAATCTACTTTATTAAAAATAATGAGATTTTAATATTAAGTACATGAAAATACCGCATAGAGAAAGAATTCCCAGTGGTGCTGGCCACCTTTGTTTCCAGCCCCTTGTGAGGTACTACAGTTCATGGTTTTCAAGGCAACAGATTTTGAGGATTTCGTTTGCCATTCGGGGTGTTTTGCTTGTATATAAACTTTGGAATCAGTTTGTTGGTATTTATGAAATAGTTTGCTACAATTTTGATTGGGCTTGTGTTGTCTATAAATCAAGTTGAGAACAATTGATATCTTAACAATACTGTGTTTTCCAATCCATGAGCATAGAATATCCATCCATCTGTTTAGACTTCTTTGATATTTTTCATCAGAAATTTTTGGTTTTTCATATCTACATCACATATATATTTTGGCAGATTTTTACCTAAGCAAAATGACTAGTATTAAAAAGTCTAAAAATAACAGATGCTGGCAGGCTGTGGGGAAAAGGGAATGTTTATACACTGCTGGTGGGAATGTAAATTAGTGCAGCCACTATGGAAAGTAGTTTGGCAATTTCTCAAATAACTTAAAACAGGATTACAATTTGACGCAGCAAGATCATTATTGGGTACATACCCAAGGTTATATAAATTGTTCTATCATAAAGACACATGCACACATATGTTCATTTCAGCACTCTTCACAATAGCAAAGACATGGAATCAACCTAAATGCCCATCAACGGTAGACTGGATAAAGAAAATGTGGTACCTGTACACCATGGAATACTATACAGCCACAAAGGAGAATGAGATCATGTCCTTTGCAGCAACATGGATGGAGCTGGAGGCCATAATCCTAAGCGAACTAACACAGAAACTGAAAACTGAACACCACATGTTCTCACTTGTAAGTAGGAGCTAAACGTTGAGTGCACATGAACACAAAGATGGGAACAATAGACACCGGGGCCTACTTAAGGTGAGAGGTGAATGAGGATTGAAAAACTACTTATTGAATACTCTGCGTATTACCTGGGTGACAAAATCATATGTACACCAAAGCTCTGTGACACAACTTATCTATAGGACCAACCTACACATTTACCCTTGAAACTAAAATAAGAATTTTAAAAAATAATTTTTTTGCTTCTATTTTCTAGAAGAGAATGTAGAGAATTGGTATCAATTATTCCTTAGTTGTTTGCTAGAATTCTCACAAGAGAAATCATCTGGATCTGCTTTGGATTTTTTTTTTTTTTTTCCTTTACAGAAAGGTATTGATACTTGATTCATTTATTTAAGAGATATTAGACAATTTGGCTTCTTTTTCTTTTTTCTTTTTTCTTTTTTTACACTGAGTCTTGCTTTGTCACCCAGGCTGGAGTGCAGTGGCATGATCTCACCTCACTGCAGCTGCCACCTCCTGGGTTCAAGCAATTATCGTAACCCAACCTCCTGAGTAGCTGGGATTAAAGGCATGTGCCACCACGCCCGGCTAATTTTTCTATTTTCAGTAGAGACAGGGTTTCACCATATTGGACAGGCTGGTCTAGAACTTTTGACCTCAAGTGATCCACCCACCTCAGCCTCCTGAAGCTCTGGGATTACAGTCGTGAGCCACTGCACCTGGCCCCAGTTATTTATTTTTCCTTGTGTGAGTTTTAGTTGTTTGAGTCCTTCAATTACATGAGCTATTTTATCTGTTATCAAGCTTGTGGACATAGAGTTATTCATACTATCTTTTATTGTCCTTTAAATGTACACAATATCACTAGTGATAACTTTTCTTCATTTCTGAATTATTGCCTTCTCTTTAGCCTGGACAGAGTTTTATTAATTTTACTGAAGTTTGAAAATTTTCAAAGAAGAAACTTTCATTTTTATTGATTTTCTTTACTGATTTCAACTTTTCAATTGTACTGATTTATGCTGAATGTTTATATTACTACTTCTTTTCTGTTTGCTTTACACTCAAATGGCTTTTGTTTCTCTAGTTTCTTAAGGCAGAAGCTTTTATTTTTTATTTTAAATCATTTTTCTAATATATTCACTTAATGCTATCAGTTTCCCTCTGTATGCTGCTTTCACTGCACCCCATAATTTTGTTTTATTTTTGTTTTTATTAGTTCAAAGTATTCTTTTAAATTTCACTTGATACTTTTCTTTTTTTTTTTTAATTTTTTTTTTTTTAAATTTCACTTGATACTTTTCTTTTTTTTTTTTTTTTTTCTTGTCACCCAGGCTGGAGTGCAATGGCACAATCTCGGCTCACTGTGACTTCTGCCTCCTGGGTTCAAGCAATTCTCTTGCCTCAGCTTCCCTTGTAGCTGGGATTACAGGTGCCCACCACCACACCCAGCTAGTTTTTGTATTTTTAGTACAGACAGGGTTTCGCCATGTTGGCCAGGCTGGTCTCAAACTACTAACCTCACGATCTGCCTCCCCGGGCCTTCCAAAGTGCTGGAATTACAGGTGTGAGCCGCCGCACCCAGCTGAGACTTCTTTAATCAATGTGTTATACAGAAGTATGTTTTTTATTATTATTATTATATTTTAAGTTCTAGGGTACATGCGCACAATGTGCATTTTTGTTACATATGTATACATGTGCCATGTTGGTGTGCTGCACCCACTAACTTGTCATTTACATTAGGTATATCTCCTAATGCTATCCCTCCCTCCTACCCCCTCCCCACAATAGGACCCAGTGTGTGATGTTCCTCTTCCTGTGTCCAAGTGATCTCATTGTTCAATTCCCACCTATGAGTGAGAACATGTGGTATTTGGTTTTCTGTTCTTGCAATAGTGTGCTGAGAATGATGGTTTCCAGCTGCATCCATGTCTCTACAAAGGACACAAACTCATCCTTTTTTAGGGCTGCATAGTATTCCATGGTGTATATGTGCCACATTTTCTTAATCCAGTCCGTCACTGATGGATATTTGGGTTGATTCCAAGTCTTTGCTATTGTGAATAGTGCTGCAATAAACACACATGTGCATGTGTCTTTATAGCAGCATGAATTGTAATCCTCTGGGTATATCCCCAGTAATGGGATGGCTGGGTCAAATGGTATTTCTACTTCTAGATCCTTGAGGAATCGCCACACCATCTTCCACAATGGTTGAACTAGTTTACAGTCCCACCAACAGTGTAAAAGTGTTCCTGTTTCTCCACATCCTTTCCAGCACCTGTTGTTTCCTGATTTTTCAATGATTGCCATTCTAACTGGTGTGAGATGGTATCTCATTGTGGTTTTGATTTGCATCTCTCTGATGGTGAGTGATGATGACCATTTTTTCATGTGTCTGTTGGCTGTATGAATGTCTTCTTTTGAGAAATGTCTGTTCATATCCTTTGCCCACTTTTTGATGGAGTTGTTTTTTTCTTGTAAATCTGTTTGAGTTCTTTGTAGGTTCTGGATATTAGCCCTTTGCCCGATGAGTAGATTGCAAAAATTTTCTCCCATTCTGTAGGTTGCCTGTTCACTCTGATGATAGTTTCTTTTGCTGTGCAGACGCTCTTTAGTTTAATTAGATCCCATTTGTCAATTTTGGCTTTTGTTGCCATTGCTTTTGGTGTTTTAGACATGAAGTCCTTGCCCATGCCTATGTCCTGAACGGTATTACCTAGGTTTTCTTCTAGGATTTTTATGGTTTTAGGTCTAACATTTAAGTCTCTAATCCATCTTAAATTAATTTTCGTATAAGGAGTAAGGAAAGGATCCAGTTTCAGCTTTCTACTTATGGCTAGCCAATTTTCCCAGCACCATTTATTAAATAGGGAATCCTTTCCCCATTTTTTGTTTTTGTCAGGTTTGTCAAAGATCAGAGGGCTGTAGATGTGTGGTATTATTTCTGAGGGGTCTGTTCTGTTCCATTGGTCTATATATCTATTTTGGTGCCAGTACCATGCTGTTTTGGTTACTATAACCTTGTAGTGTAGTTTGAAGTCAGGTAGCGTGATGCCTCCAGCTTTGTTCTTTTGGCTTAGGATTGTCTTGGCAATGCGGGCTCTTTTTTGGTTCCATATGAACTTTAAAGCAGTTTTTTCGAATTCTGTGAAGAAACTCATTGGTAGCTTAATGGGGATGGCACTGAATCTATAAATTACCTTGGGCAGTATGGCCATTTTCACGATATTGATTCTTCCTATCCATGAGCATGGTATGTTCTTCCATTTGTTTGTGTCCTCTTTGATTTCACTGAGCAGTGGTTTGTAGTTCTCCTTGAAGAGGTCCTTTACATCCCTTGTAAGTTGGATTCCTAGGTATTTTATTCTCTTTGAAGCTATTGTGAATGGAAGTTCATTCCTGATTTGGCTCTCTGTTTGTCTGTTGCTGGTGTATAAGAATACTTGTGATTTTTGCACATTGATTTTGTATCCTGAGACTTTGCTGAAGTTGCTTATCAGCTTAAGGAGATTTTGGGCTGAGACAATGGGGTTTTCTAAATATGCAATCATGTCATCCGCAAACCGGGACATTTTGACTTCCTCTTTTCCTAATTGAATACCCTTTATTTCTTTCTCTTGCCTGATTGCCCTAGCCAGAACTTCCAACACTACGTTGAATAGGAGTAGTGAGAGAGGGCATCCCTGTCTTGTGCCAGTTTTCAAAGGGAAAGCTTCCAGTTTTTGCCCATTCAATATGATATTGGCTGTGGGTTTGTCATAAATAGCTCTTATTATTTTGAGATATGTTCCATGAATACCGAATTTATTGAGAGTTTTTAGCATGAAGGGCTGTTAAATTTTGTCAAAGGCCTTTTCAGCATCTATTGAGATAATCATGTAGTTTTTGTCTTTGGTTCTGTTTATATGCTGGATTACGTTTATTGATTTGCATATGTTGAACCAACCTTGCATCCCAGGGATGAAGCCCACTTGATCATGGTGGACAAGCTTTTTGACGTGCTGCTGGATTTGGTTTGCCAGTATTTTACTGAGGATTTTTGCATCGATGTTCATCAGGGATATTGGTCTAAAATTCTCTTTTTTTGTTGTATCTCTGTCAGGCTTTGGTATCAGGATGATATTGGCCTCATGAAATGAGTTAGGGAGGATTTCCTCTTTTTCTATTGATTGGAATACTTTCAGAAGGAATGGTACCAACTCCTCCTTGTACCTCTGGCAGAATTCGGCTGTGAATCCGTCTGGTCCTGGCCTTTTTTGGTTGGTAGGCTATTAATTATTGCCTCAATTTCAGAGCCTGCTATTGGTCTATTCAGGGATTCAACTTATTCCTGGTTTAGTCCTGGGAGAGTGTAAGTGCCCAGGAAAGTATCCATTTCTTCTAGGTTTTCTAGTTTATTTGCATAGAGCTGTTTATAGTATTCTCTGATGGTAGTTTGTATTTCTGTGGAGTCGGTGGTGATATCCCCTTTATCATTTTTTATAACATCTATTTGATTCTTCTCTCTTTTCTTCTTTATTAGTCTTGCTAGCAGTGTATCAATTTTGTTGATCTTTTCAAAAATGCAGCTCTCGGATTCATTGATTTTTTGAAGGGTTTTTTGTGTCTACCTCCTTCAGTTCTGCTCTGATCTTAGTTATTTCTTGCCTTCTGATAGTTTTTGAGTGTGTTTGCTCTTGCTTCTCTAGTTTGTTTAATTGTGATGTTAGGGTGTCAATTTTAGATCTTTTCTGCTTTCTCTTGTGGACATTTAGTGCTATAAATTTCCCTCTACACAGTACTTTAAATGTGTCCCAGAGATTCTGGTATGTTGTATCTTTGTTCTCATTGGTTTCAAAGAACATCTTTATTTCTGCCTTCATTTCATTATGTACCCAGTAGTCATTCAGGAGCAGGTTGTTCAGTTTCCATGTAGTTGAGTGATTTTGATTGAGTTTCTTAGTCCTGAGTTCTAGTTTGATTGCACTGTGGTCTGAGAGACAGCTTGTTATAATTTCTGTTCTTTTACATTTGCTGAGGAGTGCTTTACTTCCAACTATGTGGTCAATTTTGGAATAAGTGTGATGTGGTGCTGAGAAGAATGTATATTCTGTTGATTTGGGGTGGAGAGTTCTGTAGATGTCTATTAGGTCCGTTTGGGGCAGAGTTGAGTTCAATTCCTGGATATCCTCGTTAACTTTCTGTCTCATTGATCTGTCTAATGTTGACAGTGGGGTGTTAAAGTCTCCCATTATTATTATATGGGAGTCTAAGTCTCTTTGTAAGTCTCTAAGGACTTGCTTTATGAATCTGGGTGTTCCTGTATTGGGTGTATATATATTTAGGATAGTTAGCGCTTCCTGATGAATTGATCCCTTTACCATTATGTAATGGCCTTCTTTGTCTCTTTTGATCTTTGATGGTTTAAAGTCTGTTTTATCAGAGACTAGGATTGCAACCCTTGTTTTTTTTTTTTTTTTTTTTTTCCATTTGCTTGGTAGATCTTCCTCCATTCCTTTATTTTAAGCCTATGTGTGTCTCTGCATGTGAGATGGGTCTCCTGAATACAGCAAACTGATAGGTCTTGACTCTTTATCCAATTTGCCAGTCTGTGTCTTTTAATTGGACCATTTAGTCCATTTACATTTAAGGGTAATATTGTTATGTGTGAACTTGATCCTGTCATTATGATATTAGCTGGTTATTTTGCTCGTTAGTTGATGCAGTTTCTTCCTAGCATCGATGGTCTTTACATTTTGGCATGTTTTTGCAATGGCTGGTACCAGTTGTTCCTTTCCATGTTTAGTGCGGCCTTCAGGATCTCTTGTAGGGTAGGCCTGGTGGTGACAAAATCTCTAAGCATTTGCTTGTCCGTAAAGGATTTTATTTCTCCTTCACTGATGAAACTTAGTTTGGCTGGATATGAAATTCGGGGTTTAAAATTCTTTTCTTTAAGAATGCTGAATATTGGCCCCCACTCTCTTCTGGCTTGGAGAGTTTCTGCCAAGAGATCTGCTGTTAGTCTGATGGGCTTCCCTTTGTGTGTCACCCAACCTTTCTCTCTGGCTACCCTTAACATTTTTTCCTTCATTTCAACTTTGGTGAATCTGACAATTATGTGTCTTGGAGTTGCTCTTCTCGAGAAGTATCTTTGCGGTGTTCTCTGTATTTCCTGAATTTGAGTGTTGGCCTGCCTTACTAGGTTGGGGAAGTTCTCCTGGATGATATCCTGCAGAGTGTTTTCCAACTTGGTTCCATTTTCCCCATCACTTTCAGGCACTCCAGACGTAGATTTGGTCTTTTTACATAATCCCATAGTTCTTGGAGGCTTTGTTCATTTCTCTTTACTCTTTTTCCTCTACACTTCTCTTCTCGCTTCATTTCATTCCTTTGATCTTCAATCGCTGATACTCTTTCTTCCAGTTGATTGAGTCAGTTACTGAAGCTTGTGCATTTGTCATGTAGTTCTTGTGTTATGGTTTTCATCTCTATCAGTTCTTTTAAGGACTTCTCTACATTGGTTATTCTAGTTAGCCATTCGTCAAATCTTTTTTCAAGGTTTTTAGTTTCTTTGCGCTGGTTACATAGTTCCTCCTTTAGCTCTGAGAAGTTTGATCGACTGAAGTCTTCTTCTCTCGACTCGTCAAAGTCATTCTCTGTCCAGCTTTGTTCCATTGCTGGTGATGAGCTGTGTTCCTTTGGAGTGGGAGATGCGCTCTGATTTTTTGAATTTCCAGCTTCTCTGCACTGCTTTTTCCCCATCTTTGTGGTTTGATCTGCCTTTGGTCTTTGATGATGGTGATGTACTGGTGGGGTTTTGGTGTGGGTGTCCTTTCTGTTTGTTAGTTTTCCTTCTTATAGTCAGGACCCTCAGCTGTAGGTCTGTGGGAGTTTGCTTGAGGTCCACTCCAGACCCTGTTTGCCTGGGTATCAGCAGCAGAGGCTGCAGAAGATAGAATATTGCTGAACAGTGAGTGTTACTGTCTGATTCTCTCTCTGGAAGCTTCCTCTCAGGGGTGTACCCCACCATGTGAGGTGTGAGGGGTCGGTCTGCACCTAGTGGGGGATGTCTCCCAGTTAGGCTACTCAGGGATCAGGGAGCCACTTGAGCAGGCAGTCTGTCCGTTCTCAGATCTCAACCTCCATGCTGGGAGATCCACTGCTCTCTTCAAAGCTGTCAGACAGGGGCATTTACCTCTGCCGAGGTTTCTGCTGCTTTCTGTTTAGCTATGCCCTGTCCCCAGAGGAGGAGTCTACAGAGGCAGGCCACCTTGAGCTGTGGTGGGCTCCACCCAATTCGAGCTTCCCGGGGGCTTTGTTTACCTACTTAAGCCTCAGCAATGGCGGGCCCCCCTCCCCCAGCCTTGCTGCCACCTTGCAGTTAGATCTCAGACTGCTGTGCTAGCAATGATGGAGGCTCCGTGGGCATGGGACTCTCTGGGCCAGGTGTGGGATATAATCTTCTAGTGTGCTGTTTGCTAAGACCTTTGGTAAAGCGCAGTATTGGGGTGGGAGTCACCCTATTTTCCGGGTGTTGTGTGTCTCAATTTCCTTTGGCTAGGAAAAGGAATTCCCTTCCCCCTTGTGCTTCCCAGGTGAGGCAATGCCTCGCCCTGCTTCAGCTCTCGCTGGTCGGGCTGCATCTGTGGACCAGCGCCAACTGTCTGACACGATATGCCCCAGCGAGAAGAACCTGGTACCTCAGTTGAAAATGCAGAAATCACCCGTCTTCTGTGTCACTCACGCTGGAAGCTGGAGGCTGGAGCTCTTCCTATTTGGCCATCTTGGGTGCGCCCTCTCAGAAGTATGTTTTTTAATCTCGAAGTATTTGGTTTTTTTCCCCAGCTTTCTTTCTGTTATTGGTTTTAGTTTGATTTCAAACTAAAACATTCTTTTTGATGATTATCCTTTAACATTTGTTAGGATATATTTTATGATCCCAAGTATGGTCTATCTTGGGAATCTTCTATGTGAGCTGAGAAAAACGTGTATTGTGCTGTTGTTGGATGGAGTACTCTTTAAATGTCAATTAGGTCAAGTCGATTGATAGTATTCTTCAGGTCACCTATATCTTCACTGATTTTCTATCTACTTGATATATCAATAACTGATCTTGTCTATGTTTCTCTGTGTTTTCCTGTCTCTCCACTATTCAGGATGGCATTTTGCCCTGCAATCTCAGTGCTCTGATTGGTCTGAAAAAGCCCTTAATTTTCAGTTTTTCAAGTATTTTCTAGTTGTAAGGATGGTAATAACTTCCAAGCTCTTTAAATGGCAGGGCTGAACAGAAAAAGTCTGTAAATCTTAGATTTTTAACTTAAGCCCACCTTCAAATAACAGTGTACAACTTCCTGTGTAGTACAAATGTCTTGTATCAGAGGATTCCCACTTTCTTCCTTCCATACCTCTAAATTGTTGTCATTAATTACACTGATCCATTAGCTCTAATTATCCAATACATTATTACTATTACAAGCACACTTTTGAGATAGTATAGGTTCAGCTCTTCATTATCTACTACAATAAAGTGAATATGACAATAAAGTGCATCACACAAATTTTTTAGATTCTCAGTGCATATAAAAGTTATTTTTACACTGTACTGTAATCTATTAAATGTGCAATAGCACTATTCTTTAAAAAGTACATATTTTAAATAAAAAGTATTTTACTGCTAAGAAAAAAATGCTAACAATTGCCTGAGCCTTCAGGACTGGTGAAGAGTCTTGCCTTGATGTTGATGACTGTTGAATGATGAGGGTGGTAGTTTCTGAAGGCTCAGGTGGCTGTGGCAGTTTCTTAAAAGAAGACAAAATGAAGCCTAGCTGATTGACACTTCCTTTCATGAAAATTTCTCTATGGTATGTGATGCTGTTTCACAGCAATTTACTCACAGTAAAACTTCTTTCAAGATTGGAATTGATCCTTTCAAACCCTGCTGCTGCTTCATCAATTAGCCTTATTTAATATTTTCTATTCTTTGTTGTCATTTCAACAATGTACACAGTGTCTTCACCAGTAGTCAATTCCATTTCAAGAAACCACTTTCTTTGCTCTTTCTTTAAGAGCAACTTCTCACTCATCCAAGTTTTATCATGAGATTGCAGAAATTCAGTTACATCTTCAGGATCCAATTACAGTTCTAGCTATTTTGCTATTACCATACATGCAGTTACTTCCCCCACTAAGGTCTTGAACCCATCAAAGTTATTCATGAGGATTGGAATCAACTTCTTCCAAAATTCTGTAACTGTTGATATTTTGACCTTCTCCCATGAATCATGGAATTCTTAATGGCATCTAGAATGGGGAATCCTTTCTAGAAGGTTTTCAATTTACTTTGCCCAGATCTATCAGAAGAATCACTGTCTATAGAAACTATAGCCTTAACAATATATTTCTTAAATTATAAAACTTGAAAATCACAATCAGTTCTTGATCCACGGACTGCAGAATGAAAGTTGTGTTAGCAGGCATGAAAACAACATTAATCTCTAAACATATCTCCATCAGAGCTCTCGGGCAATCAGGTGCACTATCAATGAACAATAATACTTTGATTTTTTTTTTCTGAGCAATAGGCCTCAACAGTGGGCTTAAAATTTTCAGTAAACAATGCTGTAAACAGATGTGCTGTCATCTAGGCTTTGTTGTTCCATTTGTAGATTACAGGCAGAGCGGATTTAGCATAACTATTAAGAGCCCTAGAATTTTTGGAATGGCAAATGAACATTGGCTTCAACTTAAAGTCACCAGCTGCATTAGCCCCTAACAAAAGAGACAGCCTGTACTTTGAGGCTTTGAAGCCAGACATTGACTGCTGCTCTTTAGCTGTAAAAGCCCTAGATGCCATACTCTTCCAATAGAAGGCTGTTTTTCGTACTTTGGAAATCTGTTGCTTAGTGTAGCCACCCTTGTCAATTATTTTAGCTAGATCTTCTGGATAACCCGCTGAAGCTTCTACATCCACTCATGCTATCATCTTGCACTTTTATGTTATGGAGACAGCTTCTTTTTTAAATTCTATGAACCAGCTTCTGCTAGCTGCCAACTTTTTTCTGAAACTTCCTCACCTCTCTTAGTATTTATCGAATTGAAGAGAGTTAGGCCTGTGTTCTGGATTAGGCTTTGGCTTAAGGGAAAGTTGTGGCTGGTATGGTCTTCCAGCCAGACCACTCAAACTCTCTCCATATCAGAAATAAGGCTGTTTTGCTTACTTATCATTTGTGTGTTCACTGGAGTAGTGTTTTAATCTTCTTCCAAAACTCTCCCTTGGCATTCACAACTGGGCTGTTTGGCACAAGAGACCTAGCTTTCAACCTATGTGGCTTTTAGTATGCCCTAATTAACTAAGCCTTAATTAACTAATCTTAATTATTTCTAGTTTCTGATTTAAAGCAAAAGACATGTGACTCTTCCTTTCACTTGAATACTTAGAGACCGATGCAGAGTTATAAACTGGTCTAATTTCAATATTGTTGTTTCTCAGAGAATAGGGAGGTCTGAGGAGAGGACAAGAAATCACAGAACAGCTGGTGGTTGGAGCAGTTGGTTGGTGGAGCACTCGGAACACACACATTTATTGATTAAGTTTGCCACCTTATATGGGCATGGTTTTTGGCACCCCAAAACAGTTACAATGGTAATACCAAAGATCTCCGACCACAGATCACTGTAACAGATATAATAATAATAATAATAATAATAATAATAATAATAATAAAGTTTAAAGTATTGTGAGAATTACCAAAATGTGATACAGAGACACAATTTGAACACATGCTGGTAGATAAAATGGTGCTGATAGACTTCCTCCATGAAGGGTTGCCACAAACCTTCAATTTGTAAAACATGTAATATTTATTGTGAAGCACAATAAAGCAAAATGCAATAAAACAAGGTTTGCCTGTATCTCTGAACAATTATCTTTTAAATCCATTAAAATGATGAACTTTTAGTTTGCCTTTTTTATGGCCTTCTCTTCTTCATGTAGATCCACATTTCTGACCTGTTTCATTTTCATCTGATGAAAAATTCTTTTAACATTTCTTGCAGTGCAAATATGCCTGTGAAAAATTTCCTCAGGTTTTGTTTGTCTGAGGAAACTTTCTTTCTCTTTTACTTTTGAACATAATTTTGCTGGATATAGAATTCTAGGTTTGTGGAGTTTTTCTTTTATACTTTAAACATCTCACTCCACTGTCTTCTTGCTTTTGTAGTCTCAATGAGGCGTCCACTGTAATACTTATCCTGATACCTCTGTAGATATGCATACTAAACAGTCTGACCCCATTTTTGGAGGGGGAGGTATTTGACTATTGATAACTTTTTAAGTTTCTCCGTTCTCTTTTTCACATCTACCCCAGATTTGGGGAAGCTGATAAGAAGGTCTGGGTGCGTCCCTATTTGGCACTGGTGGAGATTCAAACCACACAAACCATGGCCTGCCTGTAGAAACCCTCTCTTCAACCCTATGCCCTCACTTCCATAAACACCTCAAGCCAGTCTCCTTACACCATTCTTTTAAACCATGTGTGGACTGCTTGGGAACCACTCTTTTCCCATTTCTCTCATCAGAAAACTGCATAATGTGACTAATAAGCGTTTTCATGCCCTCTTGGTATATGGGTGGCATCATCAGTCTCAACATTCAAACTAAATTTTAGATGAGAGTCCATCCTGATTCTGAAAAGTTATCACAACAGTTAGGTGTCCTCCCTCAACCACAGCTTGGTTTTCTACAGTTGGAAAATTATCTGCTTAGATACACCCACATGCACACACACACACACACACACAAACACACGCACACACACACATCCCCATGTTAGGAAGATCTGTATCTATATATGTACACACACATTAAAATAGGAAGTAAATATCAAACATAATTACTTTTGCACCAACCTAATATATGCACACATACATACACATACACACTGCTTGGTGTTTTTTAAGTTTCCTGAATCCTGGATCTGTGCTTTGGTGTCTGCCATTTATTTTGTAATGTTCTTGACCGTTATTACTTCAAACATTTTATTTACTCTGTCCTTTCCTTGTTCTCCTTCTGGTGTTATAATTACATATATATGGCACCCTTCAAAATTACCCCACAGTTCTTGGATGTTCTGTTCTGTTTCTTCATTACTTTTTCCCTTTGCATTTTAGCTTGGAAAGTTTCAGTGGACATATCTTTAAGCTCACTCACTCTTTCCTTGGTTATGTCAAGTCTACCGGTCAACGTATCAAAGGCATTCTTCGTGTTACCGTGTGTTTTATTTCTAGCATTTTCATTAGCCTGGGCAACATGGCAAAACATGATGAAACCCCGTCTCTACAAAAGATTTTAAAAATTAGCTGGACGTAGTGGTGTGCATCTGTAGTTTCAGTGACTTAGGAGGCTGTGGTGGGAGGATCAGTTAAGCCCAGGAGGTCAAGGCTGCAGTGAGCTGTGATCGTACCACAGCACTCCAGTCTGGGTGACAGAACAAAATCCTGTCTAAAAAATAAATAAATGCAAAATTTTAAAAAGAAATGCAGACTCTCAAGGTAATTTGCATATATACTAAACTGTTACAAGTACTTATGTTGAGCCCTAGGTCTCAAACTTACCTGTATGCTAGAATTACCAAAGAGCTTTGGAAAAAAAAAAAAAAAGAACCTTGGTCCGAAACCCAATGATTCTGGTGTAATTGGTGTGGGTGTGTCTTGGGTATCAGGAATTTTCAGAAGTTCCCCAAAGTGACAACAGTGAGCAGTCAAGTTTGAGAACCACCAGTTTACAGGCATCCACGGAGAATAGGGAGGGAATTGGGGACGGTGCACAGAAATGAATGACCCAAACCGTGAGACAGTATAGCACATGCAAGAACCATAAGCAAGCCCACATTCAAGAGCAAGGTATGAGGAGAGAGATGGGGAATATGGACAAAGAGGCAGGAAACATTCAGCTCTTAAGGAATCACAGGACACAGCCAGACTTGGGTCTTTGGTATGTAGATGAAGAGCTTTGGAAAGGAAGTAACAGGCTTGTAATTCAGAGCTTTTATAGCACCAAACCTAGAGGCTGGGAGAGCAGATAGGAGCCCAGGGCAACATTAAAGATTGACACCTGAATGCAGGCATTGGTAGAAAGTACTGGCAGAAGATAAACATAAGAATAATCAGGAGGTAAAATCATCAGGTCTTGATCATTGATTGATTGGAAGGGTGTAAAGACAAAAGATAGGGAGGGAATCTCAGGCCTGCCCAGTGGATTTTCTGGGTTGGCATGTAAGTCTGTGATTAATTATGTTTGGGACACATTCAGTGCTGGATACTTGTGAAGTATGCACACGCCAGTGTTCATCAGATGGCTGAGCAGCAAAACTTGGAGTTCAGACAGGAAGTCCAGGTGCAGGTCGTAGATATGGGGTTCATCCTCAAGTAAATGGAAAAGGATGCCATTCAATTGCATGAGGTAGCTTAATGGGAAACCAAATACTGAACCTCAGAAAATACCCAGGAGAACACCATGTAGGAGAGTAGTAGGGAATGATTAGAAAGGAGAAGGATGAGGAAATAAGATCACAGAGACAAAGGGGTGCTCAAGACACCTAAGACATCAGAAAGCCTGCCACAGAGAGGGGCAGATGCTGCTTGGGTTTAGCAATGGTGAGCTTATTTGCGATCAATGTCTCAGTGAAATGGATGAGAGAAAACCAGATTTCCCTGAGTTAAGAAATAAAGGTGTCAAGGAGGGTTGACCTCATTTTCTGCCACACTGAGTGTCCTAAGATAGTATCCATGTAAATAAATGATTGAATAAATGCAACAGCACGGGTGAAGCAGGAAGAACAAATGTGATAGCTCTGTGTGTGAATGGTGGAAATAAAGGTGTCTTTTTGATGATGAGAAAGTGACAATAGAGAAGAGAAGATTAAAGACACAGGACATGACGGACACAAACATAAAAATCTGACTTGCATAGGCTCACAAAATCCAGGCTGCTTCTTTGTCTCTTACAAACTCCCGTCATTCTTTTACTATAAGTCAGGGTTTGGAGGAAATTAACTAGAAAAACCCCATTTGGAGCACGCTGGCAGTTTCCTGGTGAAGGGCAGACTCCCTGCCAGATGTTCTGAGCATGGAGGGGTGTGGCAGGAAAATAGGTGAGTGCTATGGGGACAGGCACAGGTCTCTGAGTGAGGGTAAAGGATGGAGGGTCCACACCTAGCATCTTACTGAGAGAGGTCACTCTGGGGCATGAGTAGAGTAGATGTGGACACTGACCACAGGAAGAGGCCGTGAGACCAATCTTTCAACCCGTCTGGGCCCTTGGAGGCACAGGGGAAGCTCCCTGCAGTGGATGGTGCTGGGTCTGCCATGTGGGGAGCAATAGCCACTGAAATCCCTGTCACATGGCTGTGAGAGTCCAGAGGTGAGAAAAAGAAGCTTCCAGAGCAGATAAGAAAAGGAGGTTTCTAGAGCATAGTGGCAGGAAAGGCAGAGAGCACAGTTCTCTCTCTGGGGCGAGAAGTAAGAAGGCAGGGTGTGTGCAGGACAGCAGGTGTGCTTAGCAGCAAGAGGGAAGGTCATTGAATGACAGTTTTAGTGTCAGTGGGGACAGGGAGGGTGGAGAAAGGGTTGGATTCTGGACATGTATTGAAGGTCAAGCCAACAGCATTTGCTGATGAATTGAATGTGGGGTGCAATTTTTTTTTAAAAAAGCAAGGATGTTTGCATTGCTTTTGACCTGAGCAACTGGAAGTAAACAGACTCCATTAAAAAAATTTGGGAAGGAATGCAGGTGCAGCAGATTTGAAAGAGAAGCAGGAGCTGTTTTGAGTATATTCAATGTTACAATGATTTATCTCCACGGAGGACTAAGACCTTTTCAATAATGCTGAAATACCTTCTACTCATTTTAATAATGGTCTAAACTTATTGCCTCAGTTTTTTTACGTAGCTCAATGTTATGCAGCTAACAGTAACTCTTAAAAAGTAGCTTTTGGCCGGGCGCGGTGGCTCACGCCCGTAATTCCAGCACTTTGGGAGGCCTAGGCGGGCAGATCACGAGGTCAGATCGAGTCCATCCTGGCTGACTCAGTGAAACCCCGTCTCTACTAAAAATACAAAAAACTAGCCGGGCGAGGTGGCGGGCGCCTGTAGTCCCAGTTACTCGGGAGGCTGAGGCAGGAGAATGGCGTAAACCCGGGAGGCGGAGCTTGCAATGAGCCGAGATCGCGCCACTGCACTCCAGCCTGGGCGACAGAGCGAGACTCCATCTCCAAAACAACAATAACAACAAAAAAAAGGTTGCTTTCATTTCCTGAAGCAATTTAGGATTCTGTTTTTCTCCTCTGAAGTGATGGCAATAAAACTGGTTTTTCTCCGGTTTTAACTGTGAAAACTGTGAAAAATAGATTCCAGTGTCTGAGATCAAGCACCATGCAGGTGGAGAACGAAGCTTTGTCAGGGGAAATGTATGTCCTGAGTTGAGGAATTTGTCGGCTCAGCCTTGGCTCCTAATTTGACTCCATGAGAAACTTGTTGCTGGCTGAATAAAGCCTTGGCATCTCTGCGATAAGGCTCAGCATGGAGGGGAGGACTGGGAGCCTGGAGGGTTTATGCCAGCCCACTTGGTATCCCGCCCCCACAGAGCTCCTTAGAGGGATTCCTCTCCAAGATGGTGGCTCTGGCCATCTGTTCAGAACTGGCTACTATTTTCCACTTTTTTGGTCAGATTCGGTCTCCAAAATGGACGATAAGGAAGCTGGCTGGCTTCACTTTCAGAGGCCCTTGGCATTCTCTACCCTCCCACTACTGGTTTTGTTCAAGGCACTGTCAGCCCCAACCCAAGATCACAGATCTAAGACTCCTAGGAAGCCTGAACAGAATTCAGAGATTCCACAAACTTGAATGAAAAACTTGTACTTTTTTTTCACATCAATCTATCAAAAAATTAGAATTTATTTCTATAATAAATGCCAGCCAAAAAGAAAAAAACTGAAATATTAGTACCTGTGTCTTTGTCACTGATAAAAATTACAGATATTCATTTTATTAACATTGTCATTTAATACATTAGTTAACAATTACACATATTACAATATCACAACTTTTCAGTTAATTAAATAGCAATATCTCACAGTAACTCATTTATTTTTTAATCTTATGTATTTTATTTTATGTATCTAAAAATATTCTCCTAAGAAAGACTCCACAGGTTTCTAAGCTGCTGGAAAACAGAAATGAACTTTTGTTATTATCATAACCCCAGTCCCAGGGCAGTATACAACATGGCTGATGCTTAGCTAATATTTGTGGAATGAATAAATGAGGGTATCTTTCATCTTGATTTTCCAACGCTCCAAATTAATCTAAAAGTTTAAAATTGCTAGAAACATGGAGTGCCTAGAGTGAGTTTTAAAAGATAAAGACGTTGTTGCAGGACAGGATAATTAACACCAAAGACCAGATCCTCTTCCTTCCTGTTAAGAGGGCTGCAGAAGGGCAGCAGTCCATCTTCTGTAACAGCTTCTTGCTGATTTTATGGGTGTAGTCCCTGACTATCACTGGAGGAGTAAAATCTCCGGATACCTGATCTAAGGGGCCCAAAGCCAGGATGCTCTCATTTTCTGGGTTAGAAGACAGGGTAGGTTGGAAGGCTGGTGCTGGCATTGTCTTTATGTGGAATCTAGAAGACATAAACTTTACTAGGAGTCTAAACAAGAAAATTATAATTAGCAGGAAGAGAAAATGAATGTTCCTATGCCCACCCACAGCATCATGTTGGTTATTTATGCATTTGTAAAACAGCAACCTTAAGTTTTCTAGGGTTTACAAATGTAGGTCATAGTGTCCTGCTCTTATGCCTGTGGGAACTCATAAGAAACAGGTTCAATCCTAGACAAATGTTCCCAATCAGTACTTCCCTAAAGTTTAAGAGCAGTGAGGGTACTTAACTATACCCAATAAGAGCTCTTTCATATCATTGTATTTAATCCTCAGGGGATCACTTTTTAAAAAGTTTTTAGTAAGGCTGAATCTTTTTATTTTTGTCCTTTGTATAAAAGAGAAATGCTTTGGTTTTACAATTTTTGAAAGATATTTTGAACCTAGCCTAAATTTTAAGGCGCCATAGTGAGGTGTGTCTGATGTCCTGTTTCCTGTTTCCTGTTTTACGTCATGGCCTGAGTTAGGTTTTTTTGATTTCTTTAGGATTTTCTTTGGCCAAGGGACTTACAGTCAAAAGACTTATAAGCCAATTAAACTTTGTAGGTCAGGTAGGAATTGAAGTGACCAGGTACTCATTAGCCCTTAAAATCCTTTGAAGCGATACAAGAGTCAAAAATTAAAAGCCAAAAAAAAAGTTACACATCAAGAAAAACCAAGAGCATAGAATCAAGCTGTACTGGGGGAAAATACCACTTCCATAGACCTCTAAGGCAAAGTACCTTACCATCAGGCCATGACAGTCAGAATCACAGGAGCTGATGAGAGCTGAAGGAGAGAACCAGCATCCCAGGCCTTTTTAAAGGGAGAAAGAGCGGAAAGCAGTAAGAGCAATAGTTGAATCTAGGAGACATAAATACAAGAAGTTTTAAAAGAAGCTCGTTATAGCATTAAAAGCAAAGTTTTCCGTAATTTAGCAAATCAACACCTTAAGAAAACTTAGTTTCAATATGTAGGTAATTTTATAATTTCCTTTACATCTCCTTTTTCTACCCACTGGTTCCTTTATATGTTGAGCCTCTCTTTAAAGAATTTTGAATTAGACAAAAATTATTTTTCCCAACAAAGAATACATTTTTGGTACATTTAATACAAATCTAGGAAGCAAGAAAGGAGAACCACTTTACAATTTTAAGATTTTTTTTTTTTTTTTTTTTTTTTTGAGACAGATTCTCACTCTGTTGCCTGGGTTGGAATGCAGTGGTGCAATCTCAGCTCACTGCAACCTCTATCTCCTGTGTTCAAGCGATTCTCCTGCCTCACCCTCCCTAGTAGCTGGAATTACAGGCACACACCACCATGCCTGGCTACTTTTTTGTATTCTTAGTAGAGACAGGGTTTCACCGTGTTCGCTAGGCTGGCCTCAAACTCCGGACCTCAGGTGATCCGCCTGCCTCAGCCTCCCAAAGTGCTGGGATTACAGGCCTAAGCCACCATGCCAGGCCCAATTTTAAGATTTCAAACCACACAGAAAGGTCACTATTTAAGCATCTATTCTATTCACATGTATTTAACTTTTCTATTTTTAACAGTTTTACCTAGACTACCTCCCAGAACCAAGATATCATGCAAAGCTAGTTACCATTTAAAGCCATTTTAACCTACAAACATCAGTGATTTACCTAGGTAAATATCTTAAAGTTAAATTTTAGAAGATATAATATTTTCTTTAAAGTGACAAGTTTAGATTAGTCTTAATTGTTTAATTTATTCAACATTCGTTTTTATAAGCCAATTGGATAGCATGTTAGACATAACACACATCACAATATTTGTGTATATACAGAAACAAACATAACAAAGTGACCTGTATAAGACAACTGGATCCAAGCTGTTTACAAAATCCTGACCTGTCTATCTGGCTAAACTTTGTTTACCCCAACAGGTATGGAAGAGGCAGTGAACAGGATTCTGTAGCATCAAATCAGGAAGAGAGAGGGCAAACCACATTGCTCAAGGGGAGACCTGGGCATCCCCAAGCTGCCTGAGAGCTCCCCCAGCTGTGAAGACTCCAGAGAAAAACGTTCAGGTGGCTGCTTGTCTTCCACTGTGGGAAGCTGTCTGCTTCATCAAGGATTCAGGATCCTTAGTAAACTTATTTGGGCAAGGCAGCTTGTCAGGGCTAGTGGAAGAAGGTTAGCTTTAGTGTTGACAGGAAGCCTTTTTCTCTCCCACCAGGCACGATTAGGACATTCTCATTGCCACTGGCCCTTTGGCTTATGGTAGGCACACTGATTCTGGCCCAAGGGCCAGCGAGTTGGTGGCTGTCATCTGGGCATCCCATCCCAGACACCGATTTTACAACACTGTCTCAGGATAGGTAATTCTGAGGTGGCAGAGGGCTTAAAGCAGCTATTACTAATTGCACTTTTTCCTATTTCTTTTGTGTTTTTTCACATCTTTTGCCTTTTCCCAATTGTTGTAAACTTTAAAGGCCCTGTTGGCTCACAGGGATTTGAGGTCCATTGCTGCTTTTTGTAGCTCTCTCCTAATGTCAGGCACAGCAGATTGAGTAACGAAACGCATAACCAGGAAAGCTTGCCCTTCCGGGGAGTCGAGGTCTGCATTAGTCTATTCCCTGAGTGCCTCAACCAAACGGCCCAGAAATGGGTGGGATTTTTGTCTTTTCCCTAAGTTAAAATATCTCTAACCCTGTCATAAATAACTGGCTTAACCACACTGTTTTTCTGCTGCTTTTTTCCTGTGGCACAGCAAGCAGACACCAATACTTGCAAGTCATGACAATTTAAATTAAAGAACATGGACAGCTTAGTCAACTCCTCTGTAAACTTTTCTGGATCCTCTGAAAACTGGCTGAATTTTTCCTTGTATAAAACCAAATCACACATAGAAAATGGCACATGTACTCTAACTGTCCCCTCATTTCCATCAACTACTTCCCACAATGGACACAGGTTTGACTGTAGGGGCTGATATGGGACCCCACTTCTGTTGGTACTGGTTGGACTTACTTTCTCATGCAGCAGGGGTATAGGCTAGTTGGATAGTGAGGAGGGGTACCTTATGACCTTGCAGTGAAATTCTGTGTTAGAGGACTGGCAGGACCTCAGAACTGAAGATCTGAGGAGACTCCAAGGAGGGCATAGGCCTTCTAGGGGGAGCAGCTGGGAGGGAGCCCCTAGGTGCTCCTTCCTGGTGCCTGGAAGTAACATGAGCCAGTAAAGGGCCATAAAAGCCTGTACATAAGGGACCTCTTCCCATTTTAATAGGATATATCTAATTATAAAATAGCATTATAATGTATATAACCATGTTTAGGCCAAATCTCTTGGTTTTCTAATTTATGTTGGACCCAAATGGTATTGCAACAGAAAAATTAAGTCAAATTTGAATTTGCTCCAATAGACTAAAAGGCACCCTAGTGGCACATCCCCTGGATGCTTGTCACTGTCTTCATGTCCAACAAGGATTTCTACTGGGCCCATGAGTTTGTCTAAGTCTAGCGAGAGGGTAGGAAATTGGGCCCTTGCTTTTTTCCATCTTAGATTCTTACTTCCTGCAAAGAAAGTGTAAATATAGGTAGAAAGGCATAAGAAAGTGGGTTATAATCATTTGTCAGTGAATGAACTATGACAAAATAAGTGTTTTTTTAAGTAAAGTGAAGAAAGAAAAGTGTGATAAAGTGACAATAAAAAAAGAAAATCCTGTTATGGAAAATAATAACTTTAGGGCAGAAAACAGAAAAGGCAAGACCAAGATTCCCCTAGGGTGGACCTTCAACCCACAATCCTAGCAGGAATGCCAATGCAAAAATCCTCAGGGCATCCAGGGGGTGGCCAGAAATAACAAATGTGGAAAACCTGGAGTTCCTGTGTATCGGCCTTTGAGAGTCTCCACACCAAATGTCAAGAAACCTGGAGCATCCGGGAGCTACCAACAGTGAAACCCAAAAACCTGGCTGGGGCCACAGAGCAACATGACTCTGGCATCCCAGAGTCAACACAACAGGGGATCTCTCACAGCTAAGTGTCCTGCCTTAAACAATTGCCCAAATGTAGTTAGTGGGGAGCCAAAGGAAACACTGTAAACAAAACATAAATTTCAGGGTGGAAAATAAAATAAAATAGCAGACAGAAACATAAAATGGTATTAGTGGGGAAAGGACTGAGAGAAGGGGTGACAAGGATGTAATTGGTTAGGACTTTGAATTGACTATCTAGCCAAAGGCTGGTTCACCTGATATTGGCAGGGAGGGCAGAGGGGACATTTTCCTGCCCACCGGAGCCAAAATGGCACCAACCAGTCTCCAACTTAGGGCTGGGGTGAAGGTCTGCTCCCCAGGATTCCCCAGCTCGGGCAGACTCAGCTGCTATGGAAGGAAGGGGAGGTGTCAGTGCAGATCAGTGACCCACCAGCTGCAGTGGCAGGTCCCACATGAGGTGGGGGTGCTGTGGATGCTCACTCATTCACTGGGCTCCACCACCTGCCGGGAAAGATGATGGTTCTTAAAAGACCCCTTGGCTAGCGTTAGGACTCTGCAGCTTTGATCACCATAGCACTGATCACCATCTTACCATCTCTCTGTCTCCCTGATCACCATCCCCCAATCCTGCCATTCCACTGACCGCCAATTGCTGCCTCTCACTATCTCATTGTCCCAACAACTGTCAATCGCCAATCACTGCCTTTCCGTCTCTCTCTGGTTATTGCCTCTCACTGTCTCACTGACTGCCAATTGCTGTTTCTTGCCACCTCGCTGCTCACCATCTTGCCATCTCTCACTGTTTCTCATCATCTTGCCTTTCCACTGATCACCACTGTCTGCTCTCTCACCACCTCTCTGCTGATTGCCACTGTTTTCCTGTCTCACTACTGATTGCCGCTGTCTCACTGCTGCGTTGGTCACTGCCTCTTACTCACCATCTTTGTCTCTTCATGGTCGCCAGATGTTACAGGACAGGTGAGCCACAGAATGGGTGCTTAGCCTGGGAGGGCTCTTGGCTTTGCCCAGGAAAGAATTCCAGGCTGAGCTAGTGGTGGCAGGCAGCAATCTTTTGTTGAATGGTACTGTTCCTTGTGGAGCAGGGCTGACTTATAGGCAGTGTGCCCAGAGTCAGCAACATATGGGCTCTTGGCAACAATACTTATACTCACATAAACCTACTTTCAGCTACATGCAAATTAGGGGGAAGGTCAATACAAATTAAGGGGCAGGTTACTTAGAACTTTGTAGGAAAGGGGCAGTAACTTCCAGGTCATTGCCTTGGCATCTGTAAACTGTTATGGTGCTGGTGGGAGTATCTTAGTATCTTATGCCAATGAGCAATAAGGTCAGCTGGGGATTACTTTAATCGTCATCTGCTGGTTCCTGCTGATCTTTTTTTTATTTTATCCTATCTGGACCAGATCCTGTTTTGGTCAGCAGGACTGTGACCAAAAGACAAGTCCTTCCAGTCTCCTACCTCAGCATTAACTAGATCATAGTTTTCTAATTAATTAATTATGACTTGTCAGCATTCTTGTTACATATTTAGCCATAATTTCAATTTAGGGGGAATTTGCCTGCACCACCCACTCCTCAGCTGAGAATCGATATCTAAAAATCACTGCATGAATTTGTTTCATCATCTTCTCTGGTGGGGGTGGGACGGTGTCTTAGTCCACTCTTGTACACCTATAAAGACATACCTGAGACTAGGTAATTTATAAAGAAAGGAGGTTTAATTGACTCACAGTTTCGCATGGCTGGGGAGTCTTCAGGAAACTTAAAATCATGGCAAAAGGCAAAAGAGAAGCAAGCACCTTCTTACAAGGGAGCAGAAGAGAGAGTGAGCGAGGGGAAGTGCCACACTCTCAAACCGTCAGATCTCCTAAGAACTCACTATTATGAAAACAGCATTGGGGAAACCACCACTGTGATCCAATCACCTCCCACCTAGACCCTCCCTCAACATATGGGGATTACAATTCGAGATGAGATTTGGGTGGGGACACAGAGCCAAACAATATCAGATGAAGGAAGGAAGGAAGGAAGGAAGGAAGGAAGGAAGGAAGGAAGGAAGGAAGGAAGGAAGGAAGGAAGGAAGGAAGGAAGGAAGGAAAGGAGGGAGGGAGGGAGGGAGGGAGGGAGGATTAGGTATCTTTTATAACAAGAAAATTGTCATATTGTTTCAGCAATACAGGTTCCATTGGTGAATATCAGGTCATCTCTCCTGTACCCCTGATTTTATTTGATTCCCTAAATGCCCCTCAGTAAGAAGGAAATGTGCACTAATTGGTTGAAGCTCAAAGTGATTATTCATTATGAAAACAATGCTACATATCAATTCCCTCTGAAGGATGTTTAGGAGAACTGCTGTTAGTTTTCTTTCATCTTGGAAAAGAAAAGGCAAAACCAAGCCAGCCAGGGTTTATTCTGCTTCATTACAGCTTGAAAGCACATTTACTGTACAGTCATTTTTCAATATAGTAAATCTCTCTGGGAGTAGTTTATTCGGTGGGATGCAGAGATATCTTAGTTGGATAATTCATGCTCTTTGGTTTACCTTGGATGTGTAATTGAGGCCAGCTGCTGAAATGGTACCAAGAGCAATAACAACATCAAGAGGCAATGACAAGTTCCAAGGGTTATGGCACTAAAAGAAGAGTGCAGGGCTACAGCTGTGGCTGTGTTTCAGATCTCCAAGTACCCATGTGAATTCCTGGCTCAACACCATGACTACGCCAGGAGAGAGCCCTTGCCTGGTGAGCAACACAGACAGCAGAACAAGGGAAGTGTCAATGGGATCTGGCCAATAATTCCTATTAGAATATCTGGTGAATTATGACTTTTGAGAAGCAGTAATAATCTTCACATAAAGGGATTCCTATGTTGATTGTAATAAAAAGGAATCCAGTCCCCACCAGCCTCCCTCATTTGGATTCCCAAATTTCTCCCAAGTGGCTTCCCAGCCCTCAGCTCCACTCTCTCTGATTTTATTCTTCACCTTCTATCCAGAGCTATTTTCTCAAAAGAAAGTCTAGTCATGTTGTTTTCCTGCCTATATTCAGCCAGTGCTTACCCAGTCTCATAAAATGAAGTGTGAATATTTACTGATGACAGAGACTATAAGGCTTTCACTCCTCTTCAAGTTTTCCTCTTGCTAGGTCACTTTCTAGTTGCTCTGATTTTTTTTTTTCCATTTCACACTCTCCCCAAGCTTTTGTTAGCCTTGTGACTTCTGCGCATGTTGTTCTCTTTACCTGAAATACTTTGCCTCCATTCTGCACTCTCCTTGGGTCCAAAATTCAAACATCTTTCCTTTGGGCTGGGAGCGAAGAAGTCACCACCTTTAGCAGAAGACTAGGCTGTGCTCTTACATATCATAAATCCTTGTAGCACACCTTAAATAACAGTCTTCATACTTTAGGGTTATCAAATGTTTAATATCTGTCTTGTTCACAACACTACAAGATCTCTGAAAGCAGGTGTCTTATCCGCTACACTACAAGACCTCTTAAGGTAGGGTTCACACTTGTCTCATTTATTACTGTGTTACATTACCTTGGACAGTTTCTAAAACATAGGTTCAATTAAGATTTGTTGAATGCACAGATCACCAGATGAGGTGCTCACAGGTCTCCCATCTGCCTCTGACTGGGGGCCTTACCAGTGAACCCATTTTCACAGTGAAACCCCTTTCTCTCTCTCTTGTTTCTTTCCTTTAAAAACAGAAAGTAATGACCTGACTTGTTGCTGATCTTTGAGTATGAACTTATTCAGTTAATGCCAAGTTCTTTACACACTCCATCTTTGGCTGGTTTAGAGCAATGGTTTGGGGATTGGAGAGCTTCCCCCTGGAGGGCTTAACACACAGTGTCCTGGACCCCACTCCAGAGTTTCTGGTGCAGGGATCTGTAGTGAAGCCGGAGTGTCTTCATTTTTAACAAATTCCCACGTGCTGCTGACACTGCTGGTCTGGAGACTACAGGTTGTGAGCCACTGGTCTGAACATTCTATTTAAAGTCACTTCATTTCTACGGTCTCACTGTCCTATCTTATCTCAGTATGTGGACCCCCCCCCCCCCCCATCTAATTAACCTACGGTTCATCTGCCTTTCATAAGATTAACACTTGGCCAGATCCTGCTGTGGCAGATACTCAGTGCAACATGTTATGTTTTGACCTTGAGTACAGTTAATTAAGCAGGGCCTTTCTATGCCTGGTAAGGCCCAAAAATTAGCCAAAAATATATGGAACATGACCACATAAAGAAAACCTGCTAGCAATTTTTGCACACTGATTTTATATCCTAAGTCTTTGCTGAAGTTGCTTATCAGCCTAAGAAGCCTTTGTGCTGAGACAATGGGCTTTTCTAGATACGGGATCACGTCATCTGCAAACAAGGACAGTTTGACTTCCTCTCTTCCAGTTTGAATACCCTTTATTTTTTTCTCTTGCCTGATTACCCTGGCCAGAACTTCCAATACTCTGTTGAATAGGAATGGTGAGAGAGGGCATCCTTCTCTTGTGCCGGTTTTCAAGGGGAATGCTTCCAGCTTTTGCCCATTTAGGATGATATTTGTTGTGGGTTTGTAATAGACAGCTCTTGTTATTTTGAGGTATGTCTCTTCAATACCTAATTTATTGAGAGTTGTTAACATGAAGAGATGTTGAATTTTATCGAAGGCCTTTTCTGCATCTATTGTGATAATCATGTGGTTTTTGCCTTTGGTTTCGTTTATGTAATTAATTGTGTTTATTGATTTGTGTATGTTGAACCTTGCATCCTGGGGATGAAGCCAACTTGATAGTGGTGGAGAAGCTTTTTGATGCATTCCTATATTCCAACAACAGGCAAGAAGAGAGCCAGATCATGAATGAACTCCTATTCACAATTGCTACAAAAATATTAAAAGACCCAGGAAAACAGCTAACAAAGGAAGTGAAGGAACTCTTCAAGGAAATCTACAAACCACTGTTCAAAGAAATCAGAAAGGACACAAACAAATGGAGAAACATTCCATGCTCACAGATAGGAAGAATTAATATCGTGAAAATGGTCATACTGCCCAAAGTGATTTATATATTCAATGCTATTTCCATTAAACTATTGATATGCTTCACAGAATTAGAAAAGGCTATTTTAAAATTTGTGTGGAATCAAAAAAAGAGCCCAAATAGCCAAGAAAATCCGAAGCAAAGAGAACAAAGTCGTAGGCATCATGTTACCCAACTTCAAACTATACTACAATGCTACATTAACCAAAACAGTTTGATACTGGTACAAGAACAGACACACAGACCAATGGAACAGAATAGAGAATTCAGAAATAAGACCGCACACTTACAACCATCTGATCTCTAACAAACCTGACAAAAACAGCAATGGGAAAAGGACTTCCTATTTAATAAATGGTACTGGGAAAACTGGTTAGCCATATGCAGAAAATTGAAACTGGACCACTTCCTTACACCTTAAACAAAAATTAACTCAAGATGGATTAAAGACTTAAATGTAAACCCCAAAACTATAAAAACCCTAGAAGAAAATCTAAGCAATGCCATTCAGGACGTAGGCATGGGCAAAGATTTCATGACAAAAATGCCAAAAGCAATTGCAACAAAAGCAAAAATTGAAATATGATTAATTAAACTAAAGAACTTCTGAACTTCTGCACAGCAAAAGAAACTATCATCAGAGTGAACAGACGACATACAGAATGGGAGAAAATTTTTGCAATTTATTCATCTGACAAATGTCTAATATCCAGAGTCTACAAGGAACTTAAATTTACAAGAAAAAAAAAACCCATTAAAAAGTGGGAAGAGGACATGAACAGATACTTCTTAAAAGATGGAACACATGCAGCCAACAACCATATGAAAAAAAGGTCAACATCACTGATCATTAGAGAAATGCATATCAAAACCACAATGAGATACCATCTCACACCAGTCAGAATGGCCGTTATTAAAAAGTAAGAAAACAACAGACACTGGCAAGATTGTGGAGAAAAAGGAAACAATTATACACTGTTTGTGGGAGTGTAAATTAGTTCAATCATTGTAGAAGACAGGATGGTGATTCTTCAAAGACCTAGAGGCAGAAACACCACTTGACCCAGCAATCCCATTACCAGGCATATATCCAAAGGAATAGAAATCATTCTATTATAAATACCTATGCATGTGTATGTTCATTGCAGTACTATTCACAAGAGCAAACACATGGAATCTGTTTGGATGAACGGAGGCAAGATGGCGCACTTCCGGGTTCTTCATCCCCCAACTTTTCCCGCGCGCGCAAAAATCCAGCCGGTGACCCGGGAAGGTGCAGACCAACTAGGCATGCGCCAGGTGATGTCAATCTGAAGAGACCAAGATTTACCTGGTCGCACCTGTGGAACGCCCCCTGACACGCCCGTGCCCCGCCTATTGCCCTCCCACTCCTAGAAAAGCCGCTCTGGAGGCACGCCACGCACGGCCTTCCTCAGTCCTCCACTCCTGTCGGGATGTTAGGACTGCGGGAACTCCGTCCGAGAGCTGTACGGGTGACTCTGGGGGCCCCTTTTGTCGGGGGGCCAACAGACCTCTCCCTACCCACCTTCTTCCCTTGAAGCTAGGTGACCAAAATAAACTTGCAGTTTTGCTCCTACCCTTGCCTAGTCGCTGGTTCTTTTGTACCCGCTCTGGTGGTCTTAGAAAAACGAAACAGTTGGTGCCGAAGACCCGGGAGGAGACCCCTCCTCAGGCCTCTAAGGGTTGAGGAACCTCCTCCTGCTCCCACGCAGTAGACGGACCAGGACCTGAGACCCGCTTCCCTCACTCCCATGGCCTCTCTGGGGTAAGTGCCCTTGTCTCCTCTTTACCTCCCTCGGCCAGAAATCCTGCGCAGGTCCAGGGTCCATTTGGAGCCACCAAGTGGCTCAGGAGACCTGTTCAGGATGGAGACGTCCGCCTGAAAGTAATCTCCACTTAGGCTTCAAGAGCCTCTCGTCTGTCTCTGCTGGTTCCAAAGGACGCTTTGAAGCCAGGCAGGGATCCATTCCCATGTCCATTGGGTCCATCGTGTCGGTAAAGAGGAAACAAATGGGAAACCCCCAGTCCAAATTTCCAAAGAGCACCCCCTTAGGGTGCCTCCTAGCCAATTTAAAAACCTTACAGCTTGAACAAGACCTTAGGAGGAAGCGGTTAATTTTCCTTTCCACTGTGGCGTGATCGACCTCAGCAATTTCTGCCAGCGGCTAGGCAAGTGGTCTGAAATTAATTACGTACAAGGCTTTTGGGCCTTAAGCTCTCGTCCCTATACTCCTCCTTCTCTCCCCACTCTCTCCACCCCCTCCCTTCCTGCCCAGACTCCTCCTCCTCCCCCCATCCGGACTCCTCCTTCCTTTTCCTTACCTACTAGTAATCCACTCAGTCCCGTGCTTCCTTCGGGGCCCCCAACTGGCTGTCTTGAGTCTCCTGTCTCTGCACACACCCGCTCTAAGTGCCCTGCTGATGCCTCCACTCCTGCCCCACACCCTCCTACAGTGTTAGCACCTTTGCGAGAGGTGGCTGGGGCGGAGGGGGTAGTCAGAGTACATGTCCCTTTTTCATTGGCCGATCTTTCCAAAATTGAAAAGCGTTTAGGGGATTTCTCAGCTAATCCCACCGTCTACATAAAGGAATTTAGATACCTTTGTCAGGCCTATGACTTAACTTGGCATGACCTCCAGGTTATCCTAACCTCCACCCTAAACCCTGAGGAGCAAGAGTGCATCCTAGCGGCCGCCAGGCAGCACGCCAACCAACTACATTTAACTGATGCCACCATCCCACTAGGGGAGCAAGCAGTCCCCTCGGCAGACCCAGACTGGAACTATCAAGCAAACCAGCCTGGGCGCCGTAGGCGAGACATAATGGTTCAGTGTTTGTTGGCTGGTATGCAAACAGCCTCAAACAAAACTGTAAATTTTAACAAATTAAAAGAAATTATTCAAAATCCAGAAGAAAATCCAGCCGCATTCTTAAATAGGCTGACTAAGGTTCTAACCCAATATACCCGGTTAGATCCGGCCTCCCCCACAGGGGCCACCATTTTGGCGTCTTATTTCATTTCTTAATCAGCTCCTGACATTCGTAAGAAACTTCAGAAGGTAGAGGATGGTCCTCAGGCACCAATACAAGACCTGGTTAAATTAGCCTTTAAGGTCTATAACTCCAGAGAGGAGACGGCTGAGGCAGTGCGACAGGCACGTCTCAAACAGAAGGCCCAGCTCCTAGCAGCGGCTTTACGGCCCAGTTGTAACCCCAGACCAGAGAGCACATACTCCGCAGACTCCAAGGCCACGAAAGGAGCCTGCTATAAGTGCGGCAAGGCGGGACACTATGCCAACAGGTGTCCGCAAGGTCCCCGAGCCCCAACGCAGCCTTGCCATAAGTGCAAGGCGTCAGGACATTGGGCCAATGAATGTCCTAAGCCTTGTCCACCAGCAACCCCCTGCCCTGCTTGCCAGCAGGGAGGACACTGGAAGTCTGATTGCCCCACCCTGAGAACAGGTGCTGCGTCTCCACGTGACCCCCTTTCCCAGGATCCTGGGAGCTCCTTCCAGCTCCTACATCTGGACGATGACGACAACTGAAGGTGCCGAGACTCGGGGACCCCCATCACCCTCGCCGAGCCGTGGGTAACTCTCCTGGTAGCGGGTAAGACAATTGATTTTTTAATAGATAGCGAGGCTACCTATTCTGTTTTGCCGTCCTTCTCTGGACCTAGCCTTCAATCCAATATCTCTGTAGTAGGAGTAGACGGAAAGCCATCCACCCCACGAAAAACTCCACTCCTTAATTGCTGCCTGGCCAACAACTACTTTGCGCACTCGTTCCTCATTATACCCTCATGCCCTACCCCCTTACTAGGCCGAGACATCCTGAGCACCTTAAAGGCCTCTATATACATTCCCACCAACTCATCCACTCCCCTTCAATCCCCTCATGACCTGTTGCTCATGCTTTGTGCAAGTGCACAGGCTCCTCCTATGTTGCCCCCACCCCCCATCTTCCCTATTTCTGTACACCCTCAAGTGTGGGACACTTCCACCCCGGTCATAGCTGCTCACCACCCACCAGTTCTCGTCAAGCTCAAAGATCCCACTCGTTTCCCAAACCGCCCCCAATTCTCTCTCTCTCCGACACATCTACAAGGTTTAAAGCCAATTATCACGCGACTACTTAGCCAACATATTCTTGTCCGCACACATTCCCCCTGTAACACTCCAATACTTCCAGTTAAAAAGGCAGATGGAACGTATAGGTTAGTACAGGATCTTCGGCTAGTCAATGAAGCCACCCGTCCCACGCACCCTGTAGTTCCCAACCCTTATACCCTTCTGTCCCATATCCCCACCAATTCTACTTATTTTACTGTGCTAGACCTTAAGGATGCTTTCTTTACCATACCCCTACACACAGACTGCCAGTTCCTTTTTGCTTTCACATGGGAGGACCCAGACACATCTCCAGTGGCAAGGGACACTCCGTGACTACACTGAAAATGAAGTCTCATTTTATACTTATATTGCTGTTTCACTCATACACTCAGACCTTTGCTAGTCCGCCTACTGTATGGCAATTTTTTTCTCATCACTGAAACTTGGCCATAAGACAGCCGAACACACTCAGTAGTACATAGTTCTGCCAGTTGTCTTCCTTAAGGCTATTTCTCGTGCAACTGCCCAATCCTTCCTTTCCGTTATTCAACTCCAAATTCATCCTGAGGTAATCATACTCAGGCACCCAATGGAGGCCAAAATGGCCCCCATTGAAGGCCACATCCTTCCTTTTCCGTTATTCAACTCCAAATTCATCCTGAGGTAATCATACTCAGGCACCCAATGGAGGCCAAAATGGCCCCCATTGAAGGCCACATCCTTCCTTTTCCGTTATTCAGCTCCAAATTCATCCTGAGGTAATCATACTCAGGCACCCAATGGAGGCCAAAACAGCCCCCATTGAAGGCTATTTCTCGTGCAACTGATCTCTCTCTAAAACTCTTAACCATACAGCCACTAACTGATCCCTCTATGTCCCCGTGTCCTTGGTTCCCAGTCTAACTCTATACAGCCAGGCAGAAGTAGCAGAGCTTTTCCAGCAACTTTCCATGCCACTACGCCACTCCCGTCAAAACGGGCTGTTTTTTCCTCCCTCTAGTTATTGGAATCAGCTGAAAGCCTGGCCTCCCTGCAGCGCCGAACTACCTCAATAGCCTAAGTAGCTGCCCAAAACAGGCAAGCCCTAGGCTTGTTTACAGCTGAAAAAGGAGGCACTTGTCTCTTCCTTAGAGAAGAGTGCTGCTATTATGTTAGCAAGTCAGGCCTAGCAGACACTAACATTCAAACCCTCAAATGCTTCCATACCTCGTTCCTATACTAATACTGTGCTTTATTTTATTCTTCATCCGTACGTCCAAATGCCAACCATGGGCCCCGACCTTAACAGCGCCCCTTAACAGCAGGAAGTAGCCAGACAGACCACGGTGCCCCTTATCACTATTATCAATAAAAGGTTGGACTGTTTGGATGAACGGAGGCAAGATGGCGCACTTCCGGGTTCTTCATCCCCCAACTTTTCCCGCGCGCGCGAAAATCCAGCCGGTGACCCGGGAAGGTGCAGACCAACTAGGCATGCGCCAGGTGATGTCAATCTGAAGAGATCAAGATTTACCTGGTCGCACCTGTGGAACGCCCCCTGACACGCCCGTGCCCCGCCTATTGCCCTCCCACTCCTAGAAAAGCCGCTCTGGAGGCACGCCACGCGCGGCCTTCCTCAGTCCTCCACTCCTGTCGGGATGTTAGGACTGTGGGAACTCCATCCGAGAGCTGTACGGGTGACTCTGGGGGCCCCTTTTGTCGGGGGGCCAACAGACCTCTCCCTACCCACCTTCTTCCCTTGAAGCTAGGTGACCAAAATAAACTTGCAGTTTTGCTCCTACCCTTGCCTAGTCGCTGGTTCTTTTGTACCCGCTCTGGTGGTCTTAGAAAAACAAAACAGAATCAACCTAAATGATAGGTTGGATAAAGATAGACTGGATAAAGAAAATTTGGTACATATGCACCATGGAGTACTATGCAGCCATAAAAAGGAAAGAGATTATGTCCTTTGCAGGGACATGGATGGAGTTGGAAGTCATTATCCTCAGCAAACTAATGCAGGAACAGAAAACCAAACACCACATATTTTCACTTATAAGTAGGAGCTGAATGATGAGAACATAGGGACACAGTGAGGGGAACAACACACACTGGGGCCTGTTGTGTGAGGAGTGAGGGAGACCATCAAGAAGAATAGCTAATGGATGCTGGGCTTGATACTTAGGTGATGGGATGATCTGTGCAGCAAACCACCAGGGCACACATTTACCTATGAACAATCCTGCACATCTGCACATGTACCCCTGAACTTGAAATAAAAGTTGAAGAAAAAAAACAAAGAAAAACTGCATAGTTATTGACTCTGTTTCACAGCATTAAGGAGAGTTGATGCAGTTTATATTGGAATTGAATCTTTTCTGGCTCAATAGCTGTGAATGACATTTTTATCCTGTATTTTCATAGTCATCTTTTTCTCTAAGGCCAAAGTACCCAGTAAACAGGGTTTTGTTTTATTTATTTATGTATTTATTTATTTATTTATTTATTCATTCATTTGGAGTGCTCTCCACATCTCTTACAGTATTTACATTCCAAAATTACCTTATAGGCATGATTCAATATGCTCAGATACTAAGAATCAATCACTTTATTTGGTTCAGGTTTTCACTTCCATTTAGATCATAGGCCCCTAAATTTTGACTACAGTTTATGAAGTAAACACAAAGCATGAAGTTTTTACCCAATATCAAATATTGGGTCTAGAAAAATTCCAGGACATTTTGCTCATGTCATCACTATCTCATGCTTAATCTGCAAGATTCCCAAGGGATTTCAGCTTCCCTGTCGTTATAGAACCGAGCTTGTGTCCACTTACCCAGCGCAGCAAACACTGACATGGGGATTAGCAGCTAGAGAAAGTGAGAAGTTTATTGCGAGGAAGCTAATGTTTAAGAAATGAACTCCCTGATGGCTCACAGGTATGAGTTTTTAAAGGTGAGAAGGTAGACGTTTCAGGTAAAGTCATAATCAGTACATGGAGGCCATACACTGGTTTGACCTAAAAAAGTGGGGTATCTTAGAGCGGCAGCCACAGGTCAGAGGTGGATTCAAAGATTTTCTGATTAAGGAAGGGAAGCTTTGTCTAAAGACTTGAGTGTCAGCATAAAAGAGTGTTAAATCCCACCTGTTGGTGTGGCTTCCTTCAGGCCCCTTAGGAAGATATTTAGAACAAAGAATGGTGGTCAGTGCTCAGTCCTCAGCTCCCTCTTGTCCAGATGCCAGCAGATGTATTTGGTGGAGTCCAGGTTTCTGAAAAACAACTCAGGGATATACGTTAAGATGCAATGTTTAGTTTCTATGGGAAACCCAACATCTCATGACTAACTTCCTTGGCTATAGTGTTTAGCTACAATTACCTTCTTGCTTACTAAGTTACTCATTTACTTCTCAGGGCTGGCTGGATGCCTGGAATGTCTTTTAAAGGAGCTTAAAATTGTCCTTTATTTCCATGCTTAAGGGGTGCAGCAGGCACCTAAGACAGGTCCCAGCTCTGTCTCACTATAACGTGTTGAGGGGCTCCAAAGTGTTGAGAACCTACATGCTGACTTACCAATTTGATGTTGATTAGAATTGGTTCGCCATTCATCCACCCAGTCACTCAATAAAGCACAAAAACAACAAAACTCATTGTATGAGGTGCTGTGGGAATCAAAGACTTATCAACCAGGGATGTCTTACCTTGAGGATCTTATCATGTGATAGGAAAATATACACAGACAAGTGATTGCATAACACCAAAAAGAGATATAATGAGAAAGTGAAGTCTACCCAGAAGAGGAAGTATAGTAAAAGAGCTTAGACTTTAAAGGTAGGAAGATTTAAATATCAAATCCAGTCCTTGTTAGGCAGGGGGGCACTTACCCACTGCAAACTTTTGTTTTTTTCATCTGTAAAAGTGAGTAGTATATAGAATTATATTTTTAAGAGTTTGCAATATTGTATGATACTCTTTAGTAAGGGTTATACTCTCAAAAAGATGCTGTGGCTAATGTTAGGCATGGTATTCAGATTAAAACTGAGTGTTTCTTTCACAACCATTTTCCTATCTCCTGGGGTCAGATAACATCCCTTTCCAAACTGCCCTCACACTGACTGCCTCCCAACTAGTGCTTGTTCTCACTTTTCTGCCCTCTGCAGCCTTTGCTGTCTATAGCCTTAGCAATCCATTCATGTGCGGAAGACCATGATGAAGGGCACCAGGCAGCCACTCCAGAGGCAAGGTCAGGAACCCAGGTGCCCTGGAGTACATTCTGGACTCTCTGTGCTGCTTCTGGTCTGAATTTAGAGACAGGATCAAAGTACGTAAGAGGGGATTAAGCCACCACATGAACTACACACACACACACTCTCACACACTCACACACACACACACATTCTCTCACACACTCACACACACTCACTCATACACTCACACACTCACACACTCACATACACTCATTCACACACACACTGTCACACACTCACTCATACACTCACACACACTCACTCTCCTCACACACTCACACACACTCACATACACTCACACACACACACAAACTCTCACACACACACTCACTCACACATGTGTGCACTCCATGAAGAATGGAATTGAGTGCAGCAGCCTGATAGCTTTCCCTGCTGGAAGCAAATGTGGGCTTGTTAGATGCTGAGTACTGTCTGTTTCAGGCTAACACAGATGTGTGGAGGCCTCTGTCAAGTGCACCCAGTTGAGCCAACAGACCATCCAATCCCAACCTGAACTATGTCTTTTGACTTCATCTAAGAAAGGCACAAAGCACAGCTGGAAATAAATGTGGCACAGGAGGCGGAACTAACTGGGCAGCAGGCTTCTCCTAGACATGTTCGTTTTATAGCAGGGACAGAGGTGATCCGGCTCCTCCTCTCCCAGTCTTCCTTCATACAAAAGCACATATGCCCATTCCTATCCCGAAAGGCATGAGCATTCAGGAAACACACCATCTACTTCTAAGGGAAAAACACATTTTGATGGATTTAAGGTAGAGTAGGAGGTACACAAATGAGTAACAGCGCCTATGCACTTTCTATCTCCATAACTGTGCACATCCACAGAAATATCCAATTTCATATTCCTCATTTCATTATGAAGTGACAAGAGTTTCATTTACAATGCCAAAGAAATCTATTGCTGACTTCAATCACAGCCGGTCATGTGGTAATGTGACTGCTGTACTCCGCGTGGTGCTGGACAGTTCATGCATACAGCATGATGATAAATTAATCCACCAAGAAATACAAATGTGTACAGTTACATGTAACATATTCATGTGGTGTCTGTCATACATTAGGGAGAGGAATAGACTCTGATGACCTCACTGCTTTCAGCCAACAGAGGGTGAACAAAAGCTTAGTGCAAAGCACTCAGCAAATGGAGGAAGGTGGGGACCCCCTTCCCAGGACAGTAGTACTCAGGGGCCACCATCCCTGAATCCAACCCTGTCATCTGTCATGCCACAGAGTCTGTAGCTCTATGACTGGGTTTGTCTCTCTTCTCTTTCCTCTGTAGTTATGTGGGGCTTGGCTTTTTAAAATTTTTTTAAGATCATTTTAGATTTGGGGGTACTTATGTAGGCTCATTGCATGGAAACATTGCATAATGCTGTGGTTTGGGCTTCTATTGAACCCATCACCCACATAGTGAATGCAGTACCCAATAGGCATTTTTCCAACCTCTGTCTACCTCCCTTCCTGCCTCCTTTAGGAGTCCCCAGTATCTATTGTTTCTATCTCCATGTTCATGAGTACCCAGTGTTGCGGTCCCACTAACACATGAGAACATGCGGTATTTGATTTTCCATTTCTGCATTAATTCACTTACGATAACAGCCTCCAGTGGCATCCATGTTTCTGCAAAGAACATGATTTTGTTCTTTTTTATGGCTTCATTGTATCTCACTGTGTATATGCACCACATTTTTTTTTATCCAAGACACCAATCGGTCACCTAGATTGGTTCCATGTCTGAATGTATATTCCTTTGGGTACATAGTCAGTAATGGGATTATTGGGTTGGATGATAGTTCTGTTTTAAGTTCTTGGACAAATCTCCAAACTGCTTTCCACAGTGGCTGAACTGATTTACATTCCCATTGACAGCGTGTAAGTGCTTCTTTTACTCCAAAAACTCACCAGCATCTGTTTCTTGACTTTTTTTTTTTTTTAAGAGACTTGCTCTCACTCTGTCACCCCAGCTGGAGTGCAGTGGTGTGATCATGGCGCTACTAGACTTTTTAATATTAGCCATTCTGACTAGTGTGAGATGGTATATCAGTGTGGTTTTGATTTGCATTTATCTGATGACTGGCAATGTGGAGCCCTTTTCCTTGTTTATTGGCCATGTGTATGTCTTCATTTGAGACGTGTCTGTTGTTTTAACCACCATTTATTTAAAATGAGTATTGATTTCATTAATCTATTTGAAGAAATTTAATAGAATGAATTCAAACTGAAGCTTTTTCAGAGAATTCTAGAGGCCCGTGCCCATGCCACTTCACACAGACATGCTCAGGTCCAAAGTTTTTCATTCAGCTTTCATCACTAGCATCCTAATTGGACCTGTAGTCTTAGAGAAGATTTACCAGGTGCATCAACAAATAGATGATACTTCCCACTTGCAGGGCAGAGCATGAAATTTCCCATCTCATGGTCCAAGCACTCTGCTCCTTAAGTTTTAGTGTTCTGGCTTATAGGTGCTTATAAAATGCTCTCAGAGGCTTTGAAAATAGTGGTGCTTATTAAAATGATGATGCACTGTTTTTCTTCCCCTGCCTGTGTAAATCATGCCCAATATGTGATTCCTCCTTTTGCAAATCTCAGCCTTTCGGTGTGCCCACCTGGGAGTGGGCACTAATGAGCTATTCTCATGATGTGAACTCTGTGTTCTCGGTACACATCTCATTCCAACCAACCCACAGGGGAAGAAATGCAAGCTTATCCTTCACTATCTTCACTATGTTCAAAGTGAACTGGAGGAGAAGTTGGAATTGATGCAGGAGAAAACCATCTAGGTGGCTCAGGGAGCAAAGTCATGAGATTCACAGGTTCAGAAATTATTTCTTTAGCTTTCCCAAGAAGAGTCAACCATTCAAAGCACTCCGACTGCTTGCCCACAAGTGCCTTCTACAGGGGACTCCAGGGTCTTAAGAGAGTTCACTTCATTACTTCACAGTGTTTCTGGATCATTTTCATGTGCAACAGTTGGAGTGTCAGGCGATGGGTTGGGGGATGCCTAATAAGTTCTAAGAACTTTTAAAATGGTTAAAGCCTGCATGAGAAAACATAGGATTCTATGGCTGCTCCCCTAGGTTGCCAGTGACTTCCTTAGTCCCCAAAGGTAAATGACAGCTAATTATTGGGTGGGAATCACCACTGCACAGAGATAAGTCAGGAGAGGTGTGGCAGAACAAGCATCAACATGAGGAGAGCAAACCTGGGCTTGTATCTTTTGGCTGAGATCTGAGCAGCCTTGGGGAAGCTATCTGATCATCAATGATCTCCAGTATGTCAGCTATAGAATCATTTATAGAGACTTCCATGGAACCATGGAACCACCGAGTGCCATGTGCTCCCCTATGTGTCTCATTTAATCTTCACTAAACCTTGGGAGACAGATATTAATATCTCAGTGTTTACAGTCCTTGAAAGCCATTAAATCGATTCAGAGAGTTCATTAGTCAATATTATATAGATATATTATATATGTATGTATGTGTTTTGATATAGGTAACGTCACCTGCCTAGTGGCTAATGCTAGGACTGAAAGAGCAGATGGAGGCTTTAGTAATAAGATAAGAAATTAGAAGCTTGGAAAATATTATAATTCTGAGAACAGCACTGTACTTACTTTGGAAAATGGGATTCATAATTCATTAATAGAGGATTTACAATTTAAAGCCATTAAAGTATAAAATAAACATCATTAATAGATGATTCTTCACTAAAAAGAGTTGAAGGAGGTGGTATGACAAATGCTTGTTTCTAGTGTAAGCATATGGAAGTCAATACAATTAATACATCTGAGCCCTATGCATCAAACAGAAATGATCAAGGCCTTTCTGGTATTTCAGTTGAAACATTAAGCTCCACTGTGAAGCTTGAAAATAGTTCCTATGCCTGTTTTCTTGAAAATGATGGCAATGTGAATACAAATGCAAACCCACTGAATAGTCAAGGATTAATGTCACTGTCTACTTCAGGTCACACTTATCTGTGTGCACAGACACATCCATGGCATATGTCCAAATACGTCAATTTCTGGGTGAATGTCATATGTATGCAAAGAAGCTTTTATTAAAAATGGGGGATTGCAAAGATTATACATTCCTCCTGTTTTCCATCCCAATCCCCTGATCCTTGAGTCTGTTCCTTACACCTATACCTTCACCAAAAGGGACCACAGCACAACGAAAGAAACATAAACTCCTTCTTGCTAGGAGCTCAGGCAAATGGACCAGCAAAAGAAGATTCCCACACTGTGTGAGCTAAAACCCATGATATGCTCATGTGTGGGAGTCACTTACCTTTGCTTTCCCAGTCTCTGTAGACAATCACAATGTGACTCTGGTGTCAGGGCTCACTCACGGTCGCTCTGAATATGTGATTCCAGAAATGTATTGGACACACTTGCATCGTATTTACAAATCCAGGAAAGGTTGGTGTAACTGAAAAACTGAGGGAGGATCACGTTTGAAAAGACAGACCACATCTTCATCAGACTTTGAAGGTCCTTTTGAAGAGCAGCTGAAGTCAGTGAGACCAGAACCAGCCCTGGCACTGAGTGTCAGCATGGGCTAGGCTGGACTGGCCAGTGCCAGACCTGGGCCCTAAGCACCATTTGCCAGCTGAAGGGGACAAGTCATGAGGGGTCAAGACAGCCAGTTGGCTCAAGTGTCACCAGAACAAAGAGATTCTGCTCCACAATATCTTTACTGTGCTGATTCACCCCAGCAGAATCTCAGGCCTAACGACCCTGCCTCTCCTCTATTCCTCTTCACTGTCTTCTTTTGTAACTCCCCACTCTCACTCCCAGATCCATGAAATGTCAATATTTTTCTGTTACCCAGATAGATCATCTCTGTCCTTTCACTTAACTTCTTTTCAGAGTAACCACTACGGTTAAGGTTGCAAATTGTTTAAGAAAAGAAAAAAGGTGGTCATTTTTAGACACTACTATGACACTTTTAATAGACTCTTTTCTCTAGATCTTTATAGGGCTGAACAGTTTCCTACAGCTTCCCAGATTGTCATTTTGAAAACTGCCTTTTTATTGAATCTCCTCCACTCACATAAACTATGACTCATTTCACCAATCACAAACAACACTTACCCCTGAAAATTGGCAAAAGTCTCAATCAATCTCAGGAAAAGAAGTCACACAACATGAGCAATTAGTAGAATATGGTAATTATGCACTTCCTTGGTCTCATTTTAAAACCATTTTATTGAGTGTTTTAAAAATAGATTACAAAATCTATCACAATCTGTAAGGGAGGGTCTTGGTTCTGTTCATCAAACTGAAATATTCATGGTTCCAGGAGGATGGTGCAGAGTCTTAGGGCCAAAGATTGGACCCCTGGTCTTGATAAGTGCAGGAGACATACCCACTTGAGGATGCCTGCCATGACCCTCTCCACAGTGAGCAAGCCCCTGTGGCCAACACTAGCATCATCCACAATCTTTCACATTTGAACATGCAGAAAACCCATAAGCATATCAATTTCTAGACTTTGACATGGCTCCATTCCACCTCATCCTGGAAATACTTATCTAAGTATTTCCCAGTCTACATTTATCAAATGTAGTGACTATGACATCGTCTAGTACATTTTTAAGATTGACATTCAAGAAGGATTTGAGAGCTGAAGACTGCCATGACTGTGTATTTGTTAATAATCTCCATGGGGGCACTTTTCTAAAGCAGCAATTTGCCTCATTGTCCTATGAAGACCTAAGTCCATCTGTCCAGGATGAAATATTCCACTTACATCCCTAACTTGATGTTGTCCATTCTAGGCACTGTGTTAAGCTTCTGGGAACTGGAAGGTTCTATGTAGCTATGGCATGGGAGCATTTTGTTTTGTTTTGTCTTGTACACAGGATAATGTCTACCATGGAGCTCTCATGGGGTCAACATCCTTAGTAAAGCACACTTAGACAACAGCAATAATACCGGCCATTAAAAAATGCAACTCTCGGAGAGGAGCACTGCAGCACTCTACAATGTTGGCGTTACTCACTGTCATCAAATGGTTCTTAATTCAGTAGCTAAAACGCCCATGTAGATCATGTGAAGTTGCCCTTTCACAAAACTAGTTGGTAGTGTTACAAACACTAACTTAGAATCCCCTATGATTGCAATAAATTAAACACACTGTCCTAACTTAATCATGCCCTCATCTTCACCTCTTTACTCTACCGAGGCTAACATTTGACCACCCTTTTGTAGGTGCTGCTGTGCATGTCCCAGAATCTCATGGAATTTTATGGAGAAGGACATGTCAGGCACAGAAGAATGGTCATCATGGTAGAACAGTGGCCCCAGCATCTTCCTCCATGCACCCTGGACTTGTTGGGGGTGCACACTTGCTGATCATATATGCCACCTGCCCTCTGGGCTTCCCATGGGTCCATGTGAAACATCTTCAGAGAGCGTTTCCTCACATGCTCCAGTGGAGCAGAAGTCTCTGTGCTCACAGACCTTTGTATGAAACCAACAAGAGAGGCTACTGTGATTTCTGTCATATAGGCAAGGCGACTATCACAACAAAAAGCAATCAGGCCCTTAAATCTGAGCCTCTTCCAGCCAGACAGTGCCTTTTCCTTGAATGGAACATTGGTTTACCTAATCATATGAACTCTGCTTCAAGTTTTCTCCATGCTGTCTCCTGCTGCCCAGTGTTTCTAGAAGTCTTGGTCCATGCCACGATTGTTTGGTCTCTGCTCTTTTCCAACAGATACTGGTTGCCATGGAAATATGGAGGGCATTCAGTTTGGACAAGACTCATCGAATCTCTTTATGAAATGAAATTACCATTAGTCATTTCTCTTGGCTCTCTGCAGCAGCAGCTGACATACATCCCACAGCTAAATAAATGGCTCTGGGTAATTAACCTAAGAGTCTCTGTGCTGATGTGGCATAAACATAAGGAGATAAACCTCTGGTTTTAGACGGGCTTATTCAGTTCCTGCAAACCCTTAAACCTTGTGGGAAAAAAGACCCTAGGCAGAGTCTATTAGAAGCATGAGAGGACTTTGACTCCTGAAGGTGATCTGCAAACTTGAAGGGGAAATTGCATTCACTTGAGGAAATTTCAGTAGGGTGGACTGCAGTTCATCTGCAATTACTCCTGACCCGGTCTGACAAAGTGCAGCCTAGCACATGATAGGGCCGGAGTGAATCAGGGAAGAAACCTGGGAACCCATTATGTCCCAGCAAAAACTACTCCCCTTTATTCTGCAAAAGCTACTGACCTGTGAACAGTGTGAGGAAATAGTCTCTTTGGAAATGTCCGTGTGTGTGTGTGTGTGTATTTGATGAAACAATACTTTCATATACACATAAATGCTAATAACCATATTTTAAATAATAACAATACCCATTTAATTTTCTTTTCCAAGAACTGCAGGTGAGTTCAGGTCTAGAAACAAGTCTGTAGCAAGTCAATTTTATATTTCTAAGGTGTGCTGCAGGGGGACTTCCTGGCTTGAGGTGTTTTACTTGGCTCCCAGCACCCCTGCATAAAGTCAGGGTCCCAAGAGCCTGAAGGAGCCAGACCAGAGACCTGATATAGCCCACGCCCACCCAGGCGTGGGAAGCATTGTGAGTGGTGGGAATGAGGGCCAAGAGGGGTGTCTGGTGCTCACTCTGCTACTGGCCAGCTTTGCAGCATGAATTATGAAGTCTCATGTCTGTTGGCTTCAGTGCAGAGCAGTGAGAGCTCTGAATTAAATGAACATCAAGGCTGTTTCAGACCTGAAACTCTAATCTGAGGCCTATGTGGAGACCCTTGATTGGGCAGGTCAGTTCAAATTGTGCTATGTAGGTGTGCTCTTCTCACCAGGGTTAATGCTGGTAAACAGGAAGAGACGTCTAGGGAGTCCAGCAGAGTTTCCTAACCTGCCACAGGCTGCTGCCACCTTGCACCATTCATCCGTCAGTCTCATTTGGGGGAAAGAATGGCAGTGCATGGGACAATCAAACCATAATTAATTGCTGAACCCCACAATGCTGACTTCAAATACCATGGCCTGACTAGACAAATTACCATGACAAATGGATGTGACCACATTTTTTTTTTCTTTCAGATTCACATACTCTCACTGGGAAGAGGCAGCAGATGGCTCAGCACAGTTCCGCTTTCTCTATAGTGCCGCTGTCCTGGTGAATGGGGGTGATGGTGACTGACATCTCCCACTGCCATGAAAAGTTGTTATAATTATGATAGGGGCCTCTTAATAAAACAGGTATATATTGAACTTAAGACATTAAAGTTATTATTGTTATGTTACTATCTCCTCTCTTTTTACAATTTTTTTTTGTTGACATGTAATTCAAATACCATACATCACCCATTTAAAGTGCATATAATAAAATTTTTATTGTACTTACAGAGTTGTGCAGTTACCACCAGATTCAAGTTTAGAACATGTTCATCACTGCAAAAAGAACCCCATACCCATTAGCAATCACTCCCAATTAGTCCCAGTTCTCCCACAACCTAGACACCATCACTCTTCTTTTTACTTCTACAGATTTGCCTATGCTGCACATTTCATTGATATGGAATCATATGGTATGTTGTCTTTTGTGACTGGCTACTGGCTTCTATCATTTAGCATAATGTTTTCAAGTTACTCATGTTGTAGCATGTGTCAGTACTTCATTTCACTGAATTGCTGAACAATATTTGATTATATACATATACCACATTTTGTGGATTATCAGTTGATAGACATGTAGGTATTTTTCACTTTTTGACTACTATGAATAATGTTGCTATGAACACTCATGTACACGCTTTTGTGTTGGCAAATATTTTTATTTCTCTTGGGCATATACCTAAAAGTAGGTCATAGGATGGGTCATAGGAGACCTCTATGTTTAACCTTTTAAAGAATGGCTGGACTTTTTGCAAAGCAGCTGCGCCATTTTACATTCCCACTGGCAGCCTATGAGGGCTCCAGCGTATCCACATCCTTTCCAGTACTTGTGTGTTCATTTTTGTGAAGCCACCATGGTAGTTATGCAGTGAGATCTCACCATGGTTTTGATTCACGTTGCCTCTATGGAGACTGCCGTCCATCTTTCTATGTCCTTTTTGGCCATCTGTATATTCTTTGCAGACTGTTCAAATCTTTGCCCATTTTTAATTTGGTTATTTGTCTTCTTACCATTGAGTTGGAAGAGTTCTTTATATATTCTTGACACAAGTCTCTTATTTTATATATACATATATATATTATTTTAAAATAGATTTGTTTAAAGTTTTATCTATTGTCTTTTTAATTTCTTGGGTGTATAACAGGTTTTTTTAATTTTGATAATATTGTATTCATTGTTTTTCTTTTATTGCTTTTGATTTTTGTGTCATATCCAAGAAGACCTTGCCTATCTCAAGATAACGAAGATTTACACCTATATTTTCTTCTAAGAGTGTTAGAATTTTAGCTCTTAAATTTCAATTTGTAATTCCTTTTGAGTTAATTTTTGTAATAACTGCTTTAAATTCTGTGTTTTCTAAATATTGTATCTGTGCCCTCTCAAAGTTTTTATTCTCTGTTTTGCTTTTTCCATGTATAGGTCAGACTTTCTTCTTTTTTTGCGTCTTGCACTTTTTTTGTAGAAAAATTATGAATTTAACATGATATATTGTAACATCCATGAATACTGACTCCTCCCCCACTCTCCAGTGTTTGTCGTTGTTGTTTGTTTATTGACGTGTTTGATAACATGGTTAAACTAGTTTAGTGAGGTGTGTTTCTACCGTATGTAGCCTCTACTGTCAGTCTTCAAAGGGCTCAGCCATGGGCATGCATAAAGCCACCATGAAATGTTGGAGGTTTTCTTTGAGGGTCCTTTTGGTGTCTTTTTCTTGTCTTTCTGCTAAGCTAATTGCTTCTCTGGGTATCACACCCTGTTGTAAGGCTCCACTAATTGTGAACTGATTGCTCTATTGTTTTCAACAGTGACCAGGCACATAAATTGCTCTACATACTCCTTCATTCAAATTTGGGCTCCTTTGCAAAAGTAGTTTTTGAGGCTAGTCTTTGAGGTTTGTTCCCAACCCTAGAGAATTCTTCTCAGTTGGCTGTTTCCTTGGTTCTCTTTGGGAAACTTCTAGCTGGTCTATGCTTTAATATGTGTCTGTCCTCAATCTACTAGTCTTCTTAATAGCTTACCATGAAATCTCTAGTGTTTCCTACAGTGCCCTTGGACTTGAACTTCCCCATACACTCTCTTCCAAATAAAGCCAGTTACTTTCAGAACATTCTTATGGCTTGCCTTCCCCCCACTAATAAAAAGCCTATAAGCCACTTTTCCACAACTGAGAACAGAGACAGTGGGCCCTTTCTTTCAGAGAGACACCTCTGCTTTATGAACGGTACTAGGTGAGGGTCAGAAGCCTCAGGTCTTCTTGGCTTGCCTCTCCTGGTGGGGAACCTCTACCCTACAAGTGAGCTAGGGCAATTGGAACTACACTAATTCTGGCCTCCATCATGGAGGAAAAGAGGCCCCAGCTTCTCAGCCGTTCTTGCCTAGGATAGAGACTCTGTAAACAGATCTGGAGTGATGAGAAATGCTGGTGTCCTGGTTGTCCTGGGGAGATAGCCTTAGACTGGGAGCTAGTGGGGGAGGGACTCCTGTACTCCTAGCTGCACCCACCTCGAGTAGAACATCCATGATTATTGAGCTGGAAGAAGGAGGAGGGGCATAGCTAATGGCTTAAATGTGATTTAATAGAATTTTCTTGAATAAACATTTCTTTCTTTGCCATATGCACTAAGAACAGTTTCCAAACACTTTAAATGTTTTTGTACACATAATTTTCATCAGTTATGATTATTTTACTTAAGAAGGGGTCCATGGAACTTCTCACACGCTAGTCTAAAGGTCATCTCTCTCATTTCTTTTCAAAAAAGATAATTACAGTTTTAGGCAGTTGAATCTTAAATTCATTTGGAGCTGAACTGGTTTGGAGCTAATTTATAATTAAGGCCTCAGTCACTTTTTCTCCAGTAATGATAATATTGAGCAATACAGTGAATACACTTGAGTACAATGTCTAGGTCTACTTGTAACTAGCTCTGTAAATCTCCACAGGGTGTTTGTCTTTTTATTACTAGCCACCAATATATTAAATTGGAATATCACTAAGTTTTCTAGGAATCTATGAAAAGCGATTCCATTATGTTTCAGTGATTTTTTTATTTAAAGAAGATCCTTCTCATATTTTGTGTCATACACATGTGATACACACCAAGGCCCTGTGGCCTGCAGCCATGTCTACTTATTTTCTGATGTTTGCCCTATGGGGTGCAGCATGCTTTACTGCATGCTGAGCTGCCTGGTGTTTGCTCAGTTCACAAAGTCTTGATCAGCCTGTGATAGATGTGTTGCAAGTATGATTCAGGCTGACCCATTCCAAATGACACACCCTCAGGTCCTGGTGTCTGATGTTAGTGCACCCGCACCTCCTGATGCCTCCAAAGTGCCAGTCAGACAATCTGCCTGACCTGCATGTGTTCAGAAGAGCTGGACTCCCATGGCTCAAAGAAGAGGACATCGAGCTAGGAAGAGGAAGCAACTAATTCTGCCGTTTAAGTTCGTGGTTTTCTTTCAATCATTTCATGGCTCTGGGCCTCAGTTTCTCAACTGTAAAATGGTCACATTTGTCAATAAATATGTCACCTGTGTTTACAGATGAATTTTTTACTTTCACTGGATGAGTGCGGGTTCCCGGTGGTGAGGTGGCTAAGGCAGTTGTTTAGGCTAGGAATGCCCAGTTGTCAATTCGAAGTTGATTACTTTTCTGAAATATAAACTCTCTGATTGCTCCTACTCTCACTGGGACATTGAGTGTGAGTACGTGCATGTCAGAAATCGGTTTTGTCATTTTCTGTTTGTTTTTGTGGCAAACTGGAAGGCACTGAGAATCAATTCTAGGTAGATGGTAGGGGACAAAAAAGTGTGTTGCGAGTAGGAGCCTCAAAACAGAAATAATGACTGTGCTCCTTATCCCAAAATCCCACAAGACTTGAAGAGGGCTTTGAAGTTCTTCAGAGAATGAAATAGGCTCCGAAGCCTTTTCAAGAAGAGTCGGAGGACGCCGAGGCCACAGCTCTATGCCTGTTTTCCACACAGGAGAGACCAGTCATCATTTGATTCAGAAGTTCTGTATCACCAGAGACTAACAAAACTTCCAGATAACTGCAGAACCTCCAAAATACTGTTTTAAATAAATGAATATATATCCTTAACAGAGCTTCCTTTTTCTGCATGTAGAGTGAATAATAAAGCTGCTGCCAGTGTGTGTAACCTCAGCCCCAGCTCCCAGGAGTGGCACTTCCATCCTTTTCCCATGCTGGTAGTGCAGTGAACTGAGCTGAATCAGGGAGATCATTAACAGGAAACTGGTAGCAATTCAGGAGGTGAAGGGTCCCTTGGGCAAGGGGAGAAGAGATTGGCGAAGAAACTCCATGTCCAAACAAAACCATAAGAGAAGCCAGCCCAGTGTCAACAGGGCTGGAGAAGAGGGGTGCCCCCACAAAGGGTGTCCCCAGGCTGTAGGATAAAGTAGGAAGGCAAGGAATGGCTTTGCATGGGAATGACACCTGGCAACTAGAGAGGCTGTTCTGGCAATGACATCTGAACACAAGGAAATGTGTTGCTGCATCCACTGCAGACCCTACTTCTCCCCAGCAGGAGGGGAAGCAGAGAGTTGATGGTACCTCTGTCTGTCACGGCATAAAATTACTCATGAAACCTGCTTTAGTAAAGGCAGCCATTTTAAAAGTAGATATTGATGCATAATAGACATGTTTATAAAGTCCATGTGATATTTTGATACGAGCATACAAGGTGTGATGATCAAATCTGGGTAACTGGAATATCCATCACCTCAAGCACATATCATTTACTATATTCCAGGTGCTGTACTAAGCACTTTATGTGAAACACACCTTTTAATACTTTCAGAGCCACAGGAAGGTGGCATTCTTATCCCCATTTTAAAGACAAAAAATATTGAGGCTTCAAAGACATGTAACTTGGCCAAGTGCTGAGCAGCAGTGGAATCTCAACCCATGTCTTTCTAAGTAGAACTCATGCGCTAACTCACGTGCCTTCCTGCTTTCTCCAGATCAAAAGTTACCTGCTGGCCATCAGCTCACTGCTGCAGGCAGTGGGTGCAGAGCAGGCACTCTGTGTGGCATGGGGGCTCCACCTTCAGAGCAGGCAGTCACCTGCTATGTGGCTGCGTGCCTTTGAAGAGGCTGCTTAACTTCCAGGAGCATTGGCTACTTCTGTCAAAGAAGGATGACACTAAGACATCCAGCCTCACGGTGTCACTGTGCGGATTCGCAGATAATTACGTGAAGGAAAGTTGCTGTCTGCACAAAGCAAAAACTCCATAAATGTAGAAGCTGTTATTTGCAGTCTTACTGACAGTGTTGTTAATATTACATTTGCAAATCATCATTAGGGCCAGGTCTGAGCTGAGCTGAGGGCTGATTTTGTGTCTGTGTGCTGAGATCTATAGATTCACTATATTAAATATGCTTTATTGCTGCTTAGAGGGAGGAGTTGGTTTCAAGAGAGGATGAGATTCCTTTCTCTAGATCCTCATGAAGAGTGCATGGCCAGGAGTGAGTGGAATTTGTCCCTGTGTTCTGCAAATGCGCTGTGCTTCAGAAGAGATGTCTTCCTGTCCTTACCAAGGGAGTGGTGAATTCTGCCTCCTTCTTCCTGTCCATAAGGGGGTCATGCCTTCCAGTGAACTTCATGTCATCTAAATTCCTTTGTCCTTTAATAAGGTCAGACCATCCTCTATGACCTTCTTTCTTCCTGATGTCCAGTTGCTCAACTTGTTATGACAAGAACTGAATTTCTCCCAGAGATTTGGTATACAATGAACACTACATCTATGGAAGAGAAGTAAAAGGAGGAGGAGGGCAAGATGGACTCTGAATGTGGCTGGGAGAGATGCTGGGAACCAGCTGCGTAGGCAGAGTGCTTTGAAATATCTTTTTCATTCCATGCTAAAATTCAATTTCCATGATTTTGCAATAAAGAAGCTTGGCTGCATGAACAACCAGCTTTACATATCAATATAGGCTCACAAATTTAGGGACTAAAATTGAGGTGGAGAGAGAGACAGAGAGAAAGAGCGAGCGAGAGAAACAGTTGATTCTGACTGCACCCTGTGGCTCACCATCCTCATGAGTGATGTCTCCATGGAAGTGAGCCTAGGAACCCAGTGAGGCAATGTCTGGGCTGAATTTCTGGAGCCCTTGCTGACTTAGGATGAATGTGTTCATCAGATGCATTGCCAGCATGGGGTCCGTACCTGGGACTCAGGCCACCATGCAGGACAAAATGCGAATCACACCAGGAGCCCACACTCGACCAGTGCCCATCCTACCCTGTAAAGGATCTGGAGAATGTTGCTGTTCTCAGCCATAGGACCAACAACACCTACATGAACATCATGTTCAAATCCATCCAGGACTGGCTGGTTCCAGGTAAGACATGCAAAACTGGGATTAGTTTTAATTAATGTTTTTAAAATGATTTTATCCCACATTTTCAATGAGCATTGTGAATTGTTAATGATCCTGGTCTTTACTTGAAGAAAGCCAAAGCCTAAATTTAATTTTGATTTAGAAAACTTGACTCTTCAACCCCTACTCCCGTAGCTTCTCGTCACTGGTGGAATACAGTCCAATACCACACCATGCCTGGACTACGCTTTGTGAGCCCGGCTCTGGCTACTTGGCCAACTTCACTCCTTCCCTCCCTCTCCTCTCTGTTAGTGTGTTCTGGCTGTGTGGAGAGACGGGATTCTGTCTTCCAGCCTTGCCTCAAATACAAATATTTCATCTCACTTCAGGGGGTTTGCGATGGTTATCCCCTCTGCCTTGGGAGGCTCCTTGGAGAGCCTCAGCTGTGCATATTTCACTTAGGTATCTCCTCAGACGTTCTTCTGCAGATGGGCCCCTTGACTACTCCACCAAAATCCCACCATGTAGCCCTCGCCTCAGTTCTCCCTGGCTCTAGTTCTTGTTATCTGGGGGTATTGTCTGTCTCCTTGTTCGGCCCTTGTGTTGCATGAGCTGGACCCAATAAGGTCCAGATACCAAACACATTCACTGAGTTCTCCATTAGCCCCCAGTCCCATCAAGGCCCTCAGTTTCAGACTTCCTTCTGCTCCCAGCCTGGCCGTAACACTGAATGCCCAGAGTATAGAAGCTGGCATTGCTAGCTTCTCTGATTTCTTAGCTCCACCTCCTGTGCTAGCAGATATTCACAGCCCTCAGGGTTGAAGGAGGAGGAGGAAGGAAAACCCCTACATGGCTGGTAGAGTGGCTGGCTTCCTCCCTCAAGGACAGCATTGTGGGTCCTATTGAGCCTTCACACGGGGACCTCGACTAGATTTCCAATCATATTAGCTGTGCCTCATATAAGCCACTTATCTTTGCTTTCTTTCCTTCCTTCCTTCCTTTCTTCCTTCCTTCCTTCCTTCCTTCCTTCCTTCCTTCCTTCCTTCCTTCCTTCCTTCCTTCCTTCCTTCTTCCTCCTCCTCCCCCCCTTTCTCCTCCTTCCTTCCCTCCTTCCTTCCTTTCTTTTTCTTTCGTGTATTGTATCATTTTGTCATCTTCTGCATTCCATCCTGGGATTCCCCCAGTCTTCTGAAGAACATTGCTTTTGCTATTGTTGTTGCTTTAATCTGCATATATATTAAGTTTCACTTTTTGTACTGTAAAGATCAATGATTTTGACAAATACATATATCATGTGTCCTCCATGATACCATCATACAGAATAGTTTCAGCACCCTAAAATTCCCCCGTGCTTCACCCATTTAACCCTATCTCCCTCCCTCTGAATCCCTGGAAATCACCGATCTTTCCACTGTCTCTATAGTTTTGCCTTTCCAAAAAGTCATATACTTAGAATCATAAAGTATATACCCTTTTCAAACTGGCTTCCTTCACTTAGCAATATCCAATTAAGGTTCACATGTCTTTTCACGGCTTGACAGCTCACTTATTTTTATTACTAAATAATATTTCATTGTATGAATACGCCACTTTGTTTATTCATTAATTTACCTTTGGAAGAACATCTTGGTTACTTCTCCGTTTTGGTGACTATGAATAAAGTTGCTAAAACATTCACATTCAGATTTTTGCGTGGACATGATTTTCAAATAATCTGGGTAAATACATAGAACTGTAATTGCTGAATCATATGGTAAGACAATCCAGCTTTGTAAGAAACTGACAAGCTTTCTGTGTTCCCACCAACAATGAATGAGAGTTCTTGTTGCTCCACATTCGCATCACCAATTGGTTTTATCAGGTTTTTTAGATCTTAGCATTCTAGTAATAATAGATATGTTAGTATCTCACTGTTGTTTTCATTTGTAATTCCCCAGTGACAAATAATGCTGGACATCTTTCCATGTGCTTATTTGTCATCTGTATATCATGTTTGATAAGGTACCCCTTCAGGTCTTTTGCCAAGTTTTAAAAATTGGGGTCTCATTGATGAATTTTACAGGTTCTTTGTATATTTGGATACAAATTCCTTATCAGATGTGTGTTTTGCAAATATTTTCTCCCAGTCTGTGGCTTGTATTTTCATTCTCTTAATTGTGTCTTTCACAGAGCAGAGAGTTTAAATTTTAATCAAGTCCAATTTATCAATTTTTCTTTCATGCATTATGTTTTGGTTTTGTATCTAAAAATTCATCACCCAGTATATCACATAGATTTTCTGCTATGGCTTCTTCTAGAAGTTTTATATCTTTGCATTTTACATTTAGGTCTATAGTTGATTTTGAGTTAATATTTGTGAAAGTGCAAGGTCTGTGTATAGGCTCAATTATTTTTTAATATGGATATTCAAATTTTCCAGCACTATTTTTTTAAAAAAATTCTTCTTTCTTCATTGAATTGCCTTTGCTCCTTTGCTAAAGATCAGTTGAAAGTATTTGTGTGGATCTATTTCTGGGCTGTCTACTCTGTTCCATTAATCTACGCATGCATACTTCCACCAACACCATGCCATCTTGAGTACTGCAGCTCTATAGTGAGTCTTGGAATTGGGTAATGTGACTGCCTTATTTTATTATTCTTCTTCAGTATAGCCATTCTGAGTTTTTCACTTTCCATATACACTTTAGAATCAATTTGTCAATATCTATACAACAGCTTTCTGAGATTTTGATTGGGGTTATGTTGAATCTATAGATCAAGTTGGAAAGAATTGGCATCTTGACAATTTCGAGTCTTCCAACCTATTAATGTTGAATAACTCTCCATATATTTAGATATTCTTTAATTTCTATCACTGGAATTTTGCAGCTTTTCCCATATAGATCCTGTGACTGGGCCACTTTTGACTCCTTCGCCATTCCTCAGGCTTCTGCAGGTCATCTCTGTTTCCTCTTTCCCTGAAGGCCTACACCATCTCTCTTAATTCTTAGGAAATAGTTCCCTTCCCCTGCCATGGTGGAAGTCCAGTTGTCTCCCACAGAGCCACCTTTCTTGACTCAAAGGTAGGGCCATCTCCATATCCCCTCAATTTAGATTCCTCCTGTGACAGTTAGAGCCGGTCTCTGCACCCTGCACACTCTGGAGGATACCCATCAGATTCCTGGGTGGTCCGATTGATAACACAGATGGGAAACTAACTCACCTTCTTCTTCCCTTCCTAGGGTGGAGGTGAACATGCAACACATAACTCGCTTCAAAGTCATCCTATTCTTCTGCTTCTTCTTCATAGCCTACATCTGGATGCTGGGCTTAAACTGACAAAACCAGTTTCACAGTCTCTTAGGAGGTTCGCAATACACATTGCTTTAAGACACAGCATCCTTAAAATCTCTTGTACTGAAGAGCAAGGATGTGGAGGCCTCAGATGAGACTACAACAGAGTTTCAACATCCTGTTAACCTTGTGTAGTGCCTCTGTCACTAAAGGATGGGTGATTTGTCACTAAAGAATGGATACTTGAGGCAAATAAAATAAAGAATGTAAATTATTGTCATAATATAACACAGAGGAGAGGCAGGAAAATTAGGGAGGAGTAGGATAGGAAACAAACTGTAATCACAATCTTTTTGACAAGACAAAGAGTAATATATAATGAAATAATAACGACACACTCTGATAGCTTCTAAAAGGGAGGTCCCCATAGAACTGTGAATTTCAGTCAGCATAATGCTTGAGAATGCCTGGTGGGGGAAATGTGTCATGGAAAGCTTGCTCGAAAAAGTGACACCTGAACTATGTCTTAAAGAATACATTGAATTTCAACAGAGGAAGGAGTAAGTGACTTGGAAGCAGAAAAGAGGCACAGGAAATAGCAAGAGGAAAACCAATAAAAGAGACATAAAAAGTAGTGATTCTGTCAGAAGCATTTGAACCAGAGAAACTCCATCTTGAATAGGGGTTAGGTAAAATAAGGCTGGTTAAAACAGGCATTCTGAGTCGCAGGATGAGATAGCAAGTCGGCACAAGATACAGGTCACAGAGTGCTTGCTGATAAAACAGGCTGCAGTAAACAAGCCTGGCTAAAATCCACCAAAACCAAGATGGTGAAAAAGGTGACCTTTGGTCGATCTCACTATTCATTATACATTAGTCATAATGCATTAGCATGCTAAGAAACACTCCCACCAGTTACAATTTACAGATGCCATGGCAACATAAAGAGGGTTACCCTGTATGGTCCGAAAAGGGGAGGAATCCTCAGTTCCTGGAATTGCTCACCCCCTGTCCCAGAAAGCTCATCAACAATCCACCCCTTGTTAAGGATATAATCAAGAAATAACCATAAAAATGGGCAACTGACAGCCCTTGGGGCTGCTCCGCCTATGAGGTAGCCATTCTTTATTCCTTTACATTCTTAATAAACTTGCTTTCACTTTACTCTATGGATTCACCTTGAATTATTTCTTGTGCGAGATCCAAGAAACCTCTCTTGGCGTCTAGATCAAGACTTCTTTCTGGTAATAGTTCTCTCCTTCGGTTTAGGGAAGAACAAGAAATTACCAGTATTTGGAATGGAGAATTTATGTATGAAAGTGATAGAAGATGAAAATTAATATTACAATGTAAAATTAATCCATGACCTAATGATTGCAATTCTTGTATATCCATGTTAGGGAGTGTGGGCTTTAGCCTGTAGGTGATGGGGAGTCATTAAGGATGTGGAACAGAGCAGTGAGGGGATGGACCCAGAAAAGGAAGACTTATAATTCAGTCAAATGATACACCTGGAGCAGTCACTCTGTTCCAAGCAGTGGGATGAAAACCAGAGATACATCAGAGGTGAGACAGACGGTGTTTCTGGCTTGCAGAACTCTCAGGGTCAAGTTTGGATCTTTTGCTGTCAAGGGAGTAAGTGATCATGAGAGTCTAGCAAAAGTATGGAGAAAAAGGAACATAGCCTGAGAATGATTGGGGAATAGGGTGAGTGACAGGACATGGAACGAATCACAGACCAAGGATGACTAAAGTTTCTAGCATGAGCCAGACAGATGTCAAGATACAAGCTGCAGGATAAATGATGGAAAGAATTAAGCAGGAAAAAGGAGCAGGTGGTGGATCTGTGGTAACTAGATAAGAAGTCAACAGCAGAGTGGTGAGTCAGCCAGGGAAGAATTCATGATATATTGAACTATAGAGAGAAGGAACAGACATTATTTATATCTAAAGTATATGCAAGGAGGAACAGAAATAAATTTAAAGAAACTTAGGGCAAAAGGCAATGAGTGATTGTCACAAAGCTCAGACTTGCACAAATGTTCCCCAGAAGCCACAGCTCACCTGGCAAATTGTCTTGCTGAAATTTCCTCCACTTATCCTCACCAACCCATCCTCCAGCCAGTCAAAATATGACGGGCAGTTTTTTAGTTTAGTCTGCAAATTCAAGGAAGGAAACAAATGATTCCAAAACCCTTTTTCCACATAAGCTAAATACAAGGTACAAGAGGCAAACATGAGTTAAGGACTTAGCCCTCAAGCTGTAATGTCTGCCTCTGCTGGGCCAACTATCTGCAGTGCCTTGAGAGTGAATGATGGCTCAGCACACCATCCCCCAAGCCAGAAAAGGCTCAAGTCTACACAGCTGAACTCCTCATTTCTAAAGCTCTTGAAATTTCTCTTCTGATTTGGGCTTCTGCGTCCTTGTCCTACCTCATATCATCTAATGAGGTGTGTGGCTGGATCCACTGAGGTACAGAGGTCAGACATCTGGGTAAAGTTGGTTTAAGGAGGGAAAAGGAAAATTACAGAGGAAGCAGCAGGAGTGTGGGGGCCATCTCCTCTCCCCCTTTGCTCAGTTGCCCCTCGGGTAGGGTGTTCCGCGGAACAAGGAACAAGAAGAATACATTTCTACATTAACACAAAATCAGAATGAATATTGAATACAACAAGATGGAGTAGACAGGGTCCAAATTCCAAAGCCACTATACCTCAGCATCTAGCCAGATGGCATGGCCATTTCATTCATTCATCAACCATTTATGCTATAACTATGCATTACAAGCTCAATAAAAGTCTCAAGAGATGCTAAAATTTATTAATTCCTTAAACGTTTACTTACTAAGCTTCCACTATAGGTCAGATGTTGTGCTAATTTTGGGGATAACATAGTAAGGAATGACTCAAATCAACAACCACCACCAAGACAAGACTGCTGCCCTCTTGAGTCTGCAGAAAGCGAAGGAAGCAAAACACACGCACAAATAAGTGTAAAAACGCACAGCTGTAGTTTAAGTGTCACAAAGCAGAGGTACGCGAACATTTATTCTAAGAGCGATGGGGAGCCCTATCTGTGTCCAATGCATGGGGACACAAGAAGGTATAGCATATGGGGACATTGCAAGAATGCCTCTATGGCTGGAAGTCAGAGAGTGCTGGGGGCAGAGAGATGCTGACCATGGAAGACTTCTAAGCTAAGCTAATGCATTTTTGCTTCATACCCAGGAAATTAGGAGGCATTGATTTGAAACAAGGAATGAATATAACCATATTTGTATAACATAAAATTCATCCTGGTTGCTGAATGAAGGAGGGATTACGATCCCATAAGAAAAGAAGCAGGAGCCCAGTTGGGAGAAAATTCAATAGCTGAAATTGTGAATGAGGATCCTGCTAAAGCTATGTCAGTGAGAATAGAGAAGTGGATATGCCAGAAAGACAGTGAGGAAGAGAAGGGGAGGGGAGGGGAGGGAAGAGGAGGGGAGGGGAGGGGAAGTGGGACAGTGAGATTAGAGAGGAGGTGGTGATGGATGAGGACATCCCTACTTCTGGCATGGTGTCTTATGGGATGGTGAGCTTCTCTTTTAACAAGAGAGGTGATTATGAGAGAGAGAGAGAGGAGAGAATGAAACAAAGCTGGGGGCTCCTCAGGTCTACGTATTCTTAGACCTGTAATCTAACGAGAAAAATTGTGTATAGTCAAAATTACCCTACATCCTGCAAACTTCCATCAACTCATCAGAAAACTCAAAATCCAAGATAAACTTCTGCTCCTCTCTGTAATTTGGCTGTGAGATCGCTGTTCTGGGTCATATATGAGTCCATCGGTATTTTAAACCTGAGAAAGCCGAAGGGATAAACCTTTATTTCCGTTTTTAGTAAGACTCTATTGATTTCAGGTAAGTTAAATGCGATGTCATCTTCTTGTGTGCGTCTTGCAGGATGCCCATGGGCGATGGTTGGAGGAAATGATGGGTGTTGGTTGGTAATCATGGAAGCTACACTGTGTAGTGATAGGGAAGAGGACAGGAACCGAGGGTGGCATACTGCTGCTTTTAGCTTCTTGGGACATTTGTCAGTATTTAGAGAGGCTGAAAAATTTGAAACTTCCCTTTGTTATTTTTTTCAGGAAAATAAAAACAAAACAAGCTCCAATGCCACATTCAACTCTCAAATGCTAGAGTCAGGTTGGACTTGTTTGGAGTCACTTCTTTTCTGGCACGCTGACATCTTTGGGATGAACTCAGCTTAGAAAACACCTTAGAAAACTCCTTTCCTCTTCTCTGGTAATTAATCAAGGGTTTTCCTTTCCAGACACTGTGTGGCTTCAGTCTCCTCCTTCCAAGTGCATAGGAATCCCGAATGCCCTCTGAAGCTTAATGCATCTTAATCAGTAAAAAGAACGATCACTAGGAATCATACCCATAAAACTGAAGCCACTTAATCAGCACCCTGATACAGTGTGCACACTTAATTACGATGATTGCCAAGACTGGATTCATTGCCATGCATGTTAACGACTTGCCTTGGTAGCTAACTGATGTCTGAGATGTCTCTAGTGTAAAATGGAGCTCCAGCTAGCCAGCTTCCATGGAAGGCTCCAGGTGCCAATGGACGGTCCCTTTCCTCAAGAGGACCCTTGGGCATTTCTCAAAGATACTCGGGCAGCCCTGTTATGGAAGAACAAGGATGGCCATCAGACTTTCAGAGGAGAAATTCAAACCCCACACCATACGAGCTGTCAGAATGGAATATAGATTTCTTATTTAGAGACCTGTTTTCCTCCTCTGCAAGATGACTTCACAAGGACAACTTTTCCTGCACTTTGTGGAGTTTTCCACCAGGATTGATCTATAGCCATCAAAAAGCAGAAATGTGAACTCTAAACAAAGATAGATATCAAGCCTCTGCAGTAAACTTTACTCATAGTGAAGGGCAAGATGGGTCCAAGGCTTCAGACTAAAGAGAAGAGTTCCAGAGTTTCAGCAGGAGGCATTGTTTGGCTTCTGTCAAAACTCACATTTTGAATTTTGATTAGTAGAAAATTACAAAGTCTTGCTCAAGTCTTGTCTTCATTAAATGGTAAGAGCTCTTCTCATAGAATTTTCTCCTAGCTTTCTACATCAAATCTGCAAAGCTTCAAGGCAGGAAAGAATATGTTACAGGTTTTCTCACTATCTTTACACAAAGTTATGAGCAAACATATTTGTTGGTTTGACTTTTTATGTTTCAATCCCCCGGGTGATTTTGAGGCAGATGTTGGAGGTCTGGACTTCGATAAACCTAGTGGTAATGCACCAGGCTGTGACTCCAGAAAGGAATTTTCTGAACCCCAGAAGTAAACAGTGTGGGACAGCAGGCTGCTCTGCCCTCATGGAGCACTGCAGGAGGCTAGCTTCTGAGTCAGCCCTCACTGCAAAACCTGGGAGCTACCCTTCTTGTCCTGTCCATCTCAGACAAATGTGGCACATGGACTTGCCTAATTAAGCTCTGGTGGCAGACAGGAACCCCTGGCCTATCCACTGCCATTTTTTTCTCTTCTTCTTTGATGTGGTTTGATAAGTCCCACTCCTTTCTTCTCCCTACCTCTCCCCAAAATCTGCAGTTTCCAAAAGTCAGTGTGGGCTGTGCTCACAGGGAAGCCACAGCACACATACTCCGGTGTCTTCAGAGGAAATTCTTTTTCTGGCTCTGTTTCTAGAAGGTTTTTTTTTTTTGTCAATATTGCAGAGATCTTTAGGGTTTGCTCTGCAGATACTAGACTTAGTGTACATCCTGGTTGTGTGTTTCCAAATCATAAATGGCAGATTAACTCAGGTACAAACCCCAAAGATTGGACTAAATGGATAGTTGGAACCAAACCTAGAGACACAAACAAGACATTTCTGCTGAACTTATGAAATGTAGCCTCAGGTGTGTAACTTTTAGGTTATTTCAGTTTCTCACTTGAAAATTAGACACAGTCCCTAAGTGAGTACTGCTTCTAGCATCTGAGTTTGATGGGCTAAAACCACCTTGATCTGGGTTGAGATGTTATAGGTACTTGCTATCATTAAGAGAAACTTGATTTCTTCCCTTAATCCAGCATCAAGTCCCCTGGCACAGTTTCCTTGGGCACTTGCTTCATTGAGACAGAGCGAATCCATTAGAGCAAGCACCTCCTGCATGCCACAGGAGCCAACGAGGCCCAGAGGGGACAGTGCTGACGAACACTGGAGAGAGTTCACCCAAGAGCACTCCATGTCCTGCTCTAAAGGCAGGTGGGGCAGCGATTACCAGGGGATTTCTTAGGCAGGAATCAGCCAGACTAATAACACAAATGTATAGGCCTGTAAGCCCAGAGAGCAGTCTGTTGACAAGCAAAGATGCAAATGCGCTGAAACACTGCTTCTGACCTGTGATCCTCAGGCTGTGAGTGGACAGCTGTAAAATGCAATAATCCTGACATCACAATATTGAGTAGGGAGCCCACTAAATGCAGCAAAGAACACCTACTAAGCATTCAGACGATCTAGCCTCAAACCCTGTTTCTCCCAGGAAAGACAGTGAGAAAGAGAAAGGGAGGAGAGGGGAAGGGAGGGGAGGGGAGGGGCAAGTCCTCATTAAAAATGCTCATGAGCAACTCAGGTGGATAAACAATCAGTCATCGCGTTTTCCATGCAGAGCTCTGCCTGTGATGGTCACCTTGGTCACCTGCCAGGGGTTGGTCCACTTGGCTCTCAGGACCTCTCGGGGACCTGAAGCAAGTCCCGGGCAAGTCTGTCATTTTTTGCTGCCCCCAGTTCCTTTATCAATGCCATGAAGAAAGTCCCCATCCGGCGATTCACATACTCTGTTTACATAACCCTCAGGAAGGCTTACCTTGTTCCAGGCACAGTTCTGAGAACTTGACAAGGGTTCTCTCGTTCAGCCTTCATAACAGCCCAGCAAGGTAGGTCCTATCATCCCCAATGTGCAGAGGAGAAAATGGAGGTACAGAGAGGTTAGGTAACTTTCTATATAAGACTTACAAGGGTGAAAATATAATAGCACTTATTTTAGGCTAAACCAGTAGTTTGTACACTTTTGTTTAAGTGTACACAGTAAAGAATACTTTTACGGCTGGGCATGGTGGCTTACACCTGGAATCCTAGCACTTTGGGAGGTGATGGCGGGAGTACCACTTAAGACCAGGAGTTCAAGACCACCCTGGCAACATAGCGAGACCCCGTCTTTACAAAAAATAAATAAAAGAATACTTTTACTTTGTAACCCAATATGCATACTGAAATAAAAATCCTACTAGCTTGTGTCACATCATACCGGCTTGGTTGTTGTTGTGTAAAAAGCTACCCCAAAATGTAGACTTACAATAGTTATTAGCATATTATACTAATGAATTCTTCAGGTGAGGACTCAAGCAGCATTTAGCTAAGCAGTCATTTTGCTCCTTGTGGAATCTACTGAGGCCATTCAATGGTAATCTGCTGGTGGACTGGTTAATCGGGAAGGCATGTGGATGGCTTCACTCACATGTCCAGTGCTTGGGCTGGGCTGGCTCAGTGTCTGGGGCCAACTGGATCACCAATATGTGGTGTCTCCATGTGGCCTGGGCTTCCTCACAGCATGGCTGCCTCAGAGTAGTCTCACTTGTAACATGGCTGTTCAGGGATCCAAGCCCAGGCTCTTGTTGACAAGGCAGATGCTGCATTGTTTTTATAACCCAGCCTTAGAAATCACAGCATCACTTCTGACATATTCGATTGCTCAAAGTAATCACAGTTCTGCCCAGATTCAAGGAGAGGGGAAACAGACCTTACATCTTGCTGGCAGAAGAGGGAGGTACCATTCTAGAATAGCATATGGGCTGTAAGAGATTATTGCAGCTATTTTTGAAAATAGAACATACCACAAATACTTAGCCTCATTATATTCAAAACACAGATGCTCCTTGACTTATGATGGGGTAAATCCCAATAAACCCATCATAAATTGAACACATCATAAGCCAAAAATGCATTTAATATACTTACCTACCAAACATCAGAGCTTAGCCTAGCCTAACTTAAACGTGCTGAGACCACTTACATTAGCCTACATTTGGGCAAAATCATCTACATAAAGTTTATTTCTCATGTAGTTTATTGAACACTCTACATTATGCCCAAATTGTAATGGTTTCACACCATCATAAAATCAAAAAATTGCAAGTCAAACCATTGTAGGTTGCAGACCGTATGAGTACCCTGATACTTTTTGTTTTGTTCTGTCACTTTTTGAAAATGTCTGCCACAATGCACTTAATTAATTTTGTGACCCACTCATGTGTTATGTTCAGTATAAAAGTGAAGAAGGCAATCCCAGCACTTTGGGAGGCCGAGGCAGGCAGATCATGAGGTCAGGAGATCGAGACCATCCTGGCTAACATGGAGAAACCCCATCTCTACTAAAAATAAAAAATAAAAAATAAAAATTAGCCTGGCATGGTGGCAGGTGCCTGTAGTCGCAGCTACTTGGGAGGCTGAGGTGGGAGAATGGTGTGAACCCGGGAGACGGAGCTTGCAGTGACCCGAGATCACACCACTGCACTCCAGCCTGGGCGACAGAGCGAGACTCCGTTTCAAAAAAAAAAAAAAAGAAAAAAAAGTGAACATGGCAGTGTGCTATGCTCTTCCTTTATTTTTAATTTTAAAATATTTAATGCACAAGGATAGTGTATATTCAAGGTGTGTAATGTGATTCGATGTACATATATATTGTGTAATGATTATCATAATCACCACCCATGTTGTATATTAAATCCTCAGAGCTTGTTCCTCTTCTAGCTGAAAGTTTGTGTTATTTAATAAACATCTCCTTATTTCCAGCCCAGGCAACAAGTACTTAGGTACTCCAAATTATATAGAAAATCCAGTGTGACTTAAAGAGGCCACATAATGTGACAGATCCAATATTGATCTTAGCTCGAGTTAATTCCAAAGCAGATGTTCTCCACAACCCTTCATTCATACTCCCATGTGCAACATGTGATGGTTGCTACCTTCCACCAACAACCCAGGTGTCACCACATGGCCCCACCATGGACTGCAGGAGGGGCATGGTGATGTTGCCTGTGAAGTTGTGCGTGCTGTGTGAGCGCGTGGGAGTGAGGGGGTGTGTCTCAGCTCCAGGACATGTGGATGTGCTACTCCTGGTGTGCACCCTGAGCTCTGACTGCTGGGTGACGCAGACGTGTGCTTATGGCTGATCAGGCATCAGGGTTTCCCTGCGGCAGGGGGTGTGGGCATCTTACTCCCCACTAAAGTTCACCAAAATGCTTCAGGTCCCTGAGAGGCCCTCACAGCAAGTGGACCGACCCCTGGCAGGTGACCAAGGTGACCATCACAGGCAGAGCTCTGCGTGGAAAACACGATGACTGATTGTTTATCCACCTGAGTTGCTCATGAGCATTTTTAATGAAGGCTAAGAGAAACCACCAAACACATAAATCATATTAGATGCAAACTGACATTTCCTAATGGCTGAGTTTGGGCAAATGTCAGCCCAAATGATGTCTTAAGACATCAGTGTATTATTAGATTGGAGACACAATGGTGAGTACGGCAGCTGTTTCAGGAGGGAAAGCGTCTGCAGTCCAGTAAATGTGAGTTCCCAGCTGACCATCCATGCTTCATCCTCATCCTGCAGAGCCTCCACTCTCCTGAGGAAGGTCACTTGTCACCTGGAAAGATGTAAAAATCACACTAATTATCATGGAGAACAAACATGACTGCCAGCCTGTGAGGGTAAACATGGGCTGCTTCTTCTCCTTCTTCTTCAATATAATAAAGGCTTGAGCACCCTCTAGGTCCCCCAGTGGTTTTCAAGCACTTGTGCAGTGAGACCTGTCCTCAAGCTGCCCAGGGCAGGAGAAGGTGTCAATGGTCTGGACCTCAGGACAGTGCCAGAGCTCCTGTGCCTTTCTGCTTTCTGCACCTCCTTCCTCTCTCGCTTTCAGTTTGCTTTTGTTCCGAGTGTGCAAGCATCTCTGATCATCTCCTTCCTCCTCTGCCTTGCTCCCTGCCCTTTGCCCTGGTTGAGCTCTTTGTGTTTATGTGAGGAAAGGAGCTGCTTTTCTTGGCTCCATGTGTTCTTCTCAAGGGTCACGTGTTGCTGTGGGACATCACTTCTCCAGGTTCTACCAGAGCTCTTCCTCCTTCCCCCTCACAGACAGGTGCTTCAGTGCCTCTGCTCAGAATTCACTCAGTCTCCCTCAAAATGCCCCTTCAGATGGTAACAGGCAGTTGTGTCAGGGTCACCTGCTGTACTTTCTAACTCTACCCCACCTGCTTCCTCCAGGACCAGGAAAACACACTTCAGCATGGTGTTGTCAGATACTGCCCTTTCTGGCAACAGGTAGAGGTGCCTTCACTTAAAAGCTCTGGCCCATCCAGCCCCTAACACATCAAGCCCCCAGGCACCAGCAAAGGGAGAGCTCTCACCCAGCAGGGGTGGCCGGATTCCATCCTGCTGCTCAGCATCTAGCCATCTGTGTCCCTGGACATCCTATTGCTCCACAAGTTTTCCTCTTCCACAAGACCCCCTCAAGTGGCCCCAGTTCAGACTCCCATTGTAGACTGGGTTTCAGGTTCCCTTCCCCAGGTTCTGGAACACCATGCTAACCTCAGCCCATTGGCCAAGACTACAGCCAACCTGCCCTTGACAAGAGCTCAGCCCTGCTCCCCACCCCGGCTCTGCCTGGAGAACCACTTCAGTAAGAAACCACCCTGGAGTCTGGGCATGGTGGCTCACACCTGTAATCTCAGCACTTTGGGAGGTCACACCTGTAATCTCAGCAAGAAGATTGTTTGAACCCAGAAGTTCAAAACCAACCTGGGCAACATGGTGAGACCCCACCTGTACAGAAAAAAAAAGAAAGAAAAAAAATTAGCTGGGCTTTGTGGCACATTCCTGTGTTCCCAGCTACTTGGAGGCTGAGGTGGAAGGATGCTTGAGCCCAGGAGGTCGAGGCTCCAGGGAGCCATGAAGGTGCCACTGTCCCCCAGCCTGGCCAACAGAATAAGACCCTGTCTCAAAAACAAAAGACAACCCCCCAGCCCCAGAAACCCAGTATCATCACTCCAACCTGGCCCTGTTGGCCACCACGCCTGACACTAGAGAAACATTGATTTCATTAGGGTTCCCCAGAAACAGAAACAGATTCAAGACAAGGATTGGAGCACACACAGGTTATTTCAGAGGTGCTCCCAGGAAACTGTAGCAACAGTGTGAGGAAGTAAGACAGAGCAGGGCAGGCAGTAGGTGATGGGCATGTGACCAAGTGGCTTCCTGTTGCCGGCAGCCTCAGCAGTGCTGGAATTCTTCAGGAAACCCTGTGCCTCCTGGTTTCCCCACCCAAGGGACGGGGGCTGGATATTGGCTCCCGGATTCCTGCCAGTCATTGTTTGAAGGTTGCCCCTGGAGGATCTTGGCTCCCTGGCACTTCCCACTGCCATCCTGAAAGACCCCCGGGCAAAGACATGCATATGCGAGCAACTGGGAGCCCGGTCCAGGATCCAGGGTAGGGTGCGGGCAGGATGCTGCCTGGGCAAATGAGGCAGGTCCAGGATGGCCGATGCTGGACCAGCCTGGGACCCCGCGGGCCTCTGACTCAGGCCTCCCTGATGGGCTTGTTCACCCTGGGGCACTCCTGCAGCGTCATCTTTCCTCAGCCACATTCCCCTCAACAGCCTCCAATTTTCACACTTGCTTCACAGTTAAGTCCTTTGGAAAACTGATGAAAACAGTTCATCTGTGGAAACAGTTTTAGCAGCTAGGCTTTCTTTTGTTTAACTGCTTTGAATTCTCCAAGGCAGATGTTATTAACGTGAGGATTTACAGAGTCCGTGGATAGACTCCAAGCAGATCAGAAACCCTGAAATTACACTGTTGATCCGTTTTTTTAAGCATGTGCACTTTTTTGGGGAGAATTTGTCTAAAATTCCAAAAGGAAAGCCTGAGTCAGAAAGAAAATTAAGAAAAATGTAAGACCCACTGTTTTAAGGTAAAACTGTAAATCAAAGCACACTATTCAGATTCTCTGAATGCACACTGACAAAACAGGAAGAACAGACTGAACCCACGGGTCAAAGGGTGATTCTCTAACTCCAACAGGCAGCATAGTGCCCAGCACCGAGCAGGCTCCTATGTGTTGATTAAATGGATGGTCTGGGCCTGATCTTACATCAGGAAGACATTTATCTTTTCCATTACTTATCTGCAAACTCCTAATGCCAGAGAGACAACAAAAAGTAATATACACTGGATCAGAGAGGTTGATAGCACATCAGGAGGATTATGATTGAGGCTGGAATATCCAGAGAGTTGAGAGTAGAAAGTCTTTGTCTGCATTGGTCAGCTTTTGCTGCATAACAAACGACCCAAACTGTAGTGACTCAAAACAAAAGCCATCTATTTTACTCATTATTATTTAAGGTGGCAGGCTGGGCTGGGCAGCCAGTGGTTCTTCCAGGCTGGGATGAGCTCAGTAGATCTCTGCCAGGCTTGCCTATGCATCTGGAGTCAGCAGGGCAGTTGGCTAGGGCTCATGATTTAGGACGACCTGGGCTGGGATGGCCGGGATCACTGAGGCTTCTGTCCATGGGACCGCTCGTTCTCCAGCAGGTGAGTTCAGGTATGTTCAGATATTGATAAGATTCTAAGAGTACCACATGGAAACTGCAAGTGCCCTTAGGCCTTAGCTTGAAACTTGTTCCGTCGCATCCTGTTGACCGAAGCAAGTCACAAGGCTAGCCCAAATTCAAGGGGAGCAATAAAGAACATTCTACTTGTTAATAGGAAGAGCTGCAAAGTAGCATAGTCATTTTTACAGTCCACCACAGTCTACCAAACTGGAATAACCTTCCCACTAAGCTCAGCACAAATCACCACACTGCAGAATCATACGCTCAGTAAATGACGGTTGTTTTGAGCCGCTATGTTTTGGGGTAGTCTGTTATGTGGCAAAAAATAATTGATACTTTGTCTTAGGCTGGATTCTCTTGGAATGGATGTTGAGATAAAATGAGAAGCTGATCGATTAGGAGGAGTTCCCAGGGAAAGCCAGTAGTAAGTGGGGAATGGAAGGAAGTCTAGCATGAGTGAGATGTCAATCAAAGCCCAGAAAGGGAGAATGAGTTGGCTTAACCTTGCAGGGAACCTCTAGGGACAATGTAGGTTACACCCCAGAGTTGTCCCAGTCAGGAGTGAGGGAACTGTAGCATTTATGTCCCTAAACCCATCTGTCTTTGGTTAAGTTCTAGGAGTGTGCATTTCCGGGCACTTCTGGCTCACTGTGGCACAAGCAAAGTGGGTCTTCCTCAAAACATGGTGCAGCCTCTGAGTAGGAGACAAAGTGCTGGCTGCTGGGAGTTCAGTGTGCCTGGAAGGGATGTGCACAAAGTGGCAAAGGCTTCCAGGATCTGTGGCCTGAGGATCCACATTTTTTGCTCCAGGATCCAGAATGGGTTCTTTTCTCTCCAAGTTTTGGAGCCTTCTCTGTGGGGCCTGTTGAATGATCAAAGAGCTTTTACAGTCAAGAAGCTCATTCTCATTTTTCTAGCTAAACATTTCTGGTGTGATTGTGACAATGTTAGTCCATTTCTCCCTGTTTATTCCTCTAGGGAGGAAGCAAATCACTGTGAAGTGTCCTCACCATCACCTTTCGTACCCTTAAAGACCATTACTCATCTGCCTCCTGGGCACTTTCTGCTGGAGAAGTGGCCTCAACTCCATTAACCTTTCCCCATAAGTGCCAGACTCTCTCCTTTCAATCAGTCAGCATTTTCCTCTCTTAATCCCCTCTTCAATCTTCCCCATCCCAATTTCTTTTAAAAAGGCAAAGACCCAAACCAGACACTGACCGCTCACAATTTTTTTTCTCAGCAATAGGAGTTGGACAAAGCCTTTGCATCCCAACTGGTGTTCCTTACTCTAGATGTAACCTCAGCTGGTTGAAGGTTTGTTTTAACAATAGACTCTTTCTTCTACATGCAATAGTAATAGGTATTATTGTTTTCTATGAGAAACATTCTGAGAGAAAAAGTCAAAATGTAAAATAAATATTGGGTCAATGGCTCCTTCCTATCAGCAGGAGACTTCACTTGCCTGTCCTAGGAAATGTCTCTCTTGTAACCATGTTGAGGAGTTTAGGGATTTCCCAGGTGTGGTGGCATCATGGGAATCTTGCTGTGCACTCCTTTGTGTTATCTCTAAACTGTGATTCGAAATACCTCATGCATGAGAGTAAATCACGGGCCTTCCCTAGAAAGGAAGTACATCTAAGCTTCTTCTAAAGTGTGGCATTTCTGACCTTGAGGACTGGTGTCTCTAGCCTGCAGAAGATGACATTGGCAGTAGGAAGAACCCACGAACCACCTTGAAATACGTGAAGGTCTGTCATATGGAATTAACATGCTCCCTTGATCCAAGGGTTCATCTAGGATCAGTCAATGAGGTTTTTAGAGGAGCACAAGGCAACGGGAAATGTGGAACAATGTTCTTGCGTTCAGAGATATTCACAGACAGGAAAGAATGCATCATCAGAAAGGCCAGTGAATTCAGTAAGAAGGTCTCAATCTCTTGAGTTTATTACAAATACAGGTTCTGGAAAAACCCAGTATGTGTTACGGATATGACATCATCAGCTGACCATGGGTAGATGTGGCTGCTTCCCCTTCAGGTAGCAGTGAGCACAGCAGTGTGAGGTGAGTTACAGGAGGAGGTCCAGACCCTGAGCTTGAGTCTCTTTGTAATTAACTTAATGACCATGACCCCTCACCCCTCATACAGCCTCCAGCTTCCTCATCTGTAGAGTGATGGGAGTGGACATACTCAGCTCTTGCCTCTCTTTGTTCTGCCAAGGTAACTATGCAGCTGGTTCCTCAGTCCCAAAGTGCGGATGTCTGAATAAGAGACAGATTCTTCGTTGCACACAAAATGTGACAGAGTTGTCCATCAGATGAGCCAGTTACTCAATTTGCAGAGGACATTTGTGAATTATTATTCGAACAACAAAAGATCCATCAATGAAGTCTGTTCATTTTTACTACCGTTATCTTAATTTGTGTTGTTTGATCATAATACTGGTAAGTTTGTCTGATAAATAAGATGGCATTAAGCCAAGAGTGATACCTAGTCAGGCTGCATTTTTTACAGGATACACTCAACCACGATTCCTTTTGCTAGAGCTCCTTTTGTAGGCAGTTCTTTCACAGACTCATCAGAAGCCCCTTTCTCCAGGGCCATTAACCAAGCGGCTGTTATTGCAAAAATCTAAGGAGATCAAAGATCTCTGAAGCAGGTCCAGATGTGAGGTGTGGGGTGGAGGAGAGAGATGCGGGCCAGGGTTCAGGGAACCTGCACTCCAGCCCCAGCAACTGTTGACAGCATGTGTGGTTCAGGGGAATGATTTCACACCTTGCACTTAAGTTTTACCCAGTATAGGAAAAACAATGATTTACCTGACGACCCAGACAGGGGTATAAATGTAATTCATTTATTTCCTCCCTTGCTTGGGGCCCCACTGTCCTAAGGAAGATCAAGTTTTTTATGTCTTTCCTTCCAATACTTCATCTTGCACCCATCTTCAGCGTAAGTAGAGAGTGTTATCATTTTCCTTTGAAACAGTGATGGAGAATCTCCAATTACAACGCTTTGAAAAAGCAGACTTACCCACATTTCTCAGCAGTCAAAGCCAACATAAATTAAAAGTTGCTGAAAGAATTAGGGTGGAAATATTGACCTGGCTGAGATTAGAACAGATTTCCTTTTTCCAATATCCACAGTGAATTATGTCTTTAATTTATTTATCCATTTATTTATTTATTTATTTATTTATTTATTTATTTATTTATGACAGGTTCTCACTCTGTGGCCTAGGCTGCAGTGCAGAGGTGTGATAATATCTCACTTAAGCCTCAACCTCTTGGGCTCAAGTGATCTTCCTGTCTCAGCCTCCCAAGTAGCTAGGACTACAGGTCCTAATTTTAAAATGTTTTGTAGCAAATATTTTTTTTTCTGTGTTGCCCAGGCTGGTCTCAAAATCGTGGCCTCAAGTGATCTTCCTGCTTTGGCCTCCAAATTTCTGGGATTACAGGTGTGAGCCACTGCACTCAGCTATGAATTATGTCTTTGAGAAACAACCTTAAAGGCATATTTGGGAGGGAGTATAATATGGGCTTAATGTAAGTTCTCACTGTTGTCTTGAGATACAGATACAGATCCTGCCATGCTCCTCTTCATATCTTAAGAACATTCTCAGAACTATAATTTAGACTGTGGGCTCAGAACTTCTTCATAGTCCAAGTCCAAGAGTCAGAAAGGGATGGACCCCATAGCAGAGAATGATGAAGATGTGGACGAAGAAGCCCCATAATTTCACCAAATCTTCTTCCCACTGGGCACTTGTGCCTCCACCCAGCTCCAAGGGAAACTGCAGGAAATCCTTTAGGAAAACAGGGACCAGCTCTCCAGACATGTCCACATGATTGATCCTCTTCTGCCCTGTTTTTATCCCTTCTTCCACACTAGGTTCCCTGAAACTCTGTTGCATTCTGCTGAGTTCCTTCTTTTTCTGAAGCCATTGGTGGATGCGACGGCAGCTCCTCCTACACAATGGAACCAGTACAAATCCCAGCAAAGATCAGACAGGATGTTCTAGCACAGAAGAGCCAGGATCCTGAGCGCCTGCTGAGGTAACACACAGTAAGAGACACCGCAAGACGACTCTAAGAGGGCAGCATCTGGCCTCTCCACCACAGTGCGGTGCATCGCAGCCCTTGGGCCAGTCGGCAAACATCGCAGCCCTGACAGTGTGTCCTCTAAAAGGATAGAGTGCCTTTCTCTCTTCTAGACTCCTGCAAAGAGTCCAACAAGCCCAACAATCTGTGAGGTGGGTCTGGGTGTGAGGAGACCAGTGTGGCGTGCAGGAAGGAGCAGCAGACAGGGAGCCTGGGCTGCCCTCTGTGCCTTCACCTGCATTGACAACTCGTGTGGCTTCAGGGGAATCGCTTCACACTGTGGGCTTGAGAAAAGGCCCTCTGCGCAGAACAGTAAGCCCAGCGCCAGACATAACTGAACCTCATTTTGCTTCCTGTTCCCCTCCCTTCACTAAGTGACCTCACACATTCCTTCCCTCAACAGTTTTCTGCCTCACTACACCATCTCTGAGGAATAACCTCTGAGTTTTTATTGAAGAACGGAGATTATATTAAGCATATATTTATGTATTCACCATAGAAAACCTATGAAAGACCAAAAAGGAGATAAAAGTTACTGAAATCTCAGGTGCTAAGGGATTCCTGAGTTCCCTTTTATCAATACTGTACATACTCACATTGGTATTGCTGGGTTTTTTTTTTTGCAACCTATTTTATTTCCACTCAGCATGAGATGTTTATTTCCCCTTACCATTTATTGTTTTATATGATATTATTTTAATACTTATTTAGTATTCTGCGGCTGAATTTAGCATAGTGTATTTATCCCATCACTAAATATACAGCATTTGGGTTGTATCCACTTTTTCCCATTATAAATTACGTTATAATTATTATCTTTGTGGATGGAGCTTTCTGCATATGACACCCACCATCAGTCATGGTTTTCAGGTCAGGAGCGAGCTCACCAAGCATCAGAGCAGCAAGCATTCATGTGTCTGCACCATCTCTCCGGGTCTGTGAAATGGGCTTTATTTTGTTCCCTACTGTGTCCCTGTCTCTCCTACACTAAGGCCTGACCACTTCCTGTTATCCCAGACTGGGCTAGTCAGGGGAGACTTCAAGAAGGAGGAAGGAATTTTACACAATCATTTGCATCTGAATCTCACTCCATCTATACAGCTTTTTAGCTAAGAACTTTAGTTTTTAACCTCTTTGAGAGGTGGTTTCCCAGACAGTGAAGGTTGCATTAAAATATTCACACCACTGCATTGTCATGGGAATTTAGGGTAGCAAGGCCTGGTGGGCAGTAACCTCATATCAGTGCTATTATTATTACTGTCATGACTATTTTTATAATCAGGTGGGGCAGCAACGCAGGGACTGAGTGTGGCCACATCCCTGCTCTGTGGACCCCAGGCCCTCTTCATGGCTATAATAAACACAAAAATCCTCCCCACTTACCTGGCCATGGCTGCCTGTCATCATGCAAGTTCCTCTGGAAGCAAACAGTTTATTCAAGAGTTAGAGGAAACACCAACAATGGAAACACAAGGAAGGAAAAGGAGATAGGGAAGAGAAGAAGCCGAGAAAGAGTGTGTGGCTAAGCCACCACTGCTGCTACACTGTGACAGCTGTGAGTGACAAGGGGTAGATCCTGCTGGGCGCCCTGAGGACCAGTGTACAACACACATCTCAGAGCTACTCACCCAAGGGGATAGGGAACTGGGGTATTTATCCGCCAGCTGCCCTTGGCCATTGGTTGTGGGTTGCTATGGGGAGGAGATTCCCTGTACTTCAGAGAATGCCACCAGCACAGGGATGGGGAATCAAAGCTGGGCCAGTGCTCCGGGAAATGGGGCGAGCCAGAGAGGAGCTCTGGTTGGCTCTGATGCCAGGTGCTACACTGCCAGGGCACACCCTGGTCAGCTTCCTGTGGCTCGTCTCACTCCCTGGGCACCTCGTCCATGCTATGAGACCAGAGAGAGCATCCAGTGTTGAGGTGGGAGGCAGGCCCAGGAGGAGCCCTCAGCAGCCTCCCGTGAAGTTTGTTGACTGACGGCAGACCACCCCGGCAGCTTGGCCCATTAGCAAGCATGACACAACAGGTAAGGGTTCCTTCCAGTAGCACAGGCTTCCAGTCCATGATGAGCCAGCCCAGTGTGCCCCTTGCGCTGATGAAATGTGAGACCAGTCTTGCCTAGGTATTTCTGCTCCTTTTCTCTGGGTGAGCCAGAGACACTTTGAGATGATCTCTCCCTTGCTGAGGGAGAAGCCAGAAAGGGCTCAAGTGAACTCAAATGGGAGGCAGATAGACAGACAGACATCAAGAGATTTATGGTAAGGAACTGGCTCACACAGTTATGGAACCTAAGATGTCCTAAGATCTGTAATCAGTAAGCCAGAGACCAGGGAGAGCAGGAAGTATAAGTTCCATCTGAGCCTGAGTCTGAGGGCAGGAGAAGACCCATGTCCCAGCTCAAAGACAGTCAGGCAAAAAAAGAGAGCCCATCTTTATGCAAACTTTGTTTTATTCAGGACTTCAACAGACTGGATGAGGCCCACCCCCACTGGGAGGGGAAACTGCTTTACTCAGTCTACTGATGTTAATCTCATCCAGAAACCCAGAAACACACTTGCAGACACACCCAGAATAATGCTCAACCAAATATTTGGGTACCCTGTGGCCCAGTCAAATTGACACAAAAAATTACCATCACCAGTCAACCCTTTGTCAACTTCGCACTCATATGCACCTCTTTAAACTCTACTTAGTGTCCAAATAAAGACAATAACAAGATCAAAATTCTGTCTAACATGATAAAACTTTCCTGTATACAACCATAGATGCATGAACACCTTCCCCAGAAGAGAAGGTAATATCCTTCCTTGATCCTTACACTCGTGCTTGTTATTTCTTAATATTAATGTTTACATAATAGATGTAAAGTTAGCAATTTTTAAATACTGTGATATAAAGTCAATACAAGCCAAGTGCAGTGGCTCACACCTGTAATCCCAGCACTCCATGAGGCCAAGGCGGATAGATTGTTTGAGCCCAGAAGTTCAAGACCAACTGAGCAATATGAAAAAACTCCATCTCTACAAAAAATACAAAAATCAACTGGGCATGGTGGTTCATACCTGTAATCCTGGCTACTAGGGAAACTGAGGAGGGAGGATCTCCTGAGCCTGGTAATCCGGTCAAGGCTGCAGTGAGTCATGATTATGCCACTGTACTCCAGTCTGGGCAATAGAGCGAGACCCTCCCTGTCTCAGAAAAATTAATTAGTTAATTAAGTCAATACATGTTATGTACATGATAACGGTATAAGAGAAGAAAGAAAAACAGACATTTGCTTAACAGGTATATATATACATTTGTTGGTAAACATATGTATGTATACACAGACATAGTCATAAAAATTAGGAGTTATACTCACAGTGATGACAGCCCTCACTTGTGTAACTGGCCACATGGTCCCAGCTGGTGTTTTGCTCACCTCTTCCATCTCTTCCTCTGCATTCCCTGCAACTTCAGCAAGCACCTCAGCTGGTCATGGCTATTTACCTGGTGGTGTGACCCAAACCTTGATTCCTGAAGGCTCTGGATCATTACCAGTCCTGCCTGAATCGGGCTGTAGTTATTCATTGACTTTAACAGGACATGATAATACTAAGAGATGCACGTTGGGACCTCTTGTATTCCAGACATAGTCCTCCTTAACCTCACTGTGGAGGAACAGTCCAATGTCCCCTCAGTAGTCAGGGTCAACCACTCAGCCAGTACAGTAACACCTTTCTTTGCCTGTTGATTCAGAGATACGAGAAGTTCTAAGTGGCCAGGTGATTGTCTTAACAATTGTTGTTGGGTTTCTTGGTGAAAGCATTCCTCTTCATGGAACTAAGATCTCTAGGCCAGTAAAGCATCAGGTCATGGAAACAGGAAGCAAAAATTTTGCTAGTGAGTCATTAGAGGTAATAGTGAGAGGTGCCACTCCCACTTCTACCTTTAATTTCTAGACTCATGAATCTTGGCTATGGAAGAAACAACACCATACATTAGATGCTGATTCAGAGCATATACAACCTCCTGGGTGACACTGTCCCAATCCTGGAAGGTATGGCCACCCAACTGGTACTGTAATTGAGTCTTCAAAAGGGCATTCTGTTTTCTATCAAGCCAGCTTCTTCAGAAAGTTTCAGACATGGTAAGACCAGCTAATTCCATGAGCGTGGGCCAATTGCTGCACTTATTTTGCTGTGAAATGAGTTCCTTAGTCAGAAGCCATACTGTGTGGACTATCATGACGGTGGAGAAGACATTCGGTAAGTCCACGGATGATAGTGTTGGTAGAAGCCCTGCACGAAAGGTAGGCAAATCCATGTCCAGAGTAAATGTCTATTCCACTAAGGCTAAAGACAACCCCTTGTGTGATGGAAGCTGTTCACTGTAATCAACCTGCCACAGGTAGCTGGATGATCACCCCAGGGCATCGTATCATATGGAGGGCTCAGTGTAAGTCTCTGCTGTTGGCGATTAGGCACTCAGCAGTGGCTGTAGTCAGTTTGGCCTTCGTGAGTAGAAGTCCATGTAGCTGAACCCACGCATAACCTCCATCCCTGCCACCGTGGCCACCTTGTTCATGAGCCCATTTGGCAATTACAATGATGGCTGGGGAAAGAGGCTGACCAATAGCTACAGACTGCATCATCCTACCCACTTGATTATTAGATTTCTGCCCTGCTGAGGTCACCTACTGGAAATCATTCACACAGATCACAAATATCTTCACATGCTTTTTTACCTCCAAAGAGATCTATCCACATGCCTCTTCCCAACTTCCTTATCACCAATTTTCCAATCATGTTCCTTCTAAGTTCCTGACCATCAGCCAAACCAGTGACTACAGCCCATGAAGAGGTTTGTTTCCTGTGTCTGGCCATTTCTTCTTCTAAGCAAAGTGCACAACCAAGTATACTGCACAAAGTTCTACCCACTGGGAGGGTTTCCCTTCACCGCTGTCCTTCAGGGATGTCCCAGAAAGGGGCTGTGGTGCTGCAGCCTCCACTTTCTGGCAGTGCCTGAATATTGTGCAGAACCATCTGTAAACCAGGCCTGAGTCTTCTCTTCATCTATTAACTGATCCTAGGGAGCTCTTCATGAGGCCACAGGTGCAAACTGGGAGAGAGAAGGCAGCATAACAAGAGTGGGGACCATGGATATTTGGGGCACTTCTTCATATAACTTGCTTGTGCCTTCAGTGCCTACTTGGGCCCAATCACATATATACCACTTCCATTTGCGGATGGAGTACTGCTGCGCACACCCAACTTTATGGCTTGTTGGGTCAGATAACAATCAGCTCATGATGGACAACCCAGGTTGCACGGTAACTTTGTGACCCATGGCTAAGTGTTCAGTCTATACTACGGCCCAATGACAGGCCAAAAGCTGTTTCTCAAAAGGGGAGTAATTATTCACAGAGTACATCAGAGCTTTCCTCCAAAATCCTAAGGGCCTGCACTGTGATTCCCCTATAGGAGCATGCAAAAGACTCCTTGCAACATCCCCAACTGCCACTGACGCTTTGAGCACCATTGGATCTTCTGGGTCACATGCCCGGCAGCCTGGACCTGCTGCAAAGTGTTCTCTTGTTCTGCTCTTGTTCACTCAAAACTTGCAGCTTTTAGGGTCACAAGATAAATGGGATGAATAACCCAGATGAGGAATATGTTGCCTCCAAACTACAAAGAGCCCCACAAGGCAATGTGCCCCTTTTTTTGTTGTAGGGGGGGCCAGATGCAACAACTTACCCTTCACTTTAGAAGGGATAGTTCAACAGGCCCTACACCACAGAAACCTAGAAATGTCACTGAGGTAGAAGGCCTCTGAATTTTTGTTGGGTTTGTTTCCCACCTTCTGATACACAAATATCTTACCAGTAAGTCTGGAGTCATTACTGCTCCTTGCTCACTAGGTCCAGTAAGCATAGTGTCATCAATGATGTTGATTAATGTGGTCTCCTGTGGAAGGGAAGGGCAATTAAGATCCCTGCAAACAAGTGTGAAGTAGGGCTGGAGAGCTGATAGGCCCTGAGGCAGGACAGTGAAGGTGTGTTGCTGACCTTCACAACTGAAAGCAAACTGCTCCTCGTGGGCTTGACAAACAGGTAAGAAAAAAGGGGAATTGGCCAGTCAATAGCTGCATGCCAGGACCCAGGGGATGTGTTACTTTGCTTAAAGATTCAGCTACATCTGATACAGCAGCTGCAACTGGAGTCATTGCCTGGTTAATCTTATGATAAGCCACCATCAGTCTCCAAGATGTGTCTGTCTTCAGCACAGGCCAAATTGTCCAGTGAATACATGTGGCAGGAATCCCTACCCCTGCATCCTTGAAGTCCTTGATGGTGGCACTAATCTCTGCCACCCATCCAATAATAGAGCATTACTTTTGGTTTACGATTTTCCCAGCTAGAGGCAGTTCTAGTGTCTTCCACTTGGCTTTTCCTACTCTTCATTCCACAGGTTAGGGAACCAGTGTGGGTGAGGATTCTGAAAGCTACTGAGTATGCCTATTCAAATCACTCACTCCAGAACTCGGAAAATAACCACAGGATGGGCCGTGGGACCCACTGGGCCCACTGTGAGATGGACCAGAGCTAAAACTCCATTATCATCTGAATCCCTCCACATACCCCCGCCCCATCAAAAAAAGACCCAGATCTGACTGATGGGCCACAGTGAAATTTTGGGTCTCCTGGAATTAGTGTTTACTCAGAGTCAGTGTCTAGCAGTCTCTGAAAGGTCTACTTCCTTTTCCTCAACGCAGTTATCCTGATATAACATACGTGTCTCCATTTGGGGAAGACTAGGAGAAGATTAACAGCACAGACTTTTTAGAGTACCAGGATCCTTCCTCAAGGTGACCTGTCCTCCCCTTCATTCAAGGGGTTCTGGGTCTGTAAACTGGCTTAGGTCTGGGAATTGATTGAAGGACCTTGATTCTCTGTTTTTATCTTCCAGATTTGATTTTCATTCAATTACCTACAACTTTTCTGTTCATTAAAATCATGTAGGAATTTGGTAGGCTTCCTGTGTATCTCACTTCTAGGAACACCATGATCAACTAGCTGATACCACAGGTGCTTTGGAATCAGTCTACATGATTGCTGCTTTGGCCCCGCCCTCCTTTACGGTAACCATGCCTTCCTCGTCTTTGGTGGCTGAGTGCTGCCTCTTGGCCCCTGTCACCCCAGGATCTAATTACTCCCATTGCATTTAGGTTTCTTAATTGAGTGGCTGTCATTGCCAATGTAAGTTTCGGCCATCAGAGAAGAGTGATCACAGAGCTCTTCAAGGATGCTGGGGCTCCCCTCACAGACTTGTTTCTCACAGTAGTGATGAAAAGAATGGTTTCCGGGTTCTCCTATTGTGGGTGAGTAGCCCCTAAATGGCAAATCCAGCATAATACTTCCTTTGCTGAAGAGTGCACATTTGCAGATTAGTGTATTACCGGCTCAAACATAATCTCTCACCAGTCGAGAAATTGGGCCTCGGTAAATGTTCTAATTCCTATATTCAAAAACTCCTGTGGTTTGCTGCCAAAGCATCATATTAAATTAGAATGGCATCAGTCAAATTTTATGAAACTTAAATGTAAAAGATACACACTTAAGACTAATGCTGAGGATAAATTTTTTTAAATGAAAATCTCATCTCAGATCCCAGTTGAGACTTAGATGACACTTTTACTTAGATGACACTGAACTCATTCAGAGTTCAGAGATTGAAAATATTAGTAGAAACTAGGGTAGTGAGGAAACACATCACAAGATACATAAACCTTGAAATTGGCTCTGAAAAATAACTAGGTTCCTGACCAGTACTAAGGACACTAATATCATAATTCTGAAAAATAGTTCCGCATCTTTACCCAACATAAATGACTTGGCCATTCTGTCTAGTAGTCATTGCCCCATGGTGGATAATGGGATAGACATGTGGGAACCAGGAGTAACCATACAAATGGTGAAGTATGAGGCAGAGAATGAGGATGTGGCAGACCTACAGCTGGAAGAGCAGTCATTCTCCGATTTGTTACATTAGAGCACACTTTTCTTTATCACTACCTTTTGAAGACCTGTGGCCTGCATATACTAAAAAGAATATGCCCTTGGGCTATGCTTGTGGTAATAGGACAGATAGGTATGTGAACACATTCTGTTAAGATTTACAAGACAGGCATGCTTGAAGCACTAAGTGGAAACAGTGGGATTCACTTATAGAGAGCAGCAGTGAACACACAGGAGTCTATTTACCCTAGACTTAAAAATGAAGCAGTCTCATTCTTAGAACAGCATGAGTTCATTTAGCTTGGAAATGAAAAGAAGACAAAGACATTCAGGGAAAGGATTACATTCACAGCAGGCTTTAAAAGATGACTAGGAGTTCAGTGGACAGTCAAGATGATGCTGGGCAATCTGGGAAGTTATATTGCCTGGGCTGTTGGGTTATTTTTACAAATTACATGTCCCTACTCACAGTGACCCTTGGACTCTGACTTCTCATCCTACCCTTCTGTTTCAGTTATTTCTATTCAAAGGGACTGATAATCCCAGAATTCAAATTATGACCCCCCAGAAAAGCATTATTACAAATGCATGAAATAATCTCACTGAAAGGTATGGAGGTGCAAGGTATTGACCTAGGTAATTTTGGAGAAGAATAGAATGTAGAAGCAAAGGAACTGCCCATCAGCACTGTGTTCTAGTTGATAAAGTTGTCTCCAATGGGGCATATGGGTAAATGATGCTGAAACCAGTGTACGTGTAAACTTCAATGGAACAAATGAGTAAACTGATGGCAGAAGGTGGAGCTAGGTTTCTCACTGTTGGAGTGGAATGTTGTAGAAAATCAAGGGCTAGAACTCATGTGATGCTGGATTAGAGTTGGAGACATCAGCATAAATTTATATTTAGCTTAATATACAGATAGAACAATAGATGTTAGTAAACACACATACATTTCCTTGCTGTATCTGCTGAGAGGGTCTAGAAACAATGATACCCCAACAGCAATAAACACATCTAACACCCAGGTTTTGGATTATGTGGTAGGCAGATCAATTTTTTCCTCATCTTAATCTCATTTATCCTCATCTTAATCTCAGAAACCTGTGAATATGATAGGTTACTGGCTGAGGGAAATTAAAGTTGCTGAAGAAATGAAATTTGCTAATTAGGTGACCTTAAAATGAAGAAATTATTCAGGATTATCTGGCTGGACCCAAATTAATGACAAGGGTCCTTGAAAGTAGCAGAGAGAGGCAGAAGATGAGTCCATGTCAGAGTTATGCTCTGTGAGAAAGTCTCTATCAGCCACTGGGAGCTTTGAAGGTAAAAGGGGACCACAAGTCACGGAATACAGGCAGCCTCTAGAAACTGTAATAGACAAGAAAAATGGATTCTCTATTATGACACGTACCCTTGATATGATGTAATCAGAATGACACTTCAGCCCTGTTGTTTTTCTTTCCAAAACCCATAACTCCCTGACTTCTCTAGCAGTAAGAAAAACGTACAAATCCCAATAGAAAGCATGCTAAAAAAACAGTAGTTTCAACAGAAAGCAAGAAAATTGACAATGTCATCAAAAGCAAGCAATTGTAAGAACTGTTGCAGCCATGATTTGCCTAAAGATACAAAATTGATTACAAAATTTTGTATTACAAAATGCGATATAATATCCTGGATGGGATTCTGGAGCACACACACACACACAGACACACACATACACACACACAAATACACATAACACCACACACACACACAAACATACACACATATACCACACACATACACCACACACACGCACACACCACACACACAAAAATACACACATACACATACACACACAAACACACCACACATATACACAAAGATACATAGACACACAAACATACACACACACACCACACATACACAGACATACACACAATGACAAACACACACACAAACACGAACACACCTCACATACACACACACATGCACACACACATACACACACACAGGTAAAAACTAAGGTAATCTTAATAAAGTAAGGACTTTATAATTTAATTAAATTAATTTAATTATAGTTATAACTACAGTAAGGTTCTTAATAATATATCAATATTATTTCATTAATTGCAATAAATATACTAATGTAAGTTGTTAATAGTAGAGGAAACTGGGTGAGGGGCAAATGCGAACTCTGTACTATCTTTGAAACTTTTTTGCAAATTTGAAACTAGTCTGAAATAAAAAAATGTATTCTACTCTTTACTTGTACGAGATCAACTTTTTTAGATTTCACATATGAGTGAGATGATGGAGTATTTGTCTTTCTGTGCTGGTCTTATTCCACTTAATGTAACGTCTTCTAGGCTCATCCATATCATCACACATGATTGGATTTCACTCTTTTAAACATCTGAATACTATTCCATTGTGTATCTACACCACTTTTAAAATCTATCCATCTGTTGATGGACACATACATTGAGTCTATATCTTGGCTATTATGAATAGCACTGCAATAAACATGAGGTTCAGATATCTCTTACATACTGCTTTCACTTTCATATACATTCCTAGTAGTAGGATTGTTGGGTCATATGGTAGTTCCATTTTTAATCTTTTTCAGGAACCTCCATCCTGTTGTCCAGATGGCTGTACTAATTTACATTCCCACTAACAGTGTATGAGCTCCTATTTCTCCACATTCTCACCAGCATTTGTTAATTTGTGTCTTTTTAATAATAGCATTCTAACTCTGGCGAGGTGAGAATTCCTTGTGTTTTTTAAATGTATGCATAATAGATGTACATACTTTTGGTGTACATTTGATATTTTGGTACAATCCTATAAAGTGTAAAGATCAAATCAGGGTAATTGGGATATCCATCACCTTACACATTTATCTTTTCTTTATGCCAGAAACATTCAAATTCTTCTCTTCTAGCTATTTTGAATTGTACAATGGATCATTGTTAACTATAGTCACCTACTGATCTCTTGAACACTAGGTCTTATTTCTTCTATCTAACCGAATCTTTGTACCCATTAATGATCTTGAGCATTTCGTCATACACCTGTTGGCCATTTGTATGTGTTTTTTTGAGAAATGTCCATTCAGGTGTTTAAAATCAGATTATTTAAAAATCCTTTTAAAATCAGAATTTTTTTTGCTGTTTGAGTTCCTTATATATTCCAGATATTAACCCCAGATGTCAACTCCAGATATTATCAGATGTGTAATGTCAGTTCGCAAATATTTTCTCCCCTGTGTTGGTTGCTTCCCCAGAGGCTGGGAAGAGTAATGCGGAGGGGAGGATGCAGTGAGGCTGCTCAATGGGTACCAAGTTACAGTTAGATAAGGAGAATTAGATCTTGTATTCCATTGCACACTAGGGTGACTATAGTTAAAAACAATGCATTGTATATTTCAAAAGAGCTAGAAGAGAGAATTTTGAATGCTCTCACTACAAAAATGATGAGTGTTCAAGGTGATAGATAGACTCATTACCCTGATTTGATCATTACACAATGTATACATGTGCCAAAACATAACACTTCACTCCATAAATATGTACAATTATTACGTGTCAATTAGAAACAAAATAAAACTTTAAGAAGTGTACTAACTCAAAGAGGGGGCAGAGATAGCAGGGCTACACAGAGCTGGGGCTAATGGAACTTTGCAGAGATAAGGTGCCAAATCTTGCAAGGAGGAAAACCCAAACCCGAGAAGATTTTTGTAAGGTTAACTTAAAAGATCAGTGAATTATCATTTAAGTGAAAGCAGTCATGTAGCTGGTTTCTTTTTTCCCCTCTAAATCAGTTTAGAAGACTTGCTTCCAAGGGCACTCATGGGAGCGTTCTGAGTTCGTTCTGTGGCCTGTTATAAAAAGTTTTAGTACCAAGCCCCTGGCTTCAAAGGGGTGATGAGATTGTTTCTGACCAGCATTTACTCTCTTAGTTGAAAGGAAGTGGTCCCTTCTGTTCAGTTTGTGTCTTGCAGGGAAAAGGAAGGTACGTGAGAAGGATGAAATGTTTTCAGCACACCTCCCGGGCGGCCCTGTGACCGGGCAGGTTCCAGGAGACTTGAGTCAGTTTCGGCAGGAACTGAGGCTAAAGGATGTGGTTGAATAGGATGGCCGCAGGCTAGGACTGCAGGGAGCCTCATTTTCATGAGCTGGATAGTCTTGAGACAGTTGGATGTCACAAAACACAGAAGAGGACTAATAGGAAAAAATAGCACCTGAAGAGAAAGTTTTAATGCGCAGGGAGATGCATTTAAAAAATAAAGCTACTGTTTCTGCTGGTGAACACTGAAAGAAAGTGCAAAAATAGACTCTTACTATCTCTACATGGGTGAAGCAAAACCCCACTCCTCTCCCAGCAATGAAGAACTCTGTCCCACAATGACACTGACTCTTTTCTTCCATCCCAAGATCACGTACTGCAGACTCGGTAGCACAAAAATCTTTCATGGATGGAACCAGAATCTCGGGTGACAGGCTCCTGCCCACTGAGGACAGCCTGGCCCTGCAGCCCCGCCACCCCACTATGGCCCTGGCAGCCCCTCAGTGATGTCAGAGGGGAGCAGGAGTGTGGAGACAGCCAGCCGATTCGGGTCCTGGCCGGTCCTTCACTCAGGCAAGGCCCCTGCCCACACTACTGACGATCTCTCAGATGCAGATCCCTAGGCAGATAAACAACAACATTGATGATGTCCTTGAAGACCTTCATGAGGGTGAATTATCAGATGCTTAGCATGAATTCTGGCCAAGAGAAGTTGCTCAAAAAAGCTTCTTCACACCTCCCTGCTCTGCTGTGTCTGTTAGTTGAGCACTTGAGGGCTTGATCATGTGTAAATTTCGTGATGTTTTCTCAGTATATTAAGTCCCAAATGAAACAACTTTCCCCATTTTATCTTTTTGGCTTTCATTCTCCTGCTGTTTTAGAGAGTGCTATGGATAGTTGATGCCACAGAAGTATTTTTGCTAATTTATAATTGGCAGCTGAGACCTAAAAACTGGCTTTATCAACAAACAAAATCCCCAAAATATTGCAAACCTAGCCACCCAGAAGCATCACAAGAAGTCACATAAATAAACACTTCCCCAGTTTATGAAATTAGAGGAGGTGCTATCAGAAATAAAGGCACTCTATTAAAATAATAATAATAATAACCACCTCAAGCCTGGAGGAGTGGCTCATACCTGTAATGCCAGCATTTTGGGATGGCAAAGCTTGAAGACTGCTTGAGGCCAGAAGTTCAAGACCTGGCCTGAGCAATACAGTGAGACCCATCTTTACAAGAAATATTAAAACTTAGCCAGGCGTGGTGGCAGCACTCGGGTGGCTGAGGTAGGAAGATCACCTGAGCCCAAGAAGTAGAGGCTGCGGTGAGCTGTGACCACACCACTGCACTCCAGCCTGGGCCACAGTGAGACTGTCTCTTAAAACATATTAAAATAAAAAAGAACTCCTCCAATTCCCATTTATGAACCACTTACTAAGTGGCAGACTCTGTTGTGCTCAGACAACATCTCACCCATTCCTCAAACAGTGCTGTGAGCTAAGGGTCATCACCATTCCCACTTTAAAGTGAGGACATGGTGGTAGCAAAGTGGCCAGTAACATCCTCAAGGTAAGACAGCTCTAAACGAGTGAAGGAGATACAAATACAGATTAGCCTGCCACAGTGACATCTAGCCTTGGCTAACCAGTGGCTCCTCCAACCCGCACCTGGGAGGCTGTAACCAGGTGGAGGCCACAAGGCCAAACATACTTCAGGTATGCATCTTCACTGATTAAACTGAAGGCGCTCCACGTAATTTCCACAACACTGAATTCGTTTGATGGACCCACTAGCCTGCTCCACTGTCTGGAGCCAGCCCCAGCTCTGCCCATTGTGCTAGTGCTATGGCAGGGGACAGGCTCCCAGTTGTCCAGAGCTGGACAGCCCAGAGTGGGGGTTCAACTGAACCTTTCTTTCTCAGCCTCTGCTTCAACCCTGAATAGGGAAGAGCAACACCTTTCTCTCTGATTCATCTAGTTATGTATTCAATGTCTGCTTTAAATGGCTCTATTCTGCAGGTCCAAACATGCACTTCTGAGCTCCGCAGGAGGCAGTTCCACACGCTGCCTCCCTCATCCAAAGTGAGGTCAACTCCATCTGTCCTGTTACACCACAAATCTTGGGGTCATCTTGATATATTTCCTTATCTCACACCCAACAGCTAATCCATTAGGAAAGCCTATGTGCTCCACCTTCAAAGAAAATCCACATATGATCTCTCCGTCACCATGCTGTTCTCAGCCCCCACCCACTCTCTCCTTTATTACCCTGGTAGGCTGATAACTAGTGCCTCTGCTTCTCTAAGCTCCCCAACACACATTCCATCTTGAATATTTACAAGCCAGAGTCACCTTCCAAAACATAAATCAAGCCATACCATTCTTCACTCAAATCAGTCATCTGATTACCCATCCTTTATTCAGAGTGAAAGCCAAAGTCCTTGAAGCCCACAGGCCCTCGTGCATTTGGCCCCGTTCCTCTCAGAAGCTTTCTCCCCCATGCTCCCTCTTTCTCCCACATCTGAGCCATGCTGGCCTTATTGCTTGTTTTCCAACAAGCCAATCTGGCTGAGGTCATGGCCAGACCCAGCTCGTCCCTGTGCTGGAGTATTCTTGGCCCAGATTTCTACATGGCCAAGTCCTTCACCTACGGAGTAATAGACACAGACCTGGAGCCCGTTCTCAGATTCTCTGCATTACTAGCAATGATCCCAGCTACAGCCACAGGCCCATACAACCTCATGCCCAACTCCTTGCTCAACCACCAGTCTGCTTCTGCACTCAGATGAGAGGCACATGCTGGCTGTGGGTCTGGACTTCTGAGTCATTACCAAGAAAGTTACAGGCTTTGGGTGCCATGCCAGTAGCTACCCTTAAGGTAAACACGGGCCACTGAGAGAGGAAAGACAATGGGAGTCAGGCAGCACCCTCTCCCCTCTCTATGGTGCCTCCCAAATGCAGTTGGTCCAGAGAACATGAGATTCCTGAGGGAGCACACTGCCGTGCCATCTGCCCTTCTCTGTGGCCATTGATAAAGTGGCTCCTTTTGGTAACCCAACTCTTTACATTGCTTTGCTCACATCCTGAGCTCATTTGCCCTGTTCTCCACCCCAATCCTGGGCTTCCACCTCCAAGCTGTTCTCCCTTTATCCTTGCCTCATGCTCTGCTGTCTAGAAAGCCTGGGCTCAGTCATGCTCTAGTGTCTTTGCTCATGTATCTCAAAGGTACATTCTGACCACCTGTGTGATTCTGAGATGTCCCTGGGACTCCTGGTCCCCTTGGCCTGCTGCATTATTTATTTTTTCGTATTGCATTTAACACCTTCTAAGCTGCTGTACCTTAACTTACAAATGATATTTATTGTTCCTCTGCTGCAGTGGAAGCTCAGCAAGTGTGTGGATCTTTTCTTCGTTGATGCATCCCAGGCATCTACAATCATGCCTGGCATATGGTGGGGACTCAATAAATATTTAGTTTTATAAATAAAACTAATAAATAAATAAAAAACATATGAATGAGGTCATTGTTAGGCTAAATGGGAAAACAGGAAAAATACCAGGCATGTAGCAATTAGGACTGACTTCTGCACTTAGCTGCTCTCATGAGTAGCCTCTCTCCTAGCCACTACCTCTTAGGTAACAGTATGACAGTCAAGGTTTATAGCAGTTTGTGAACTATCAAGTGCTCTGGTTAGTACAGCTCTGTAACGACCCAAACTCGTGTCATAAAATGGCCACTGTATTATCCTTCTGTATTGTGTATCAAGTTCAGACCAGGCAAGGTGGGGTTCGCTTGTCTCTGCTCTGTGATGTCTGGAGCCTCAGCTGAAGACTTGTTTCTGGGATGACTCAATGATTAGAGGCTGAAATTGATGGAAAACATCTTAAGTCTCATGTCTGGGAATTGCTGTGGGATATTGACCAGAACCACAGCTGAGTTGTCAGCAGAAATATCTACCCACAGTTTCCCCATGTGGTGTCTCCAAGTGAGCCAGCTTAAGCTTCCTCACAGCATGACTGAGTTCCAAGAGCCAGTAACCTAAACAAAAAGATGGAAGCCCTATACTTTTTCTGACCTGGTATCAGGAGTCGCATGGCATCACATGTGCTGTAGTCACTAGCCTGCCGAGTTGGGGCAGAAAACAGGTCCCATCTCTCAATGAGAGAAGGGCCAAAGTGCATGTGGAACATCCCAGCCCAGAAGAGCCGAGAAGTCATGACAGCAACACAGGATCCTGGATGGACTCCTGGAACAGAAAAGGGGCATGCAATAAAAAGTAAGGAAATCTGAATGAAGTTGGGACTGTAGTTAATATCAGTGCTTCAATATTAGTTAATTAACTGTGCCAAATATACCATACTAATTTCGGATGTTAATGATAAGGGAAATGGGTGTGGAGTACATGGAGACTCTCTCTACTATCTCCACGGTTTTCCCTATCAACAGTCGAAAGCTATTTTCAAAAATAAAGTTTATTTTAAAGAGGAAGAAAAGAGCATATGGGACATCATATATTATTGAGACTCTTTTTGAAAAATACAATTATAATCTGCCACAACAAGGAGGAGGTGCTGATACCAACCTTGAAGGGAAAGGCAAGGGCACACAGGTTTAGTATGAAATGGCTATAAAGTCTCTAGATAAAAGCCATGTTTATTATCCAGAAGTATGAAGAAAGGAAGCAATGTCACTCAATAAAAAGAACAAATAGCCCAACAATGCTTTTAGCATTTGACTTTAAATGCATCATGGTCATATTTTGCAGCCAGTTCATCACTACGTGTGCTATCTACATACAGATGCTCCCTCAAGGTCAACTGGACAGAGTTTTCATTTAATTATTTAATCACAGATTGCATAAGCATCCAGTGATTCTATAAAAGCCAATCATACTAAACGTCAAAGGGGATGAATATGCAGTGACTTTTTATTCAAACTACATATATTTCTGAAAATGTAGTTTCATCTTAAAATTAAGCTTAATATTTTAAAAACATCATTGAATTAAAACAGTTCTAGCATATTAAAAGGTATGTAAGAAGGAGTGTGGTAAACACGGCCACTAATTTCTTTCTCTTCCCAATGAGAGGTGAGGTCTAATCCCCCTCCCCTGGTTATGGCCTTAGTGGCTCACTTGATCAGTAGAAAACAGCAGGAGTGACTTCCTGAGTTTTCCAAGGGCTACAGTATAAGAAGATGTGAAGCTTCTGCTCTTAGAACCATGAGAAGCCCGAGCCACCGGGAAGGGTCCTAGGCAGTGCATGTGTGAACAGCCCCTGCTGCATTCCCAGCAGACAGCCATCATTCCTGACCTGCCAGCCACCTTAGATGTCCAGCCCAGGCAGGGTGACTGCAGCCCTGGCACCATCTGACTATTACCAAATGAGGGATCCCATGCAACAATCACCCAGTCGAGCCCAGGCAACTCACAGATTTCTGAAAGTTAATACATTTTTAAGCCATTAAGCATTGGAATGATTATGCAGCAATAGGTAACCTGTACAAAGATTTATAGATATTTAATAGGTAAAGTTGTAAAATATTCAAGAAGTTTAAAATTGACTAAATGATGTATAAAACTTATGGGGAATTGTAAAAGAAATTCTAGGGAAAGATATTTGAGTGAGAAGAAAAGCATCCAGGTATCAGTTGAACAAATCAAATAGAAGGATAAGATGCAAACTGTCAATAAGTTATCATCAATGTGGAAAAGCACAACAAAATAGATGTGTCTTAACTGAGTACAGTGCAAGTAATTTGAATACAGGTTTTTTTGTTTTGTTTTGTTTTGTTTTGTTTTGAGATGGGGTCTCACTCTGTCACCCAGGATGGAGTGCAGTGGCACCATCTCGGTTCACTGCAACCTTCGCCTCCCAGATTCAAGCAATTCTCCTGCCTCAGCCTCCCTAGTAGCTGGGATTACAGGCATGTGCCACCATGCCTGGCTAATTTTTGTATTTTTAGTAGAGACGGGATTTCACCATGTTGGCCAGGCTCATCTCAAACCTCTGACCTCAGGTGATCCACCCAACTTAGTCTCCCAAAGTGCTAGGTTCTTTTTATATTTCTTCTTTTATATTATTTATTCAATAATCTGTTAGTTATTTTGAGTAATATCAACCCTGTGAACCTATTACTCAACATAAAAGCTAGAATCTTAGTTTCTTGTATTAACTCTATGGTCCATCATATTCCATTTCCTTGTCTCTCATATTCAAAATAAAATGGTCTTCATCTGCATCTTATCTTTCTTTCTTTCCTCTTCTTCTTTATCATTATTATTATTTTTTCTGAGACAGGGTCTCCCTCTGTCACCTAGGGTGGAGTGCAGTGGTGTGATCATGGCTCACTGCAGCCTCAACCTCTCAGGCTCAATCGATCCTCCCACCTCAGCCTCCCAAATAGCTGAGACCACAGGCATGCGTCCCCATGCCCAGTTAATTTTTTTTGTATTTTTTTTGTAGAGACGGGGTTTCACCATGTTGCCCAGGCTGGTTTCTAACTCCTGGGCTCAAGCAATCTGCTCACCTCGGCCTCGCAAAGTGCTGAGATTACAGGAGTGAGCCACTGTGCCCAGCCCTCTTCTTTCTTGATAGAATCTGCTTACCCTTTTTGAAAGCTGCATTTAGTTTCAGACAAATCCATGTTGCTTCCTAGTTACCTGATCACTGAGCTCATTAGCAGGTATATCTACAAAGATTGAAAAGGATACTAAATTTAAAAATAAAGGTATATTAACTTCAACACTCTCTCATGTTAAAAACTCTCAATAAACTAAGTATTGAAGGAACATCCCTCAAAATAATAGGAGCCACGTATGACAAACCCACAGTCAACATCATACTGAATGGGCAAAAACCAGAAGGATTCCTGTTGAAAACTGATAGGAGACAAGGATGCCCTCTCTTACCACTCCTATTCATTACAGTATTGAAAGTCCTGACCAGGGCAATCAGACAAGAGAAAGAAATAAAGGCATTCAAATAGAAAGAGAGGAAGTCGAACTCTCTGTTGGCAAACAGTAAGATTCTATATCAAGAAATCCCCATAGTCTCAGTACAAAAGCTCCTCAAGCTGATAAACAACTTCAGCAAAGTCTCAGGATACAAAATCAATGTGCAAAAATTACTAACATTCCTATATACCAGCAGTAGCCAAACCAACCCAAATCAAGAATGCAATTCCATCTACAATTGCCACAAAAATAAAATAAAATAGCCAGGACTACAGCTAACAAGGAAGGCCAAAGATCTCCACCAGGAGGACTACAAAACACTGCTTAAAGAAATCAGAGATAGCACAAACAAATAGAAAAACATTCCATGGTCGTGGCCGGGGTGAATCAACACCATTAAAATGGCGATACTGCCCAAAGCAATTTATGGACTCAATATTATTCCTATCAAACTACCAATGACATTCTTCACAGAACTTAAAAAACAAAAACAAAAAACACTTTCAAAATTCATGTGGAATTAAAAAAAAAAAAAAGCCCAAATAGCCAAGGCAATCCTAAGCAAAAAGAACAAAGCTGGAGTCATCACGTTACCTGACTTTAAACTATACTACAGGGCTATAGTAACCAAATCAGCATTGTACTAGTTTAAAAACAGACATGTAGACAAATGGAACAGAATACAGAACCCAGCAATAAGGTCACACATCTATGACTATCTGATCTTCAACAAACCTGACAAAAATAAGCAATGGGGAACTTCCTATTCAAAAACAAGCAATGGGGACTTCCTATTTAATAAAGGGTGCTGGGATAATTAGCAGTCATATGTGGAAGGTTGAAACTGGACTGCTTTCTTACATCATAAACAAAAATTAACTCAAGCTAGATTAGAGGCTTAAGTGTAAAATCCAAAACTCTAAAAACCATAGAAGACAACCTTGACAGTACTATTTTGGACATAGGAATCGGCAAAGATTTCATGATGAAGACACTAAAAGCAAGTGTAACAAAAGCAAAAATTGACAAATGGGACCTAATTAAACTAAAGAGCTTCTGCACAGCAAATGAAACTATCAACAGAGTGAACAGACCACCTACAGAATGGGAGAAAATTTTAGCAAACTATGTATCTAACAAAGGTCTAATATCCGGCATCTATAACTTAAACAAATTTGCAAGAAAAAAACAAACAACCCCATTAAAAAGTGGGCAAAGGACATGAACAAACACTTTGCAAAAGAAGACATACATGTGGTCAACAATCATATGAAAAAAAGCTCAACATCACTGGTCATTAGAGAAATGAAAATCAAAACCACAATGAGACACAATCTCACACACATCAGAGCAGCTATTATTAAAAAGTCAAAAAAAAATACATATTGGCGAGGTTGCAGAGAAAAAGGAACACTTATACCTGTAGGTGGGAGTGTAATTAGTTCAACAATTGTGGGAGACAGTGTGGTAGTTCCTTGAAGGCCTAAAATCTGAAATATCATTTGACCCGGCAATCCTATTACTAGGTATATACCCAAAGGAATATGCATTTTTCTATTAGAAAGACACATGCACACACATTTTCACTGCAGCACTATTCACAATAGCAAAGACATGGAATCAACCTAAATGCCCATCAGTGGTAGACTGGATAAATAAAATGTGGTACATGTACACCATGGAATACTGTGCAGCTGTAAGAAAGAACGAGATTATGTCCTTTGCAGGAACATGGATGAATCTACAGACCATTATCCTTAACAGACTAATAATGCAGGAACAGAAAATCAAGTATCACATGTTCTCATTATAAGTGGGAGCTAAATGATGAGAACACATGGGCACATACAGGAGAACAAGACACACTGGTGCCTACCGGAGGGTGGAGAGTGGAGGAGGGAGAGGATCCGGAAAAACAACTAATAGGTAATAGCTTAATACCTGGATGATGAAATAATCTGTACAACAACCCCCCCAAGACACAAGTTTACCCATATAACAAACCTCACATATGCGATACTTAAAATACAAGTTAAAAGTTAAATTTTTAAAAGGTAATATTAGGCCGGGCGCGGTGGCTCAAGCCTGTAATCCCAGCACTTTGGGAGGCCGAGACGGGCGGATCACGAGGTCAGGAGATGGAGACCATCCTGGCTAACACGGTGAAACCCTGTCTCTACTAAAAATACAAAAAACTAGCCGGGCGAGGTGGTGGCGCCTGTAGTCCCAGCTACTCAGGAGGCTGAGGCAGGAGAATGGCGTGAACCCGGGAGGCGGAGCTTGCAGTGAGCTGAGATCTGGACACTGCACTCCAGTCTGGGTGACAGAGCGAGACTCCGTCTCAAAAAAAAAAAAAAAAAAAAAGGTAATATTAATAGTTACTATTAATTATTAGTATTTATTAGTCTGGCTCTGTTACATTGCATGAAACCAATATCTGATTTGGCCTTTCCAGCACTCTTTGGAAATAGACTACATAAGAAGCAACGGGCAGCCCATAGAAACCTCCTTAGGCCTCAGTTTAAAATTAAGATTTAGAGCCATTTATTTATTACAGTACCTATGGTATGTTAGCATTTGTATTCATTGTGGTAATAACCATGATATACACAGTTCATGTCTCCAAGATACTCACGGTAGGGAAAAAGACACAAAAACAAATAAATATAAATGATAAAATAAGTCAAGGGTACAAATAGAACAACAAATTAATTGTGTCTGGAAACTAGGGTATAAAACTCTTCCCCAGGCTATTGACACGTGGTTGAGATTCTGAAGGAAGAACAAGGATTTGTCAGAAGGACAAGAGGTGGGGAGAGGGTGGTGGGCAGAATGATTCAGAAAGATGAAGCAGAAGTGCGAAGTCATGGAGACCGGCAACATCTTTGGATCTAGAGAAGTCACTGAGAACACTCAACAAACTGAGAAGCGATGAGCAAAGGGTCCTGGAGATTCTCTGAATTGTTTCTTGTAAGTCGCCACCATCCAACACAGCAGACACGAGCCTCCCATGATCACTGAGTTCGTGGAACCTGGAGCATCCACAGTGAGAGGTACTGTCGGTTACTGTAAAGTGCACCTTTGGTTTTGAAGACTTAATATGAAAGAAGCTTGTATAACGGCTCATTAACCTTTTTATATTGATGACATCAAAATAACAAGATTTGGATATTCTACACTTAAATAAAACATAGTATTAAAATTAATTTCAGAGACAGGCATGGTGGCTCACGTCTGTAATACCAGCCCTTTAGGAGGTCAAAGCAGGCAGATTTCTTGAGTTCAGGAGTTCGAGACCAGACATGGGTAACATGGCAAAACCCCATCTCTACAAAAAATACAAAAATTAGCCAGACCTGGTGGTGAGTGCCTGTAGTCCCAGCTACTTGGGAGGCTGAGCCCAGGAGGCAGGGGTTGCAGTGAGGCGAGATGGCACCACTGTAATCCAGTCTGGGTAACAAAGTGAGACCTTGTGTCAAAAAGAAAATAATAAAAATTTTAAAAATTTAAAATGAAATTAATTTCACTTTTTAAAACTTCTTTTAATGTAGTTACTATAAAAGTTAAAGTAACATGTGCAGCTTGTGTTATATTTCTATTAGACAGTACTAATCTAATATATTGGCCTCACCGTAGTATCCTTTACTTCCCCCTGTAATATTAATCTGAAAAATCTGCAGTGGACTTTATAGTCTTTAAAAGCTATCACGCCATTAATCTGCATAAATCACTAAGGAAAGCCAGAGAGTATAAATCAAGTGTGATGCAGCTTATAATTTGCTTTCAAGAACCAAGGAGGATATCTTATTTTCTAGAATCTTCATGTGTCATGCTTGAAAAAAAAATGAAATTACAATTTCTTGTTTCCAAATATTTATCAGCAATGTTCTAAATACATAATCCAGACAGTTAACTGTTGGGGGAGACTGAATGCCATCTGGTCTCTGGTCTTGACAGCCCAGTTCCCCGAGTAGTCATCACACAAGCATGATGGATAATGTGCTCAGGTCAAACTGCTCGAATGCAGGTTGTGTTTAGGCTGCAGTGTCTCTTGCATAGATTTCCACATGAAGCACTTAGGGTCAGACATAAAGGGTTATTCTTTTTTTTTCTTTTTTATTCCGAGACAGAGTCTCACTCTGTCATGGAGCTAAAGTGCGGTGGTGTGATCTTGGCTCACTGAAACCTCTGCCTCCTGGGTTCAAGCCATTCTCCTGCCTCAGGGTCCCGAGTAGCTGGGAATACAGGTGCCCGCCACCATACCTGGCTAATTTTTGTATTTTTAGTAGAGACAGGGTGTCGCCATGTTGGCCAGACTGGTCTCTAACTTCTGACCTCAGATGATTAGCCAGCCTCAGCCTCCCAAAATGCTGGGATTCAGGTGTGAGCCACGCGGCTGGCTCACAGGGTTATTCTACGGAACCTGATGTTTTACTGCTACTAAGATACTCAGGTGCCCAGCAATCACATCTCCTCATAGGACAGTTGTGGGAACCCATCTGCAAGGCCGCACTCCCAACGCCATAGCAGGGACAGCAGACTTGTTGCCCAGAGCACCACTCTGTTCCATAGAGGTCACTCATGTGTAAAGACTACAGTTCCTGGGGCCTTCATGAGTAATACAACATCTCTTAGTGCCAGTAATCACCAAAACTAAGCTCTAAACATCACTTAAATCAAACAACAGGAGAGTAGGAGCTCTAAAAGCCCTCTGATTTTCATAAAATCCTCTTGTGCACTGTCTTTCTGTCTTCCTGAATAAAATTAATATTTCCAATATGTCCATGCTATTCATGCTGATAAAAACATAGTGAGTGAATTCTCATCACTGTGAGCTGAGGTTGCAATATATAGACAGAAATGGAAATAATGACCTTGATCATAAGAAAGAATAATTAGGCCAGGTGCTATGGCTCACCCCTGTAGCCTGTAATCCCAGCATTTTGGGAGGCCAAGGCAGGTGGATCACCTGAGGTCAGGAGTTCGAGACCAGCCTGGCCAACATGGCAAAACCCAGTCTCTACTAAAAACACACACAAAAAATTAGCTGGGCGTGGTGCTGGGTGCCTGTAACCCCAGTTACTCAGGAGGCTGAGGCAGAAGAATCACTTAAACCTGGGAGGTAGAGGTTGCAGTGAGCCAAGATCATGCCACTTCACTCCAGGTTGGGCGAAAGAGTAAAACTCCATCTCAAAAACAAACAAACAAACAAATAAATAAATAAATAAATAATTTAGGGAGGTCTCTTGCCATGCTGGGCATTTATCCCTATTCGCTCATTTAATCCTGAAAACATAGTTGCTATTATGTCCCACTTTTTAATGATGATCAGGCAAAGACAAAGAAGGGTTGAATAGCTTGCCCCCAGTCCCACAGTTAAAAAATCATGAAGTCAATCACAAAAGTGAGTTGTTTTCCTTCAGAGTAAGCATGGCCAGTCATTATAGAATGCTATCTGCAAATAATTAGACCCTTAGCCTAAGTTTGGCATAAAGAGAAGTAAATTAATGGCATAAGCAGAAAATCCACAAGTCAGTGTCAATGAGAACTAAGGTGAGTGGCCATCAGAAGTCCTATACTCAACTGAGAAGTCAGCTTTTACGACAATCCTTATGACGGGAATAAAGAAGGGGAATCTCGAGCAGTGGTGATATTTATCCTAAGTGTCCAAAGAAGAACCTAGCGAAGACAGAAAAAAGAAACTCGACTATAGAAACTAAACTAAAGGGGTTGTACGTCATCTTGTTTCCAATGGAAACTAATGATTGTCTTCTGGATGCTAGAAGAGCAAGTCACATCTTTAAAAAAGATAAAAAAAGGAACAGAGTCAGAAGGACTCCAAGTGGAAATGCAAGAATTTTCCCATCTTTTGACTTGAACTTCAGGGATCTCCCACCTGGAGGGAAGATCGTCTTTTATCCTGTTCCTACTTATCTGTGACATGGGGCCACCAGAAGCAGTCCATACGTTCATCGATTCCCATGAACACAGTGTCTCTGCATGCTAGCCGGGATGATCCAGTGAGAAGGGATCATGCATAATTTCAAGAATTAAGTCTGAGAAGACAAGGGGATAGGAGATGACTACAGAAATGATTGCTGCTTCCTTGTGCACATTTGGAGCTTGCACAGGGACAGGCACATGAGTGTATCTCACAGGTAAGCTGTGCTATGGTTTGAATGTTTGTCCCCCCCAAACTCTTACTGAAGTTTAACGGTCACTGTAACAGTATTAAGAGGTGGGAACTTTGAGAGGTGATTAGACCTTGTGGACTCTGTCATCGTGAATGGATTAATGTCTTTATTGTGGGAACTGGACTCATTATCATGGTAGTGGGTTTCTTATAGAAGGACAAGTTTGCCGACCCCCCACCCTGCCTTCGCTTTGCCCTTGCACCGTTTGATGCCTTTTGCTAGGCTATGACGTAGCAAGAAGGCCCTTGCCTTCTGACTCCTCAATCTTAGACTTCTCCACCTCTAAAATTGTAAGAAATAAATTTATCTTCTTTATAAACCACTCATTCTCAGGTATTCTTTTACAACAGCACAAAACAAACTAAGATAGAAAATTGATACTAGGGAAGTGGGGTGTTGCTTCAACAAATCCCTTCGCCTTGTGTACATTGTAAACGTCCATCAAAACGTCACTGTGTCTTCCACACATGTTATCTCTTATGATTTGTCAGTTAAACATAACATTAATTTTTAAAAAATAAAATTAGCAAGAATGTGTCTACGCTTTCCACAATCTCCCCTATACAGTTTCTCCTGCCCAGATCCTATTACCCACACCCACCACACATCCTACCAAATGTAAGAGAAACAACTGTGTTTCATTGAGAAATAACAAACGCCAGTTAATGTAGAGTCTGGTCTAAAAAAAGTCTGAGTAATCTGATATTCTGGTCAAAGAACAGACATACTTTTGGGATGAGACCAATTTGAGGACGAGGGCCAAGCAATTTAGATGAGCCAAGATAATCTTTAAACCAAAGACACAGAGGGATCTTTTCAGAAGCGCTGTTCCAGGAAACCAACCCCAAGGCCTCTGTCGGTCAGAACATCTTGGCCTCCCCAGTCACTGAGTGATTTCCAGCCCCGGCCCACCAGACGCATCACTCACATCCGAGCTGGCAAGGACAGGAGGTGAAGCTCAGCCGATTTCTCAGGTGATGCAGGAAGGCGCGGCGCAGTCAATCACGTTCACGCCAGAATAACTGATGAAGGTAGCAGGCCTTCAAACAGCCTTGCCTGTAGGATGTGACCTCCCAGACCCCGTTTGGCGCCCGCCATACTGATGCGGGTATTACTCCAAGGAAGCGGTCCTCTCTGGCTTCCTTATTCCTCCCTCCTCCTTATTCAGCCTCTCTTAGGTTTTCTGCAGTCAGAACAAAATGCACAGAAGGGACTGTTCACTCATAGTGAAAATTTATTCAGGATAGGTCATTTGTTTTAGTGAAAATAGGACGTTCTTGAAAATGTTGCCATTACTGGAAATTACATTCCTGTTCTGCAAGATAAGAGATGAAACAAAGCTGGTCTCCAGCTTTCTCATAAATGAAAAGTAAAAATCAAAACAAAACGAAACAAAAGGCACAGAGAACAACCACAGTAGCAAAATGCTTCCAGCCCTGCAGAAGGAGGAAATATTCTGCATACACCATTCTCCATCTATTTAATATTTCTGAGTTTCTGTTTTTGTTTAGTCGAATCAGTGGTTTAGGAGTTGAGCCGGCTAGCTCAGCTGCCTTTGGGCGGAAGGACTTCTTGATATGGGAGACCACAGAGAAGTCGAGGGCTTATTGTGTATCTCCCAGCTGAAGATCACATACCCCTTTATGGGAGCCTTTAACTGTGGTTGATGGCTGTCTCAGGAACAGGAAACAGAAAAGGACCCCCCACCATGGGATTATTCCAGAGGTTTCCACACTTGTCTGCAAACCCCCCAAGACTGTGAATTAATTTATCTTAGGTTTAACTTGGTCTTCAGAATTATTTTAAATCTTCAGGTCATGTTAATATGCTAAGTTTGAGAATGACTGGATTCTAGGTTTATCAAGCAAACATAAGTCTTGCATTTCATGCTACTAATTATGGACACTGAATAAAGGAAACAAATAAAAAACAAAACAAAGACAACAAAACAAGCCAGGTCCTTGGAGAGCTTGCACATGACTGAAAGGGTTAAAGTGTTTGTGCAAATGCTGAAGCCTGCAGTGGTGGCTGGGTCTCTGAAATATGTTCTGGGTTTAACCTCACTCAGTGACTGTCCGATGGTGATGGTCCCGCTCACCCAGAGGGAGCACCCAGTCCCCTGACCCTCTCCTGCAGCTCCCATACGCTGCCCCTGGGTGCAGGCAGGACTCACTCCGACATAGCACCTGCCTGACCCATCTCTTGGAGCCTTACACCCCCAACTGTGCCATTTTTGTATCAGATCCTGATCTTTGTCTGAGAGGAACACTTAACATAGTAGGGGAATGAGCTGTTTCTGTGACCTTGGTGGCGTATCCTAATCTCCCCCAACTTAAATTGATTGTCTTTTGATTTCACTGTGTGGTTGATACAATGCCAAAATTTTTATTTTATGTAGCTAAATTTATTAATCACCCTTTCCCTTCTTCTTGGCTTTGCTTCATAGTCACAAAAGCTTCCCATATTCCATATATACAATTTATATAATATTTTATATGCAATATAAAATATTTTCCATACTACATATACACAATATATATGTGCCACTGCTTTTTGTATATTAATTTTATTTCCAGATACCTGAATTTTGAAGTCCCTTATCATTGCCAAAATTTTTTGGTCGACTCTCTTAGTTTTGATGACAAATGATAAACATTATCTAATATGGCAGCTATTTTATATCTTTCATCCCACAATTGTATATCTTTAATTTTTTTAATTCATTTTTCTAAGTTTTGGTGGGTAGTGCAACATCAGTAATAACAAATAATATTGGAGATAAATATGAGCTTGCAGCTTTGTATTTTCTCAGACATTAGTGAGAATGCTTCTAGTGTGTCCCTATAAAGTACAATGCTTGCTTTGGTACACACATACACACGATGGTCACAAAGAAGTGACAGTGCATTCTTTTTAAAAGTATTATTTTAAACACACACACACACAAGCATGGAAATTGGATTTTTTCATGTGCTTCATCAACATCTTTGGAAATAATCAAAATTTTTTTCTAATATTGAACCTCTTTGCATTCCTGAAATAAACCTTTGTATAATGCTTTCCCTTTTCTTTTCTTTGTTTTTGAGACAGTCTTGCTCTGTTGCCTAGGTTGCAGAGCAGCACTAACATGGCTCACTGCAGCCTCGACCTCCCAGGTTCCTCCCACCTCAGCCTTCTGAGTAGCTGAGACCACAGGTATGTGCCCCCATGCCTGGCTACTTAAAAAAAAAAAAAAAAAAAAAAATTGGAGAGGTGAGGTCTCACCATGTTGCCCAGGCTGGTTGCAAACTCCTGGCCTCAAGCTATCCTCCCACCTCAACCTGCAAAGTGCTGAGATTACGAGTGGGAGCCACTGTGCCTAGCACCCCCTGTACAATTCTATTAAAAAGCTTTAATTATTTGGTTTACTGTTATTTATCTTAGGATTTTTGAATGAGCGTTTACTTGTAAAATTGGACTGTGATTTACCATTTCTTATGCAATCATTGTCACATTTTGGTGTAAATAGCATGCTTTTTACTTCAAAATATTATTTAAAAAACAATTATTTTTCTTTGGTCTGAAATATCTTCATATCTTAGGAATTATCAACTCTTTAAATGACAGGATTCTTCACTATTTGCTGAAGGTTGAGTAGTCTTTTAATAAACCTCTTAATTTCTTCTGTAATCACTTGTATTTTCTATCTCTTCTAGATTTTCTCTTCCTTGAGTCAGCTTTGACAAATTATATTTTGTTACAAAATCAGCATTTCCTCCTAGCTTTCAAATGTATTTGACAGAGTTAAGTAATGAGATGTTTTCTAATTTTTAATTATCTCTGATTGTTTTCTCATAATTTCTCATTTTGTGTGTTTGTGACTTTCTTATACTAAAAGCTGTGAATTTTTCTCTGAATCCTGCATTAGCTATATCCCAAATGTTTTGATATGCGAAATTGTTATTGTTACTGTTATTGTTATTTTTGTTGTTGTTTATGGTTATCACAACTCTTTTTTTTGAGACAAGGCTTCACTCTGTTGCACAGTCTGGAGTGTAGTGGCAGGTGCAATCACAACTCTCTGCAGCCTCAACTTCCCTGGACCCAGGAAATCCTCCCACCTCATCCTCCCAAGTATCCGCACTACAGGCGTGTGCCACCACACCTGGCTAATTTTTTATGGAGATGGGGCTTCACCATGTTGGCCAGGTTGGTCTTGAATGCCTGCTCTCAGGCTATCTGCCCCCCTCAGCCTCCTAAAGTGCTGGAATTAAAGGCTTGAGATACCATGCCAGGCTCTATTCTGACATTTTTATTTGATTTTTCAGCCAATTATTGCTTGAGAGCACCTTAAAGTCTAAGTGTTAAGGACTTTTTGTTTTGTCATTGTGCTATTAAATTCTAGCTTTATTGTGTTAGATCAGATAATGGTTGTACTTTTGACTTTTAGCATTTACTGTCATTTTCTTTTTCTGTTTAGATCCCTTGTATAATCACATTTTGTGACTGTTCCATGGGCATTTGAGACGGTTTAGACTTTGTTTTCAGGGTGTATTATCTTAATCTGTTGAGTAAACATCCCTTATTAATTATGATATTTAAGCCTTCCATGTCTTCCTTATATTGTAGAGGTACTTTGAAGACTCCCACTATTGGTGTCTAGTTCTCATTATACCTCTTGTAGTTTTCATGTTATTAATGTGGTTGCTATATTATTTCACAACTATCAAGCTGTGTTCTTCACCCCTTAGAATTTTAAGCATCTTTCTTTGTTTTGATTAATGATGGTTGGCACGGATTCAGTTTAATCTGATGTTAAGATAAATAACCTGTTTTCTTTCTGAAAACATAGGCTAGTTTATACTTTGCACATACTTCTATGTTCAAATTTTAATCGCTAATTTTATTGACAGCTTTTGTCACAGAATAAAGCTGGGTTTTCATTTTAATAGATGATTTCAGCCCATTTTCTCTTATTGAAATGACTGAGGTTTAGTTTTAGTTCTGTCATTTTATGTTGTTTTCCTTTTTATAGCTTAAAATTATTTCTATATGTTCTGTTTTTCTTGCACAATTTTCTCTAATTATAAAGATTTGTATTTTTATTTTAGTGGATTGCATTTATAAACATGACTTTCCACAATACTTTTTATTTTTGGACAGTGTTGCTTAGTTGCCGATTATTAGCATCGACTTAATTAACCTTCTTCTTCAACCCCCACTGTCATCTTTCTGGTCCTCCATCTGATTTTGATTGATTACCATCTCTTGTCTATTGCTAAATCACTTATATATGTGTTCTTTTATTTACAGTTTTAAATATCCTTAGAGCACCCCTCCTTTTTCTCCTTCCCCCCGACTTGTTAATTGTGCCATTGGTTCATTGTTAGACCCGATGACATCTCCATTCTAGTCTGTCATTCTTGTTTCATGGACATGTGGTCCCCCAAACTCACTGTGGTCTCTGCCTTTGCCTTGTCATTCATTAATTCCACGTTCTACAAACAGCACTATGAAGTGTTGAATGGAATAGGTCCCCGTCATTTACATCGTATACATCGTGCCTTTATACATACGCTGTTTGGTTTCTTAACGTGAAAGCTGTCTGACAGATGGAAACCACGCTCACATCCCACAGCCCATGTCCAGATGGCTGCTCCCTCCTGGAGACCCACCTGCTTCTGGGGTCCTGCTCTCTAGTTCCTTCTTGCTGACTTCTCTTCTGCTGACTCTAAGATCCCCTTCGCCACCAGAAGAGATAAATCTTCAGTTTAAATACAAGATGGCCCTAAGAAGTCCCCTTGACTAATTATGCAGGGCAGTCCTGTTAGACCCCAGGGACAAACGTGCTCATCAGACCAGGCCCTGAGCCTGCCCTGCATAACCAAGGCCCCTAAGGTGGTTTCCAATGAGTAAAATCAAATCTTAAAATTCTTTCACCCAAAATTTAATTTTCCACCTTGCCTTGTAATGAAATGTCTTTCAAGAAGCTTTTTGTAGAAACATGACATCACTTCTGCTGCAGAAAAAGGAGAGGAGAAAGAGGACAGAGGGGAGGGGGAGGCAGAGTGCGGAGACCGGAGGCTTCCCAGGCTGTGCAGGCACCACCCCTCAGGCCTGAGGCTCACCGCCAACTCAGCAACCGCACACGGCTTTGAAGGGGAAACCAAGGAAAAAGATGGCCCTCCGAAAAACACAGATCAGCCGTAAGACCTGTCCTAAAAGTAAAACATAGAAAAGGAGGATCCTTCTGAATTGTGGATACATGCTGTTTCTATCTCTGAAAGTGATGTTTCCGGCAGATGGTGTGGGCTCTGTGATTATTTTGCTCCCATCCCTGTTTCTCAGCAAATAACTTATTTCCTTAGGACAGGAAGCTGACTTTTATTTTATGCTTTTCTGTATAATTCTTGGGGTATATCATGTTAAAAGGAAGGATGTGGCATTGTTCACATCAGAGGCTGGAATGTCTGACAATCCCGTCATCCTGAGGGTGTGCCAGGGAAGGACTGGCAGGGGCTGTAGAGACTAAGCAAAATGCAGAGCTTCCATTTCCAAACAAGCATTATGGCATGTATTTGTGATCGCTGTGATGAAACCAAACAGTACGGATATTTGAGGGGAGTCCATTTTGTTTTGTTTTTGGCAGACCCGTGTGCACTGTGCCTGAGCGGTGAGTCCCCGCTTCTCAGGGCGTTGGTGGCTCCCTGCTGTGGGATACAGGTGGTGTCCATGCAGCGCAGCCTCACAGACCTTGTCTGACCTCTCCAGTAGGAAGGTGTCCTTTCTCCTCTAAACTGTCATAAAGTCTTTGAGCTTACTGCCCATTCCTATATTTTCCTGATCTAGTCAGCTCATTCATCCATTCAGTTTATCTCATGCCTGATAGTCCAAGGACTCCTGCACAGAGTTCCCTTGCAATGGTCCATATGTTGAGAAGCAGCCTTTTTCTACAGCTCCCACAGCACGAACCTGCCTGGATTCTGACTACCAGCACAGAGGGCTAGGCTTTGGGGTAAAGCTAATGCCCACAAGGGCAGTTTTCCATAGATGGTGGCTCCTAAGGCACATTCCCTGCAATGCGACTGCAAGGGAGGGCAGCAAAGACGCATGCCAACAAGACCCCTCCACTGTCCTTGCTGCACCACCTTTGTTACCAACCCGAACTGGGATCTGCCTGCCGGGTGCAGAAAGGCCAAATATCCACTCAGAGGTTTGCAGTGGGACAATGACAGCATTTATTTGCAGGGCGACAAGAAAGGAGAATCAGGCAGCTCCTGCTTAGGATCTGACCTCACGAATGGCTTACAGCTGAGGATTTTTAAAGGCAGGGAGGCAGAGATCACAGGCACAGCTCTAAATCAATACATGGAGGCCCTCCATTGTTTTGACCTAAAGAGGTGGGACAGCGTGAAGTGAGGATTCACAGGTCATAGTCATAGTAGGAGTCAGATTATGCTTTGTCTAAAATGTGGGGTTCAGCAGAACAGAATGTTAGCTCTGGCCTGTGGCCATGACCTCCTCCAGGCTCCTAGGAAAGAAATTTAGGTCAAAGAACAGCAGAGTTCAGTCCTCAGCTTCCCCTTCCCGAGGCCCAGGTGCCTGCAGACAACATTTTCATTTGGTGAGGCCCAGATTTGTGAGAAACAACTCAGGGTCATATGTGAAGAGGTTCTCTTTAGTTCCTGTAGGGAACGGAACATCTCGTGACAGGTGACTGTAACTTCCTTCACTACTGTTTTAAGCTACTCTTACCTTCTTGCTTATTAAGTTGTTCATTTACTTCTCAAGGCTGGCTGGGTGCCTGGAATTGCCCTTGAAGAAACTTAAGATTTTCCTTTATTTCTATCCTTGGGGGATGGGTGCCCAGCAGGCCCCTCAGAGGGGTTCCTGCTCCAACTCACCCTCTTTTAGGGATGGTGAAAACAGCTAAATAAAATCAAGGTATTTTGGTTCAGCCAAACTCGGTGTGACTCCTTAACCTGCTTCCTATTCAGGTTATGATGCAGGACAGCTCATTCCTTAGCCTCAGATTCTGCTCCATTAACCACCTCATAAGCCGTCTATACAGGTGAATGACGGCCTACTGTCTGCTGGGACAATATATTTAGTCTCCCTGTTGTCTTCCCCAAATTCCACGTTCTCCAGAGCCCCACAAAGTCACAGTAATTCAGGTAAATGCCTGCAAAACAGCAACCCTGGGGCATTTTTCTTTTAAATCAACTTTATTGAAGTATGATTCATGTACCCTCAAAAGCACCCACACTAACGGTATAGCTTGGTGACTTCAGATGAGTGGTTGTCTAGGTACCCATCCCCACAGTCAAGCTATGGAGCATGTCACTGCCCTAAATGATCTCATGCCACTTTACAGTCAGTCCTCTCCAGGTAACAAGGGATCAGGTTTCCTTCACTGCGGATTGGATTTGAGTTTTCCAGAATATCATGTCGTGGAGTCCTGTGACATGTGCACTTGGTGTTACTGTGCATATCAATAGCTTGCTCCTTTTACTGCTAAGTAGGGTTCCACTGTATGAATCAACAATGTGTTCACCCATTCACCTGTTGGTGGACATTAGAGTTGTCTCCAGTATGGAGCTATTATAAAAACACTGCTATGAACATTTGTGTATGCTTTTTGTGGAACATGCTTTCACTTACCTTTAGTAAATACCCAGGATTAGAATGACTAAGTCATATGGTAGGTAGATGTTTAATTTTGTAAGAAATAGCCAAGCAGTTTTCCAAAGGAACTGCGCCATTCCCCATTCTCCAGTCTCCTGGCAGCACGGGAGCGGCGGCGGGAGCTCTGCGGCCTCATCCGCGTTTGGTTTCGTGGACTTGGGCTTTCTAGTTTTTGCCCTTCCAGTGGGTATGTAATGGATTCTTCTATCTCTTTACCTTTAACTTTTTTTTTTTTTTTTTAATCTTACGTCTTGCATTTTGTTAGGGAAAGTTGGCAAAGGGGCAAATGCAAAGCTGAGAAACACGCTTCTCTCTCTGAGAATCTGAAATCCAAATTAAAAAACTGACAACACACTGGGAAGGCCACCGCGGCAGAGCAGGAAACACGATGCAGAGCAGCTCCAATGCCTTTCCTGGAAGGAGACACAGGAGGGAGTTCTTAGTTCCCACAAGAAGCATTGAAAGAAGCTTCCCAGAGGGCTCTGGGCTGGGCCCTGAAAGACAGAGGTCTTAGCACGCCAGAGAGGGGAATGGACTGGGCAGGGCATCCCGTGCTGAGAGAATGCTGGAAGCAAAGGACCTGAGGACAAAGTGTCCTGAGTGTCTGGGGAGCCAAGGTATCCTTGAGCGGCTGATGCGTACAATGCTAACATTTCCACAGCCCATCCCTGGTGAATTTTAATATTTTTTGAAGTTATAACAAATGCCTCTTCCTTAAAATCTGCATGCCTTGAAAAGTCACTGCAGATGAAGTAGCTGGCACATGTGAAGCACTGAATAGGTGGATGCTGGATGAATGAGTGCGTGAATTAAAGGACCAGATGCCCGAACATAGAACAACGTAAGCAGAAGGTTTGGAGACAGTGCAGATGAAAAGCTCCAGAGAGCGCAGAGGAGAGGAGATACACTCCTACTAGAAAACTTAGAGCTTTTCAGAGAACGGGGCTTTCTAGGTCTAGCTTTAGATCTAAATGTAAGGAAGGAAAAGCATGTCAAAGACAGAGAACAGCATAAGCACAGTTTCATAGGTGGAAACAGGCACAGGATAGAGCATTATTTGGCGCAAATGAGGGGAAAGTTCTACTTTTAATGTTTTCTGTATCTACATGCCAACAACTATATGTAATGAACTCTTCTGTGTGTCTTCACTGATATGGTGTTCAGTTTTTAATTCAACAGGCATTGAAGTCAGTGCCTGCTGTGAGCTGACACTGGCAACATAATAGTTCACAAGGTATGAGACTTGCCTTCAGGGAACCTCCAGCCCTAGAGAAGCAGTGGAATAAAGTGGCTTATGAAAAAATAGGAAATCATGTCCTTTGCAGCAGCATGGATACTGCTGGGGGCCTTTATCCTAAGTGAAATAACACAGGAACAAAACCAAATACCACATGTTCTCACTTATAAGTGAGGGAGAGTGAAACATTCGATACTCATGGACATAAAGACAGAGATAATAGACACCGGGAAGTACTAGAGGTGGGAGGGAGAGAAGAAGGCAAGGATTGCAAAACTATCTGTTGAGTACTGTACTCACTACCTGATTCATTCATACCTGAAAAGTCAATGCCACATAGTATACCCAGATAACAAGCCTGCACAGGTGCCTCCTGAAACTAAAATACAAGTTGAAATTATGTAAAAAAGAAAAAAGAAAAAGGAAGGGGAGGGAAGGGAAGGGAAGGGAAGGGAAGGAAAGGAAGAGGCTTAAGCAATCAAACTTGATTGCATAGGAGCTGGCAGGGACCTGGGAGCTAAGTTCATGCAGGGCCCTCCTTTAGGACATGGAAGTGTCAGTGGTAGAGGAGCCAGAACCACCCAGCAGTGTTGGCTAAAGAACTGTTGGAGGAATGGGCTGCAGAGGGCCAGCATTGGGAAATTTAGCAAACAGAAAACAGTGGCCAAGAACCCACTGAACACAGCCTATTCCCGCTGAAGCTGGGGCAGAGCTAAGCATGAATGAACTGCAAAGGGCAGAGGGACGACACTTGGAAGGGAGGCCCATCCGCCAGTGCACCAAGAACAAGCTGGAAAAAGTCCAAACCCCAGCGTTAGAAAGAGCAAGTCACATGTGTCACGAAGGACGACACACATCTTATACTTTGCCTGTGTATTTTGCCAGTGCTTCCATTATCTGTAGCTATATAACAATCCATTACAGAACTCGGCTTAGAACAGAAACAATTTACTACTTCTCATGATGCTGTGGGCCAGGAGTTCAGGAAAGGGTGACTAGGAAGTCCTTCCTCTCCATGTGGCACCCACTGAGGTCATTCACTTGGTGGCATTCAGTTGGTGGCTGGGCTGGAAGTTTCCAGAAGGTTTCACTCAAAGTGTTTCATCCTTCAATAGTCTAACCAGAGCATCCTCACAGCAAGGTGTTTGGTTTCCCCACAGAGTGTGAGAGTGCTCACTGCCGGGCTTCCTAAGGCCTATGCCTGGAGGAGTCACAACCTCACTGCCACTATGTTCTATCGGCCAAGCAAGTCACAGAGCCAGTGCAGACTGAGGGGCAGACTCCTCTAGGAGAAGGAAGGACCTGAGCCTGCATACATGGGTAGGGAGTAATAGTGGCTGACCCTGAGCAAATATATGAAAGGAATTATGAGAATTTTCTGGAAGAATCCACTTATCACTTAAGTTTCACAGCCAACTCCCAGGGGAATAAATGGGTCTTGTCTAGGAAGAAAGAGGATCTGTAAGAGATTTGGGGCTGCAATCCCAGCTTCCTAACACCCAGGCCCATGCGCTTCCAGCTTACATCAGTTTTTTTGTTCATTTTTCGGGTTCACGCCCCACTGCAGCTGGCACTGTGCGGAGGAAGATGGAAAGATCATGACCTTGGTACATAAATGCCTATGTTTGGTTTTTTCTTGTTCTTCATTTTTTTGTCTTGCTAAATGCACAAATAAAGCAAATCAAAATATAGACAAAATCCCTCCCATTTACTAACCCTCTTCCAAAAGTGATTCTGACTTCTATTTACATGGATTAGTATTTATGAACTTTCTCTAAGTTGAGTCATTTACTGTGTACTCCTTTGTGTCTGTTTTTCTGTTTTGTTTGTTTGTTCGTTTGAACATATGTCTCTTCACTAATCCAGTTGGTGCACAGGGCGGGAGCTGATTTTGTTGTTGGTTTTGTTGTATGGAATTCCACATAGGAATATGCCTTTGCCCTCTGAAAGGTGAAGCCCTGGATTCCTCCATTTTATACCCAACTGTGCTGCCCCTGAGAGTGTCCCCTGGGAGCTTCATCCAGTTTCCTGACTCCAGCAGTTGCAGTGTCAAAACCCACATCCCCACAGCCTGCACTGTCACAGAGCTGGCAGCCAGGCCTCCACACCAAGAGGACTCTGCCTGGCATTGGAAGTCTGCTCTGCTCATGACAAAAAGTGCCTGAGAATCAACATCTTCCCCTACCTGCCCTCAACTGCTGGCTGATGGGCATGGCCAAGAAGGCCCCAGCTCCCATGCCCCTCAGACATATAAGCCTGAGGTGTCTGTGCCACACTAATAAACTAAATTTTCTGGGGTATTAAGCTGCCATGGCCCATGGCTGTAACTTTCTGGGTAGCATGCCTTTTATTGGCCAGCTTCTCTTATCACTTCCTCACTGCCCAGGGGAGCTTCCTGGGATCACCTCCCAGATAACCTACAGAAAAATCCTCACCTCAGGGTCTACCTCAGGAGGAAAACAAACTCACAAACTCTTAGACATGGCACATCACGTGTGTGTGTGGACAGAAGCACTGAAGCAGGAAAGCCACTTCTGAGTGTGGTCCACCTCCTCCCTCTCCTTTGTGTCACCAAAAAGAAAAACAAACCTTAGTAGACCAAGGGGTGTGTGTGTGTGTGTGTGTGTGTGTGTGTATTTTTTTTCTTTTGAAAAGCATTTTTTCCGCAAGTCTCAGAGCCTTTGATTTTGAGAAGCGAAACTCAGCTTTTCTAGCATAAGGCGTACTTCAGGTTGACAAGATTTTGGTTGCCTAGAGATTATCTTGGTGATATGCTGACTGTTTTTTCATTTCTAAAGGAACTTATTTCACTGCCCTTTTTTGTGAAATACTGAGACCTCCCTACTTCTTTGGTTTTTGAAACACGCCGGTGCAGCCATGTATGGTGGCAGGGCTTGCCCTGCCGTCTCGCCGTCGGTCTCCAGCATGCACTCTCAGCATAAACATTTCTTTTGATTTCTCTGCATTCTTGTGTTCCAGATATGTGCACATACTCACAGAAAGAAAAGAAGTACAATTTCCTCAAAACATAACTTTGAAAAATTAGAAGCTCCTAGAATACAATATAGGAGATATCTCTATCAATTTACAGTGAGGAGAGGCTCTCTTAAACATGAACAAAAACATGAACTATAATAAAGGAAAAGACTGTTGGATTGGGCTGCGTTAGCATCTGTTCATCAGAGACACCATGAAATAAGAGAAAAACAAAGCATCGGGCCAGAGGATGCGGATGGCAAAGGCAGCTATTAAAAATTCTACAAATTGCCAGGCATGGTGGCTCACGCCTGTAATCACAGCACTTTGGGAGGCCAAGGCAGGCAGATCAATTGAGGTGAGGAGTTCGAGTCCAGCCTGGCCAAAATGGTGAAACTCCATCTCTACTAAAAACACATTAAAAAAAAAAAAAAAGTTAGCCAGGCATGGTGGAGCACGCCTGTAATCCTAGCTACTCAGAAGGCTGAGGCAAGAGAATTGCTTGAATCCAGAAGGCAGAGGTTGCAGTGAGCTGACATCATGACACTGCACTCCAGCCTGGGCAACAGGGAGAGACTCTGTCTCAAAAAAAAAAAAAAAAAAAAACTTCCAAAAATTAATTTAAAAAGACAACCTAATAGGAAAATGGGTTAAAGGCTTGAACAAGCACTTGATAAAAGAGGTACTTATATGAAAGATTCCTAATATCATTCGTTTTCAGGGAAATGCAGACTAAAACAAAAATGAGAAGTCATTAGACATATATCAGAATAGCCTATTCTAAGCTAAAATACAAATCCTGATAATACCAAGCATTCGTGAGAACATGGACAACTCAGACTCTCAGCTGGCGTGACATTTTGGAAAACAATGTTGAGCAGTATTTCTTAAATCCAAACATGCATATGCCTCATGACACAACAACTTATATTCAGGTATTTATGGCGTGTACAAGAATGTTCAGAGGAGCATGTTAGTAGCAAGGAAACTGAATAACCTACATAGACATCAATGCCAGAATAAATTTAAAAGTATGGCTTACTTATATAGTGAGATGCTTATACAAAAAATGAAAAGAATATTCTACTTCTATATGAACAATTAGATCAATGTCACAGATATAACGAAACCAGACTTAAAAGAACACATATCAAATGATTCCATTTATATGAAGTGTGCAAACACCATTCTATGGGGCAGGAAGTCAGAATATTGATTAGCTTTGTTGGGGGAGGGAGGGTGGATAGTGAGTGGATTCAGTTTCTTTGTTTGTTTAATCTAGAGATTTCGCAAACCACCAAGGAATTTAAATCAGGGAGGAAAAGCAAAGACGATAATCCAAAAAGACAAACGTTTATGTAGCAGCTGCCCTAGGCTGCAATGATGAGATCATCAGATAAGAACAGCTGAGGAAATTCAGTGTCAACATTCACGGTAAGCCTGAAGTCCCAGATTGCTTCAAACAGAAAAGATAACCTAGGAGGTTATAGCAAGACAGAACCTATTGCATTTATCCGCTCTGGCTAAATCACTCTCCACCCCATTTCTCTCTGTGCCACTGTCCTTCTCCATATTCTGAACAGCACTTATCATGCTCCGTGTTTAGATGATTTCTGTATTCGTTTGCACATGTATGTTTAGCTCCTGACCCTTTATGGGTCTTTGGAAGAGCAGATGTTCTTAATTTTAATGTAATGTAACTCATCAGTATTTTTCTATCATTTGCTTTTTTCTTTACATTTTATTGCATCTCAGAAACATGTCACACTTTGATTTTAAGTGAAGTCTTCAATTCACCTTCTTGGCTAAGATGTGTCTTTTTGCACTTGCTGGTAATCCGTGACGCAGATAGGTCTTCCCTGCACTGCCCCACTGTATTGAATTGAAATAGGATGGTGACACAGAGACGGGGAAAACCTTTCGAAGCAACATGGGACTGCAGTGAAGCAGAGCCATGTGTGGGGAGACATGAAGGCATTTGCCAGTAACATGGGTCAGATAGAGCCAACTAACTGCAGCAGGTGGAGGCCAAGTGAGGCTAACCTATTGGGGAGAACCAACCACATCCAGCAGCCTCCGGAGGCAGAAACACTGGGGATGTAAGGACCGCTGTTCCCAATGCTCATGATCCTCGCCAGTCCATACGAAACAGATCTGTTTGCCTCTACTTTTCATAACAAGCACAGGCATTCAAGTGTTAATAAAACTGCTGCATTTTTAATATATTAGAAACATACTTGGGAATTAAATCCTGATTTAAAAGACTTTTAAAAATAAAAAGAGCACAGTGCACTTCGAAGAACTACGTTGACTCATGAAATGGGAAAGTGATTGGAGAATTTGCCATGGGTTCTTCATTGACCCAAATAGTCCAAACTTATAGATGGCAATGCACATATAGGTCACATTTTATCCATGCCTAAATATTTTCACCTACTTCATGGAAGCATGCCATCCAGAGATCCACAGTGTTGGTTATAAATGATTAACTGGAAGGGTAGCCCAGGCTAAATGGAAAACCAGTGGAAATACACAGACTGCTTGCACCTGTAAGCTAGCACCTGGAAGGAGACTGTGGAAACCCCAGTCTCGGGGCCTGGCTTCTCTCTTCACTGAACTTCCACAGATACCACGGACCGGAGAACAATGGCAGATTGTAAGGTGCACCAGAATCTGAGGAGCTGTACAAAGAAATTATTTTAATTGATAACCATGTACTTCCACATGTATAAAATTGACACTTTGAGGGTTTCTTTGTATACTAGTCCTTCAGGGACTATTTAAAATCAAAGATGTAGTTTTTGTAATGCCTGAAAGTCTCACACCTATACAACTGCGTGTCTTACACTAACTTAAATATAACTTATGCACACAAAGCCTCAAAACTTTACTAGCAAAAACATCAACAATCATGTTGAAATTCGTGGATTTTTATAGCCCTTTACAGTTTTCTTTTATTTTACATTTATATATTTTACTTGATGATGACAGAGTTTCAAAAACATGTTAAACATTTTTGCATATTATATGTATTCCTTATTTATTGCTCCTACTACTAAAACCAGCAATTTTGGTAAGTGTTGGATACCAACCTCTCATAAATGCAACACATTGACATCACTGCATTTTCCAGCCCTCAGTTTCTGACTCCTCATTGGAGAATATGTTCTAGTCCTCAGGTCAGCTCTGTTCCTGACTCGTACGGAAATATGGACTTCCAGACTAATGCTTTGACAGTGAGCGTTTCTCTCAACATCTGAAGCTCTGCTCTTTCTCCTACCATCTCATTTTTAAACAGCAGCAGCCTTAGTCACTATTCACATTCCCTTTTCATTTTTAAGACACATTTCTTTCTTTACAGAATGAACACCCTCTGCAGCTTTTAACAAAGGGCTGGTTCCATGCCTGGCGTATATCCCCATTGTACAGTCTCTGCCGCATCATTTTCCCTGTCGGTGCCCGCGACTCTAGATGTCTCAGCAGCTGTGCGGGCTGCTCTGCCACTGCATGGTCCTAACAAGAAGATCAGAGCAGGGAACCCACCTGCTTTCCTTGGTCTCAATAGAAGTATATTTTCCTCCTTCCAAACATGTTTTGTGAGCATGAGGCTTTGATTACCTGTATGCACTTGGATTTTGCCACGCATTTTCTCATGATCCCAGTTAATCTCATGGCAAACATTTTGAGCTTGACCTTCCTATTTTTCCCAGTTTTACAGACGCACAGCTAAGAATGAGGCATCTCAGCAGGAGGAGAGACTGCTCCAGGGTCCCTCAGTTCTACAGTGATAAAACCAATACTGGAACCCAGGGCTCTGGATGGCACTACCCATCAGCCTTGTCCAGTTCTCAGGCCTCTACTTAGTCACACAGCTCATCCTCTGCTGTTGGGCAAAAGGAATCCTATGAAAACTTCTGCAACCAGTGCTTTGGTGCATGGACTTTGGAAACACTTTCTATCCATCAGTTAGATTTTACTGTGACAAAGGAGCTGTTCTGTTGCCCACAAAAACACTGATCCCCTTCATTTTTGTCAGGTGTCAAAGTCCTGGTGTACTTCCTTTTCTGTCTCTCCTTACAGTTCTGAATCTGTTCTGGGAATACCGTAACCTTTGTGGTCTCTGTTTTAAGGGCTAATTTTGTTGTTTATTTTTTTGTAGGACACATTGCTTTGTTTATAATTGTTTAAACCTATCATCACATTTTTTTTTTTCTGCAAAATTTTCTAAGTTATTCCTATGGTTCTGTTTGGCCTAGTTTTGTCCTCATATTTAACCTGGTTTTTTTTTTTTTTTTTTTTTTTTTTTTTTTTTTTTTTGAGACGGAGTCTCGCTCTGTCACCCAGGCTGGAGTGCAGTGGCCGGATCTCAGCTCACTGCAAGCTCCGCCTCCCGGGTTTACGCCATTCTCCTGCCTCAGCCTCCCGAGTAGCTGGGACTACAGGCGCCCGCCACCGCGCCCGGCTAGTTTTTTGTAGGGACGGGGTTTCACCGTGTTAGCCAGGATGGTCTCGATCTCCTGACCTCGTGATCCGCCCGCCTCGGCCTCCCAAAGTTCTGGGATGACAGGCGTGAGCCCCCGCGCCCGGCCGGTTTAACCTGTTTTATATGATCTTCCATCTCTTTAAGTTTTTGTTGTTACTTCGTTTTCTGGCCCTTAGTTTTTATGTTAATGCAAAGGATACGCTATTCATGAAACTTTTAACCCCTGTATATCTTTCAACTGTTTTCTTTTCTAATGCATTGTGTAACCTCCACTATACCATGGAAGAGTTTCATTGCTTCAATATAAAGATAAATACCAGTCCAAACAGTGGGATCATTAATCAGCTTTGGCTGTGAAATTTGATTTTTTGAAGTCTCTGTGTATTGAGACCATAGAATTAAAGGCAAAAGTATGGAGAGAGAAAAGGATTTCTAAAACCCAGAAGCTCTCCTTGTATATCAGGAGCTAGAGTTTAGATGAGCCATAGGCAGGGAGAGCACGAGAGATGCTCCAGCAGCCCGAGTCATAAGTAGAAGCTCCTTCCTGGCGAGTATGTAAGTATGGAAAAGAAAGGGTGGATTGCAAGAGAGAGGGGAATGGAAACCTGTTGGGATCCCCAGAAGGGCCAGCACCCTGTCTATCCATAGGCTGCCACCAGGAGAGGGAGGGTAAGGCCAATCAGAGGAAGAAAACCAGAGATTGAGAGGGAGCCAAGGATATCTGACAAGGCTCCACTTCCCCTCTAACCTTCCCTGCGGTGGTAGTCCAAGCATGATGATCATGCTTGGACCAGTCCAAGCACTGGTAGCACTGGTAGTCCAAGCATGATGATCATGCTGGTGGTGGTGCCTCATCCTTTGGTGGATGTGCACTTCAGTTACAAAAAGACAAGAATCTTCCTTGAATGCAGGATGACCCTGTGCTAAGGCCACCACTTTCCTCTCTCAGAGCTCATCATCCTTTGGGGACCTTCATCAGGTGCTGGGTTCCAGGAGAGCACCATGACCATGTTTGTTTCATCCAAGGGTGGCCGCCAGCACTGCATAGACCACCCAGCCCATCTCTCACTCTTGGTGCACAGATTTCCTTTCTGCGTCACTGACGTTTCCTTTTAATCACTGATCAGGACCTCCGGGATGCTGGTTTTAGTGATCTCACTTTAATTTTGCATCTTCTCTGCCAGCCCCTTAGACAGTCAAGTGGTTGCTCTTTGCCTCACTGGAAACCTCAATTAAAGGTTAATTAATAGAGCAAATACATCAAAACTCTTGTTTGTATGAGCTATGCATGTTCACGCAAATGCATTTGCATTACGTGGTGTGAGTCCACCAGGGCCATGTGTGGAGGAATTCACAAATACGAGTGCATGTAGTGCTCACAGCAGGTGGGTGAACGAGGTCCTATTTAATCAAATCATACATGAGGGCACCTTGATTTACTCTTCGAGCATCTGATATGCTGACGAAGCGTAGCGTGATGAAACGCAGATATTTCACTGCAAGCCTTGCTTCTCATCCCATCACAGTTTTGAAGCAAAAACTTGGTATTCCCAGCCAGTATTGACTTTGTTATTCTATGTTATTCTATTCAGTAGAGGTTCCACATCCTTAAATAACTTTTCAATTTCATATTTCATTTCATAAGGCACAAATCTAATCTCCCGCCCTCAGTTCATATCACTAATCCTTCATCATTCATTCCTGATTATAAATCTTTTAAAATCAACCAATTGAAGTGTGTAATATAAAAATACTACCTACAATATGCTTAAGTTTCCAGAATAATTGAAATTGTACTCTTTAGTGAGAGCTCAGTTTTATATTATTTACTGAGTCCGTATGTCTGTGTTGAAACATCACGATCTGCAGTATGGAGATAATTCAACATCTCTAGGTTAAAAGCTACAGAGATCTGGGAGATTCCTCCAATTATAAAATAGTGACTCTTTGTCACCTTTGGAGCAGGACAGCTGTGATTGGAATCTCAGCCCCATCACTTGCAGTGAATGACTTTGAGCATTTGTTCTGCTGTCTGTGCCTCAGTTTCCTCTTCTGCTCAATGTTGTAATAGCCATTTCGTTGGTAAATAATATACAGAAACAGCAATCAATAATAATACCTCATAGCAACTCTACAGATAGGGAAGTGGCTCACAGACAGGCCCAGGTCAAGACCCTTTGCACCCTTCAAAATCACTGGGTTCCCCCAAGGGGCTTTATATTGATCAAAATTCACCATATTCACAATGAAAACTAAGACCTGTTTTAAATATGTATTAATCCACCTGGAAACAACAATAACAAACCCACTACCTGATAACATAAATACCATATTTTTATTAAAAATAACTGTATTTTCCAAAGTTCAAAAAAGTGAGAAGAGTGAAGTTGGCTTTACATTTCTGCAAACCTCTTCATTGAATATCTACCTTAATAAAAGAAGTTGGAATCTTGTATCCACTTTTTCACTCAATCTGTTGCAATGTCCTGCTTTGAACACAGTCTGTGCACAAAACCCAGCCTCTCACTGGCATGTGGGTGGGGAAGGCAGGACCTTGTGGACACCTGAAAGGGTTTCAGGGACCCCCTGTGGTCCTCAAAACACCTTGAGAACTGCAAAAATAAGGGTCCATAAAACTTTCAAGAAATCACAGCTAATCATTACTACTATTGCTATTTTAAATTTATCCGTTAAATGTGAATGCCATGACACAGGGCTAGACCCAATGCATTCCAGAGGATGTTTTGTCCAGTCCACGCCCGCTCTTGGTAACTAGGCTCAGCAAGGGCACTCTGCCACCCAGGGGGCACAGTTCTGGATCAATCCGAGAAGTTTGGTGCTTTAGTCACAGCAATTAGAACAACAGAGGCTAAGGTTCTACCTGCCGCTGGGCTGAAACAGGCTGTGGAGAGCAGCCTTGGATGCCAGCTGGTTCAACCAGGTGGGCAGCACACAGGTGTGAGCAACACAGCTGTGTCCCAGCATGCCAGAGCCCATGTGCAACACGAAGGTCCAAGGGTCATCCCCCTGGTGGGTGGAGCACAGCCGCCAGTAGCCCTGGGCCTCCCACGGCAGAGGGAATCCCTGGTGGCTGTCCCCATTCTCTCAGAGGAAACCTCCACAAGCAAGATTTCATTGTGAAGTGGACAATGTCTTACCCAATTTGATTATTTTGGGTAAGTATTGGAAACTGCTGAAAGTCAGGCTCAGAGCCTTTATTAGTAAGCAGACCTTGGGAGTCTCAGCTTCTAGTTTTTCCAGTGCTCAGAAAATATCTTGGATGAAAAGTTCACCTGAGACAAACACAGCCAGAGCCCAGCAGGAGGGTATGACACATCATCTACAGGAGACCAGGGGCCAAGAATCCCCCACCCAGCAGCTGAGCCAGGGCAGTTCGGGATCATCTGTGCAGTCCCAGGTCCCAGGCTTGCAGACCATGTTCACACAAAGGCAGGTGAGAGTCTCCACCAGACTGTAGGCCTGGCTGTCTTGAACTACCAAGTTCACAAGTGAGTGCTTCTTCCTACCATCCTTTGTACTAGTAGCAAAGCCCCAGGAGCCTCCTCTGAAGGGAGGATTCTGGTTCTATGCTGGGAGCATCCTCTGGAGCATGGATTCTGGTTCAATGTTGGCCGCTCACTGGGAGCAGGGCCCAGGCCAAGCCAAGTTATTGAGTTAAGCTACTCACTCCTCTGGCAGGAGTGGGAGCAGGAGCACAGGTTCGCTTAGATCTTATTGCCTGAGTCAAGTGTTTAAAGTAATCTATGGCCCTTATCTGGGTTCTTGAGGCCCTTCAGGGAGGCTGATGATGAATGAGGTTCTTCACTAAAGTGAAATGGGGTTAGAGGCAGAGCCCAGTTCCATGCCCTGAGACTCCTGGAGATAAGCAGGGGCGCTCTTTGATCACTGAAGCACCTGCCAGAAGGGGAGAGCTATTGCCCTTTGGGTTAAAATCCCCATGTTGGACAGCAGCAGAGCCTCACAGTTGGGTCACTCTAACAGGGAGGGATGTGCGGCCAGTCCTGAGGCAGGGAGGTGCTCAGGCCATGTAGGTATCTGGCCCTCAGGCCTGTCGGGTGCTGGGTGTGCAGCTGGGAGGCCATGGATAGGTCATCTGGGTGGCAGGCAGTGACGTCAGGGCCCACCTTCTGCCTCTTGGGCAATGGATGCTTGGGGGCAGGGTGGCTTTGGCCAGTCTGTGGAGACATCATCTCTGTTTCAGGTTCCCCAGAAAAGCAAGGAGGAAATGAGGGCAGCATGTTTGTGTTTTCTTACATCTTTTATTAAGGTGCCCTTTTATCTCAGTAACAACTGTTTTTCCTATTTTTCATGTTAAAATATTATTGTTTTATGAACTGAAAATGCAGATAGCTGGTAGGTCACTTTGGCTGAATCTGATTTAGTTTCCAATGTTATTGCTTAGCAAAATAACAAGCTGAAAACTACAGATAGACCCAGATTTATGGGACTTGAAGTTTCTCCAATGTGGGTATCCTCTTAAGAAAGAGATTGTGTAGAATGAGAAGAGAAATCACAACTCATACATTTTAAAAGCCAGCAGATGCTACAAACATCACCAGTTCTGGGAAAATGCCACATTTCTATGAACCAGCTGCCCGACAGCCATTCTAACCCACTTTCTTTAATGCCTGCCCGCTGGGGCCCTCTCCACTGCCAATGACTTCACAGCATCCTTCTCCATAGAGAAAATGGAAAGATGAGTCTGCTATTTTCTTGACATGGTTGATGAAAAGTTTTTGCCTTATTAATTGGCTTAAACATTTCTTTTAGCTTTACAACTGATAATTGGCAATGTCATATACATTTTAATGTTGTTGCCAAGTTTTAGGAGATGTCTGTCAAATTTCTTATATCTGAGCTGTACAATTTAGGATACTTTTATTTTTCTTATGCGGTAATTAATCTTAAGTAGTTAAGAGTCAGCTAAAATTTACCTAATTTACCTAAGTTAAATGCTGTTTACGCTGATGGCACTCAGCCAGTTTGTCATTAGTGACCCTCTGGGTATGGGTTCTTCTTTTACTTTGCTGTTTTTCACTCTGAAATTAGTGTTTCTGACAGTTGGAGTCCCAGATGATCCCGAGTGGCTGATGCATACAGGGGTGTTGTCTGGAATATGGAGTCATCTTTCCAATGGTGTCTCTCAAGACATTCCGGGATTTAGGGCTTTCAGCAGCATTCCTCTCTCTAGCCTCAAAGCAGTGGAACATTGTAGGTAAAGGTGTTTTGAGTTTGTGAATAACTCTCAGAGCTCATATATGTCTTCATTTTCATGGTGGAACATGAAGTGATGAATTCTAACTAGAGAACAAAGCCAAAAGATACATACCACTGAAACGTTTCTCACCAGTCCGTGGTCCTGCATCAGTGCTGCTGGGAATCTGGCTTTCAAGACACTGCTGTGATCACTACAGGGGGAAGCCTGTAACGATTCAATCACACAGAGTAAAAACACACTTCCAGTTGGTGTAACATTGCATTTGTTCTATTTCTACAGAGTATCCTTAATCACTTGTATTTAAAACAGAGGTTACCAGAGGCCAACGTAAGACAGGTTGGAAAAGGCAGCTTACATATCCCGGCTTGGCTTACACAAATGGATGCCCTTCTAGAAGGATCATCTTGCCCTGCAGGGAAGATAGTTGGCACATCTCCATAGCACATCACATTTTCCATGTGGCAAACATTCAGGTGTACTTTGATCTAATGAAAATCAGAGTCAACATTCTGCTTCACAGTGGCAGCTGGGAGAGCTACGCTGGGAACCAACCGCTGTTCTCCAAGGAACATGCTCCACTAACCCCTGGGGCCAAGAAGAGCCAGCATGGAGTGCTCGTGGCTCTGAAAAGGCTTCTTATCTAAAACTTCCGTAAGTGGAGTAGGGCCATTGCCCAGGGCACAGGGGAAGTCAATATGCTGAGACACCAGGCTGCAGCAGCAAAAGAGGTTTAATTACAGGGCTGTCGAATGAGGAGATGGGAGGAGACCTCAAATCCGTCTCCCTGAAGAGTTTGGGGCTAAGGCTTTTAAGGGTTTTAGATGGAGCCAAAGTGTGGAGATGGTTGACTTGTTAAGAGTGCAGGGTGAAGTCATGGGACAAAGAGAAAAAACTGTGTTCTCATGCTGATCCCATTCCTTTGTAGGGGTCTTCAAACTGGTTGGTGGCAACTGAAATTCAGGATCTGAAAAACATTTCATGCATTTCTTAAACAAAAGTCTCATGATTCTAGCATCAGAGATTCTACCTACAGGAACAATGGGGATGCAGATAGTCAGAGTCTAACGTTGCCTGACTTTCAGTTACAGGGAACTGGGCCAAAGTACAGCCTGATTAGTGCTTAATTCTAACTCTATTGCTGTCCAGAACTCTTGTTAACCCTGTGCAGACGGTTTCACATCCACTCAGTGTTCTGTATCCAGTTAACATATGTTGAATAAAATATTAGGACTGAAATCATGAACATAGAATACAACTCAGCAATAAAAAGGAATGAATGGTGAACATGCACAACAAACTTCTGAGGTAAATCTCAGAAGCCAGAGCTTGGGCTGCACCCCCAGAATGGAGGTCCTCTGCCTCCAGAGGTGAGGGGCTGAAGAAGAGGAACCAGTAATATCTCAAGTGCCACAGACTCACTGTTCTTATCTCATTTTAGAAGATTTTCCTGAATAAAGGTATGCCCTTGGGACAATCACCAGAGAGTTTAAATAGTAATTTATTAGATGATCTTTACTAGCTGTGGTTGTTTCACAGGGAAGCAGTTCCATGGGACTGGTTATGCTGCCATTCTGAAAGCACCTCTTCTTTGCTAGCATTTACCTGTTTCTCCCCAAAGATCCATGCATCTGTATCTAGAGCAATGACTATATTTCCCTCAGTGTTGCATGGTAAGATGTGTCTGTGTTGCTGTGTGCCACTGTAGCTCATCCATATTGATATCCCAATGTGTGAACACCCCACAGTCTACTCACCAGCTCTCCAGAGAGCGGGAATTTTCTAGTCTCCTGGCTCCTGCTCCAGTCAACAGTGCTTTTTTATAATTCTTATACATGGGCATCCTTATCTTGATCCTGATGTGCAAGTGTATTCCTTTCACATTCCCCCACTTAGAATGATAATGTTCACTCTAGTTTTTTTCTTCTAATAGATACTTAATAGATCAAAATTTTACATTCTATTTCTACTTTTGTTTTTTGTTGTGAGTAGATATTGAAATGATCATTTAAAAATAACTTTTAACATGTCAAATTACTTTGTACAAGTTTTCTAATATTAACTCTTCCTTTCATACCTGGGATTAAACTCAATTTCTTCTTCATAAACTGTTATGCCCTATTTGCTGATATTATGTTTTGAATTTTTGCCTCTGTATTCATGAAAAAAGGTCTACCTCATAAAGACATGAAAGAATTGAAAGGAAATGTGAAATTTTACCTACGTCAGGGATGGTAGGTCAAGGCAGCTAATGTGTTGTTTGAGTTCTGTATTCTTGCTAATCAGGTTGTCTGCTTGACCCAGAATTAACATAAAGAGATTCATTGAAATCTCACAGAATAATGGTGGATTTATCCTTGAAGTTCTACAATTTTTTAATACATCTTAAGGCTACTCTATGAAGCATATACATATTTAAAATTATTAAACCTTTCTGATGAATTAAATTATTTGCATTGAGTTTTGGCTCTCTCTACCTTTTGTTTTTTTTTTTTTGTTTTTTTTTTTTTTTTTTTGAGACGGAGTCTGGCTCTGTGGCTCAGGCTGGAGTGCAGTGGCACCATCTCCGCTCACTGCAAGCTCCGCCTCCCAGGTTCACGCCATTCTCCTGCCTCAGCCTCCCGAGTAGCTGGGACTACAGGCGCCCGCCACCGCACCCGGCTAGTTTTTTTGTATTTTTTTTAGTAGAGACGGGGTTTCACCGTGTTAGCCAGGATGGTCTCGATCTCCTGACCTCGTGATCCGCCCGTCTCGGCCTCCCAAAGTGCTGGGATTACAGGCTTGAGCCACCGCGCCCAGCCGGCTCTCTCTGTCTTTAAAAGGGTGTTACATTTGATTTTGAGGTAGTTATTCCAGTTATTCTTGGTTAGTAACAGCTTGCTATGACTTATCCCATTTTCTTGCTTTCAATTTTCTTTCCAAAATTGTGTTCTAAGTGTGCCACTTGCAAACCAAAATTATACTTTATTGTCTAATTTGAAAATTGTTGTCATGTTCACTGGTGAGTTTGGTCAAATTATGTTTATTGTAATTATTGCTTCATTTGTACCCATTTTTTCAAACTTAGAAGGGAAGATTTGACACAGGATAATGCTAGGGGTAAAGCACGGGAGAGAGGCATTCTTAAGACACCTCAATTTATTTGGAATATAGATGATAGTTAACATTATTTTTATTTTCCAGTCAACATTGTTTTAAAAATTCCAAATGCGTACGAAATTAATCATTTTTGTTGCCCATGCAAGAGCTGGGTACAGGTGAAGGGAAGTCACAGGTCAGGAACGTTGTGGGTCAACGGTTGAAACAAAGTGAGATGTATTCAGACTCTGTGCTTGGAAAACAGGGTGTATGAGGCAAGCATGATTTTAAAAAGTCTGGAGCTGTTTACCCACATGCCTTAACAGTTTTCTTTTTCTCTTAGAATTGAATTAGAAAAGAAAAGTGAGATACACTCAAGACTTTTCCACCTGGAGATTCTGGGTGCCCTCAAACGGAGTGAAGATACTGTGAGTTATTTAAATACACAATGCATTCACCACCATCATGCAGTACAGACTAACCAAGATGCCTGGTTTTGTAGCTTTTTGCTAGAATTATGTCAACTCAACTCAGACTTGTAGCAATGGTTATGTCTTTCTGATCATAAACTGGTAATATAGATGCTATGATTTTTTAAAATACGAAACAAATTTGAATCTAAATGGGAAAAAATATAATGAGAAACAGGATATTTGCATATTCTCAGTGTATCTATCACTCCAGAAGATGTATATTAATTACAATGGAGAAAATAATATCTTGACAGAAAAAACCTGAAAGGCACCTCTGAACCAAGTGATCCAGGTGAACACGGGGCATTAACATGGTGTTGGCATATCTACATCCATCCAGACATGAAGTGGGAAGGCCACCACAGCATTTCTGTGGGATTCTTGACAAAAGCACATAACCTACTCAGAATATTTTGCATAAAAGTAAATCCGTCAATTCTTTTGTTTTATTTTTAAGTAAACTTTGTATCAAATTATATCATAAAAGAGGAAGCGTAATGCACGCAGCTGGATAAAGTTCTAAGTGGTCTAATCTTACCCAGATGAAGATGTGGAACATTTCCAGCATCCCACAGCCCTCCCCCAGTGCCCCTCTGACCAATCACTCCGCTTTCCAAGTTTAGCCACTACCCTGGTTTCTCTCCTCAGAGGTTCATTTTGTACCTCTTTGGCTTCATACAATGGAATCATACACAGCACACTTTTTGTGCCTTTTCATTAATTGTTTATTTGTCACATTCATTTATATTGTCGCATTTGGCAGAAATGTGTTTTGTTAGTGTTATGTAGTATTTCCCTGTAAAAATATGCCAAATTGTATCTATTCTCTTATTGATAGCCATTTGAGTTGTTTCCAATTTCTTGTTGTTATAAAAATGCCACTATAAACATCCTTGTACACGTCTCTGGTGAAAACATGTACGTATTTCTGGAATGGAACTGCTGAGTCATAGACATTCTTGAGCATACTTCCAAGTGGTTTCACAAACTTAAATTTACATTAGGAGTGTAACAGAATTTGCTTCACATCCTTTTCAACAGTTGGTTGAAATAACTACCACCATGGTCATCAGGAAAATGCAAATGTGTATTCATGTATATATCTACAAATATATTCACATCTCATACATATGCATGTGTATTTGTATTTCCTTGTTGACCATTGTGGCAGTGTACCTCTCCACATGCTAATTGGCCACTTGAATGCTCTTTTAGGAAGGACTTCTTCAAGGTTGCTGTCCAATTTTATATTCAGTTATCTGTCTCTATCTTAATATTTTTTGTCCATAATTTGGACATTAAACATCTGTCAAATACATATATATATATATAATTTCATATATATGTTTATGTGCATATTTATTTGTGTGTACATAGTTGTGTGTATATAAAAGTGTGTATAATATACATGTGTATATTTGTGTATGTATATATTTGTGTGTATATAAATGTGTGTATAATATATCTGCATATATATTTGTGTGTATATAAATATGCATGTGTGTGCATATATTTGAATATGCACACATATATTTGTGTGTGTATATAAATGTGCATATATGTGTGTATATATATTTGTGTATGTATATATGTATGGGTGTGTGTATATATATGAATGTATATATAGTGTGTGTATACTAGTGTGTGTGTATATATATGTGTGTGTATAACGTATTTCTGTGTGTGTGTGTATATATATATATATATTTGTGTGTGATATGGTTTGGTGTGTCCCCATTCAAATCTCAACTTCAATTGTATCTCCCAGGATTCCCACATGTTGTGGGAGGGACCCGAGGGCAGGTAATTGAATCATGGGTGCTGGTCTTTCTTGTGTTATTCTCGTGATAGTGAGTAAGTCTCATGAGATCTGATGGGTTTATCAGGGGTTTCTGCTTTTGCTTCTTCCTCATTTTTCTCTTGCTGCTGCCATGTAAGAAGTGCCATTCACCTCCTGCCATGATTCTGAGGCCTCCCCAGCCCTGTGGAACTATAAGTCCAATTAAACCTCTTTTTCTTCCCAGTCTCAGGTATATCTTTATCAGCAGCATGAAAACAGACTAATATATTCTGTGTATATAAATGTGTATGTGTGTGTGTATATATTTGTGTGTATATATATGTGTGGATGTGTGTATATATATAGTGTGTATATTTGTGTGGACATATATACTTATGTATGTATATTAATGTATTTGTGTGCATACATATTTGTATGTATATATGTGCGTGCATATATCTGCATGTATATATATTTGTACATGCATATTTGTGTGTATATATGTGTGGGTGTGTGTATACGTGTGTATATGTATAGTGTGTGTATTTATGTGTGTGTGTATTTGTGTGTATATATATTTGTGTGCATATATGTGGGTGTGTGTGTATATACAGTGTGTATATTTGTACATATATATTTGTATGTGTGTATGTGTGTGTATATTTGTGTGTATATAAATGTGTGTATATATGTGTGGGTGTGCATATATATATATATCATGTATATTTGTTTGTGTAGATATCTATGTGTGTGTGTAGTATATTTGTGTGTGTATGTGTGTTGTGTGTGTGTACGTGTGTGCGCATGTGCATTTGAACTGACAACTCCCCAGCCCAGCAGCAAGGCCCCTATGCAGACCTCCCCGCCTCACACACGGTCCTGTGTTTGCAGATTCCCCCCAGTTGCCCTGAGCTCTGAGCTCCATGTGCCGCCAGATGCTCAGAGGCAGACAGCTAAATGATGAGACTGGAGTCCCATCCCAACTCTTGTGCCATCTGATCCCACATTATTATTCTAATTCTGGGTTAATTCTGGCGCCTGACTTTTAAAATTATTATTATTGTCCTAATTATTTCCTTGAGAGTTCAACTCTTTACTGCTTGACTTTTATAAAGAAATTATATTCATCCTCAAATTATAGCATTTGTAAATAAATGAATTTTAACTTCATGTATGTGAGCTACAATTAGTCACATTTTCCAGAGGAACCTATGCCAAATATCTGTTTTATAGGAATATTGTGTCACGAATTTCTCTCCTAATTATGTTTCTGTCTCTCTCTTAACCATTTCCCACCCCACTTTCTAGCTGTCTTCCTACCACCTTCCTCCCCTTCTTTTCTTCACAGCCTGTAATCTCACTTCAAGGTCTGTCACTTCTCCCTTCTCAGAAGCCTCTCTGAGTTTTACAGTCTCCCTTTACCTCCCCGCCTCTCCCTGGACCTCTCCCTCTGTCCAACATCGTTCTCCTGGACTCAGTTGCTTCCCTTCTTATCTCTTGCCAAACCCTCTCCTATTTTTCTTTTGCCAACATATTCTTAGCCTACTTTCTGCCACCAAATTATACATTCTCTCTCATTCCCTCTTGATATCTTGACCTGAGTTTAACTCCCATTTTATGGGTGATAAAAGTGAGAACTGAATGTTGTAGTTTTGAACGGAGTGTTTTAGAGGTGACTCATTGTTTTGGCTGAAACAGCTTTTGGTCCAGACGTTAACATGTATGATAAAGACTTTCTGGGGATTCATGCCAACATTCCCACTCACCAGAAAAGCTGGGCTGTGGGATGCTGGGGACAAGCCCTAGCTCAGCAGAAGACAAAGACAAGGCTCCCAGGCTGTGGACTCCATGCCCTGGGAGTGGCTGCTGAGCAGGCTTCAGTGCAGCTCTTGTGAAACAGCACATAGAGACTGTGTGGCTCCAGCTCCCCTCACTCCCCTGAGGATGCACTGACCTGCTGCAAATGAAATGACATCCTTCAAGCCCAACTTAAGATTACAGCTTCCAAACCGACCCTGAAATTTCTCCAGATGTCTTTCTTGTTCATGTGCCCTCCTGCTCCAGGGAACATCATTTTGGTTCCAGGACTTGAACTATTCATTGAGCACAGGCAACCAAAGCAAACATGGACAAAGGGGGTCACATCAAGCTACAAAGCTTCTGCACAGCAAAGGAAGCAGTCAACAAAGTGAAGAGACAACCCACAAAATGGAAGAACAAATTTTGCAGACTACCCATCTGACAAGGGATTAATAAACACAATATAGAAGGAGCTCAAACAACTCCACAGGAAAAAACCTAATAATCTGATCATAAAATGTCAAAAGATCTGAATAGATATTTCTCAGAAGAAGACATACAAATGGCAAACAGGCATTTGAAAAGGCACTCAACATCATGTCACTCAACACGATTAACAGAGAAATGCAAATCAAAACTACAATGAGGTATTATCTCCCTCCAGTTAAAATGGCCTCTATCCAAAAGACAGACAAAAACAAATGCTAACGAGGTTGTGAAGAAAAGTGAACGTTTGAACGCTATTGGTGGGAATGTAAATTAGTACAATCACTATGGAGGACAGTTTGGAAACTCCTCAAAAAACTGCAAATAGAGCCACCATATGATCCAGCAATCCCACTGGTAGGTATATGCCCAAAAGAAATTGAAGGTGTAAGCTTGTACCATGCACTTGATTTAGACCTTAGCATCAGCCTTCATCATTCTTTGTTTTCTGCCCCAGATTCATTCTTCAACCTTTTCTGCCATGCTGTGTGCCCAAGGAGGATACATGTAGACCATGAGGCTAACTCCAGACTTGCATGTTTCCGGTTAAGTCTGACCAACAGAAGGCACCAGAAGGGCATTGGAGAGCCAGAGTAGAGAGAAACCGGGTGTTTCTTCCTGAATACCTCCCCGCCCCAGTACCTTGTCCTGATGGTGACTGTGTCTTCTGCATATGCAGCTCCCACTGGATGACCTTTTCCACAGCTCACAGCTCACCAGGCTACAGTAACCCTTTCTCACTTTCTGCTCACGAGGCCTTAAGGACAGTAACACAACCTCCTGTCACTGCTGGCTGCAGGTGCTTAACCACACCTGATTTTCTTCCATAGTGCTGTTCCTCACCTCTAAATGGTCATTTCACTAAAGTCTCTTCATTTAAACCAACTGGGGGAACTCTGATACAGTATTGTTCCCTAAACCTTTCCAGCTTCCTGGTCCCATCGCAACTAACTCTATGGGAGGAAACCCACCGTGCATTAGGCTGTAGCCCTTGGAGCCACTCACATCAGGGCCCTTTGCATTAATTCCTCTCCATCTAGCAGAGAAAGAAGTGAGAAAGAGGTGCTCTCTTCTTGACCTAAGAAACATAGACTCTTGGGCACTTCAGGTAAGGGTAGCTCTGTATCTGCAACTTCCAGCTCAATCTGGACTTCAGATCCCATCTCACTGGGTTGGCTGGAAATGCATCTCATTAAGTCTTAGAGTGCCACCAAAAGGAATGCATCGTGTTTCCAAGTTCATGAGCTACAAAGTAGCAGGAAGGGGTGTGTGGGGTAGGAAACTCAGGCATCCTTATCCAACTGCTCAGGTTTCCGTAGAAGGCCGCTGTGCCTGCCTTTGGGATCCATGTACGTCCATGGCCACAGCAGAGTGAGGGAATCTGTGAGGTACCCCATATCCCAGATGCATCTTTCTGGGGCCAAGCTGTCTCCTAGCTTGCTACAGAGCACCTGGCAATCTTCTCCACTGCACTAAGTTGTAGAGACCTCCCTCAACTCCTGGACAGCTCTTGCTCCCCTTCCAGCCTAGGAAAATCTCTCTCTGTCTCTGGTATAGGAGAAGTTCCTTGCACCCTTGTTTCTCCTGGGATGCTTGGCTTCTGCCACAAAATTTCTGTCCGTCTCCCTCCTTCACATGTCTTGTGAAATCCTCCAGGAGCTCAGGCTGTAGACACAAAAGCCAGGACATCTCTTAAGCTTTTTTCTTTCTGTCCCACCACGTTCATCCTCTGATGCACCACATATTTGATTGGGTGGAAGGAGGAGGATACATTTCAGAGGAAATTCTGAAAATAAAGCACCTCCAGAGATTACCAAGCCCCATGAGATAGAAACCAAAGCTGCCAGGTGGTTCCCAGTGCCTGGAAAATGAAGAAACGGAGGCTCCACTCTGGGTCATGACTCCTGTTTCAGCTGTTCCTTGCTTCTGATTTTCACGGGGGCTGATTGCCTGCTTTCCCTAAGCTGTTTCAAACTTCTTCAGATTACCAGGATTTTCTGAGCGTATGGCTTACCAAGACCAGCGTCTGGTTGAGCAAGGAATCACACAGTATGTCATCCTCTGCACCTTCTTTTAAAAATATTTTCAGTCACCTGCCTGAGAGTTTTTCTTAAAAATAGTTGGATCCATCTTTATTCCCAGTCTCCCTATTCTCCACATTGGCTTCCTACTCCACCTCCACTAGGGACAGAACCCACTGACACCCCCCTAATGAATAAACATGGTCCCCGCTCTGAGATCCTACAAACCCACTGGCTGGGGCTAGGGGAGGCAGTCTGCAGAGCCACAGTGGTGGCCCTCGTGCCGGCTCAAGCATGTGGGTGACGCAGTGGCTGTGCGGTGCTGCCACAAATTTGTATCTGACAGCACTGGATGCAGGCAGGCAGTAATAGCTCCATGCTACCTCCAAGAGAACAATTTATGTTTTCAGTTTCAGTTCCGGTATACTCTACCTTGCCAGGTCTATGTGTGATTTATAGATGGAGAGCTTCATACTTGTTGTTCTTAAGCAAGATTATTTTGTTGTTTGCTTGCAGATGCTGTGGCATTCCAGTAGGGCTGGGACAAGATGGACTGCATATGTCAGTCTCATTAACATGCAGGAATGAAGGATGTGCACCCCGTAGGACAAAACAAAGTGAGAATCATTTCTTGTGGATTTTTGATGATGGCTCCCCAGCATTGTTTGAGCATCTGTGAGCAGCCTCTATCCTGACCTGTGATTTGAAGGAAAGTGGGGCCAATCTGTTTTTCCCAGCTAGGCAGACTGCCAAAAAGTCTGTCAAATGACATTTCACTGTGCCTGTGTTCAACAGCTTTATAGGCTCAAGGATCTAATCTTATCAACTCTCAGAGTGTAAACCTGCCACTCAGGTACAGATGCACACTTGCAGAACTCACAAGATCCAGATGTATAAACAAGGAGGCCATTGAGGAACCTATAGCAAAAATTATAATCCTCAGGTTGACCAGACAGCTCATCCGGAAATCTTTAACAAATGATTTTTGTATGCACAAAAAGGATCAAAATCATCATGTGAAGGCTGCTCAGGAGGGCATGAAATCAGAAGAAAGCGCTGGATCATTCAAGAAGCATCAATAGCTAGAGATCTGCCATCCAGACCCTGGGCAGTTCATAGATGGATGCTTTCAACATTTGCTTCAATGACACTTGATCTGATATTTACACACTGTCTGCTGACCAACACTTCTCTCTCTTAACCGATTAACACATTTTACTTAAAGCTGAGTCAAATTGTTACCTGACTTGGGGTCAGTCTATATTGTCTCTTTAGATGATGTCACATAAGTCTTTCTAATGTCATTTTTTTAATAGAGCTCTTTTTCCACAATGCCAGTCATCATTTCTTCCTTCATAGGGATCTCACTATGTTGCCCAGGCTGGTGTCACACTCTTGGCCTCAAGCAATCCTCTCACCTTGACCTCCTAAAATGTTGGGATTACAGGAGTGCACCACGGCACCTGGCCCAATGCCATCCATTTTGTGCTAGTTTATTCACTGACTATGAGAGGGCATTCTTCCTTATCTACAGCATGTGGGAAGTTGAATCAATATCACCCAAGAGATGAGTACTTAGCTGGTGGAATCTAAGGTTAGCATTGCTCTCTACTCTATTGCTCAGGCTCTCCATTTACACTGGTGCATCAACTAGGCCCTCGCTGTCCTGCCCACCAGGCACCCTCCTCCCCTGCTTTTTAGACAACACTGCTTTGTTCACCCTGCCAAGGAGTATTGACAGGGAGGGTCTTGCAGGGGTTGATCCCACAAAGACTCAGGCTCACTGTATTCAGGAAAACAGAGCAGGGCACTTGTGAATCCACCGGTCACTTCCTTTTTCAGCCACAAGATTGAGGATTATTAGGCAGGTACTTCTACTTCATTCCAGGCGTTCTGCTAAATACTTTCACATATTGTTTAACCTCAGCCTTACAACATCCCACAGTAGCCAAAGGTCCCAAAATGAGGCCTGTTACTTGCCACAACTTAAGCCTCAGTGGGACCCGCCCACTTGCCCAAATTCAAACAGTATATCGAGTAACAAAATCCGACATGGCTCAGTCGGGTGCAGTGCCCGAACTGTTTGTCACTTGGCAGCGACATCTTTGGTTGGGACCTTTCTATTGATCTTAAGGCTCTTGCTGTTGCCTCAACTAAATTGATGTAGAACTGGCTTGTTTTTCTCTCAACAGTAACAGGGAAAGCCCGGTCTTCAGATGTAAAAATGTAAATAATGTGGGATCTCCAAAGCCCAGAGCAAACATATGAGAAACTCATACTGAATGTTAGACAGTATGTAGTCCACAGAACAAGTTAGACAGGGGACCTCCCCTCAGGGACCTTTTCTGCTGGGTTGGTGTTAGGAAGGGGAGGAAGGATGTAGGGGAGTTGGTGACATTGGTGCTGATAGAAGGTCATTTCTGATTTCTGTGAGCCAGGGTTCTACTGTTCTGTCACATCCCCAAGGAAACAATGCCGAATGCAGTCTTATCTCCTAATGTCATGCGGTCATTTGATGTCTCTCCTTTATATTATCTTGGTACTTCAAAGGCCTAAGGTCATTGAGGGATGGGCTGAGAATATGGAAGAGATGTACATGCAGTGACTACCATCACAATATCCAAAATATTGGGGGTAGGATGGAAGTTATTAGGATGGAAATCGTTGTTAGTGTTGTAGGGATGAACAGGTTCTCCCAGGGAGAGTGTGGCTGGAGGAGAAACCAGTCCTGACCTGTAAGGATCTGCAAACTTTAATGGCACTATAGAAAAGGAGGCTGTGAATAGGACACTGAGAAGGAAGGCCAGCCAGGGTGAGCAATGCCAGAAGCTTCCTTATGGAATGATAGTGGGAGGAGGTGGTGAAAAGTTGAATACAGCAGAGGATTGGGCAGAGACTGGAATTATGTCTAACGGATTCAGCAACATTGAAATCGTCAATGATCTTAAAGCGGTTTCAGAGAAACCATAATACTGGAGGATTGATTTCAGTGGTTTCAAGGGAGAATGGAAAGGGAGAACATGGAAACAATATTTGGAGTGGGAGACCCTAGAACTTGTTTGTACGATGATGCAAGTGAAACTCTGGAAATGCAGCATGTGTGATTTACTCCACAGGACAACAGCATAGACTGTGTGTGTGTGTGTGTATGTGTGTGTTTTGTGTGTGGGGGGGGTGAGTGTGTGTGTGCATCTGTTTTAATCTGCACACTGGTGGTCTATGATCCACTTGCACAGTCCTTAATCAGTTGCACTCTCTGTAGGTAGCCAGTTTGCATCTGAAAAAACCCAGAGAGGAAGGAGCTCACTTTTCAGGGCTTCCCATCTCAGTCTATGTGCACAGGAAGGATTGTTAGTCAACACGAGGGAGTGAGAAATCATATTTTATTTGAAGCAGGATTGGTTGGAAATGCTGCACAGAGCCTGCTGCCATTGGGCACTGCACCATCTTTGCCTTGCAGGAGTTCATGCAAGGCAGCATACAGGTCACATGGGCATCTTATGCTTGACTGCCCAGATATGTTTGCCTGTGAGGGAGAATTTGATTTGCAAGTTGACTTCATTGTGAAAGGTTGTGGTGGAAACTGAGCTCTCGCCTTCCTATTTTTGAGGTTACTAAAATGTTCTCAGAAGAAACTTGGAAAGTTCCAGTGGTTACACTGCACAAGGCTTGTGTGGAAGGGGATGAAGAGGACCCTGCAAAGCAAATCATAGTGAATGGGTCAGAGGGAGTGGGGCACAGCATATACAGGCCTGGGGGCTCACAGGCTTTTTCCTACAACCTCATATTTCTGCTCCAGCCACATTCCTAGGAATACGGCCCCAGGGAGAGCTCACACTTCTTCCTGATGCTGCACCGGTACCAGGGCATCCCGGAGCCTTCCTCGTCCACTTTTGAATCTCAGCATTTCTGTCTGTGGCCTGCCCTACCTGCTGCAGACGTAGGAAAAACCCTCTCAGCCAGTCATACACAACGTTTCTGTTCTTCAGTAAGACACCAGTGTGTTTCTAGCCTGCCTTCCATGTCAATCAATTCAATAACCTTTTCCTCATGTTAGAGTGCAAGCCGGTTTTATGAGACTTCTCCACTGCAATGAGCAATTTTTTTATTAACAATCCACAAATGCTTTTAGGAAATGGAATTGCTCAATTTGTCTGCTATGGTTTGAATGTGTTCCCCAAAAAGCATGTATTAGAAACTTAGTCCCCAATGTAACAGGATTGAGTGGTGGGACTTTTAAGTGGTAATTAGGCCATGAGGACTCCACCCTCATGAATGAGTTAATGTTGTGGTCCTGAGAGTAGGTTCTTTATAACAGACTAAGTTCAGCCTCTCTCTCTCTCTCTCTCTCTCTCTCTCTCTCTCTCTCTCTCTGTCTTTCTACCTTCTACCATGTGAGGACACAGTGAGAAGGCCCTCAGAAGATGCTAGCAACTTGATCTTGAACTTCTCAGCCACCAGAAATGTGAGGAAATGAATTTATTTTCTTTGTAAAGTACCCAGTCTCAGGTATTCTGCTATATTAGCACAAAATGGATTAAAGACATTGTCCTTTAAACAGAATTCTCTAGACTCTCCTGACATTAGATTTAGCCTTTTGATCTCAAAACCAAAAAGATATTCTTGGTTCAAAGGGAATCCCAGCATGGGAGGGGTGTTTGATGGTGCACATTTTCAAGCCACAACTGTTGATGGACAAAAGCCATTGAAGTAGCAACTTCCCTCATTGTCAGGGGCAACTCACTACTCCACTTCGACAATTGTTGGAAGCAGCTCTGAGCTGCAAAGGTCACAGCAAGCACCTCCTTTCCTGTAGGATCCAGAGACGATGAGGGCTTTCCCTGACTCATTGAATTTCATAGCGGATGACACAGGACTGCACTCACGGCTCCTGACTGAATTTTTGAAATTGTATTGATTGAATTCTAAGCAAACATGATTCTTCGAATAGCTCAAAGGATGCATCACTTGGCTTAAGTTCTGAAATAAATCTCATATAATCAATCTCATATAATCAATGACTTCACTGAAGTAAACTTCAGTGAAGATTTTGCTCACAAATATTCTCTAATCTACTAGCTTCAATGTTCCATGTTTAGGAACATGTAAGGAGGGGCTGCTTGTTAAAAATACAGACTCCTGAGCCCCCCTAGACTTACTGACTATGAAGCCAGATTGGGGCCCAGGAATCATCATGTTTATGAAATAAACACTTAAACTGGTTGACGCATGCCCAGGGGACACACTTTGGGAAATTCACAATCTGCTGCTCCAGGTCCACAGGCCGCCTGCAACATTTCGAGTATTGATGTGCAGTAAAGAGGCCCCCAGGCCTGAGAAACATGGCTGCAAATCTGACTCACGTACTTGTTCTGCTAATTTTGTGAGCCTCAGTTTTCTTTTCAATTAAATGGGGACAATTGTACTTAAGTTACAACATTGTAGTGCCAGTTAAATTAAGCCCTAGATGCTGCTTAGCATGCAAGGAGTAGGTGATCAGTAAATGTTGGTTGGTTCCTTCTATTCAGATCCTCTGAAACATGCCTCTGGGAGAAAGCTATGTAGATTCTGACCAGGGCACTTGAAACCTCTCTAATTCCACTGTGAATTTTAAACAGATTTAAGGGGTTGTGAAACTGTGAAGGGAAACATCCCCACACCGTGGTGAAGGGAAGAGCAGTTAATAAATAAGATAAAATAAAATAAAAGAACAAATCATTACTGCTGCGAGTCAAAGCTGCTCAATTAAAGGGCCGAGAATCTAATGTAAACAGCTTAGACAGTTTCCCATTTCTGTCATGCCAGGTGCCCAGGAAAACAAATGCCAGTCCCTGGTGCCTGCTCCAGACACTCTCCAACCCTGACTCCCCAGGACCTCCAACCAGCTGTGCATAAAGTCCAGAACTGTGTTCCCCTGAGTTGCCTGCAGGTAGAAGGTGACCTCACGTTCCTCTGGGCATGAACCATTCACATTCAGGAGGGACTGAGAGCTGAAGACCCAGCAACCTGGAGATGCTGTTTAGCAGCTCGATGGTGCAGTGGGGTGAAGTGTGGGGTTAATACCAAGTGCAGTGAAGTGAGTGTGAATGATCTTCATTGCTGCACAAATGGGAGGTAGAACCGCCCTGGACTCCTGAGCTTCACCAGGTGACAGAGACGGTGAATGCTGCAGATGGAGGCAGGTGTGAGACGGGTCCCCTGCATTAGTGGATAAGCACATGGGCAGGGAGGAGGGTTCTGCAGAGAGCTCCTGAGCAGGTGTTAGTTTCTCTTGGGACCTCTGCGAGCTTGCCGTGAGGGCTGTGTGGGGCTGAGGCCAGAGCCCTGGAGAGTCAGGCAGCAAGCTCCTCTCCTTCAGGTATTCGGCAGATGTAAAATGAGTGCTTTGTGCATCAGCGTGGCTTATTTCTAAATAAACTCTTATTGTGATATGATTTCATTTCTGAAAGCCTCAGGGGCCCATGATTCGGGTGTTTACAGCCTGACTGGAAGATGAAACCTGTGTGTAGCCAACCACAATAGAAAGGAAGCACGGATAACAGAGGTACAGGGAATGGCAGTGATGTTGACTGTTGACCCAGGGAGTACCTAAGCATCACCTGGGAAGCAGTAGGCATACCACGGCCCTGGGGACCAGTTAAATCAGGATCCCCAGGAGTGTGGTGTAGGATTGGAACTGTCTTAAGCTCCCAGAGATGTCACTATGCAACTGAGTACTGTTATATGGTCGGGGTTCTTACCGTCGCTGCACGCGAGAACCACCCAGGGGAACTTTGTAAAACCCTTGAGTCAGGCCACACCCCACACCAGCTAAATCTCTGTGGTGAGTCTCAGGAGCAGTGTGCTGGTGCTTGGTGAGAGCCAGCTGTTCAATTTGCCAGAACTCTAAACCCATTGTTAAACTGTTGCTAGCTTAAAACTGGCCATGGTGAGAGGGCAGAAATCGCCAAGTGCTACAAGTTGGTCTTTCCACCAGCCCCTCCCACCCTGTCTGGAGAGCTGGTTGTCAAACATCCGCCACCCACCGCTCGTCCTAGACAATAGTACTTTCCTTGAGTCAAGAAGAACAGAGTTAGGATGGAAGAAAAAAGGAGCGGCTTTGTCAGTAGGATGTGAACATGTGAAAGGAAGGAGAGGCATTCTGGAGAGCAGTCACTGAGGGGCCAAAGGCTGAGTGACAGGACATGCACAGTGCATAGAGAAAGCTGGAGTTGCATGATGGGAACTCACACTGGGAAGGCAGGATAGGAGGACGCCCTGAAGAGGCTTCAAAGCCCGGTGAGCTCATTTGGGCTTTCTTCTCTGAGCAATCAGGACCAATGAGGGTCTTAAACCAAGACAGTCACAGGGACCTGAATAACCTCCAAACTCTAGAAAGACCATGGCTCACTACAACGATGGGTGAAAGTCCTGATGCCTGGCCTTCTAGCGACTAATTCCAAACTCTCACAAGGGAGCAAGGGGGTCTTCAGAACCCGACTGTGGCAAGGCAGTTCATGCAGAGCAACTTCTGCACCCAGCAGGGTTGCCAGAACACCCAACTGAGTTGGAGTTGTCGGCTCACCCCACGCCCATCTTCTCTTGTACTGCAGTCACTCTGAGCGCTTCCTCCAGCAGGGTTACCAGTCCCTGAAATGGAGTGCTCCCCTCACCCCACCCCTGTCCTCTGTTGGTACAGCATTTACTCTGAGCGCTTCCTCCAGCAGGGTTGTCAGTCCCTGAAATGGAGTGCTCCCCTCACCCCACCCCCATCCTCTCTTGGTACTGCTTTCTCACTGAGCCACTTCCTTAAAAGTTCAAAGGGATTTTTCAACTTGAGGCTTTCATGGAGCCTTATTTTGTTCTTAGCTAAAATATTGCTCCTGCATTTTCTGTACTAAGATGGCCAGGGGTCAAGGTGATTAAAAGCATTGATTTGGGGTTCTACTGTACCTGAGTTTTAATGTTAATTCCAGCACTCTTTAGCTCTTTGACCCTAGTAAGTTAATTTATCTAAACCTCAGCTTTCCTCTGTGCAAAATGGAGAAAATAGTATCTAGTAGATTTTTGTGTTCTGGGAATGATGTAAACAATGTTGAGGAAGTTCCTGGCATGCAACAGGTGTTCCTAATCCCAATGAATGATGCCCCTATTCATCTACAAAAGAAGCCAGAAAACTTGGGAGTTATCTGACACCTCCCTCCCTAAACTCATCACAATCATGCCCAACAATCACTCTCATGGCTGTTTATCCTCCTAAACGTCTCTCAAGTTCCTTTTCTCCTCTCTGCCTTCACTATTGCTCCAACAGTTGGAGCCGTCTTCCTCTCTATTACCAAGACCAGATCTGCAGCCCTCTGTGCAGAAATCTGCTAGACCTTTGCCATGTGCTTATGCCCAGGAGGCAAGCATGCATCATCTTTTGCCCTTTGGCCACTAGTTGGGTTGGGCCAATGGGATCTTTCCTACTGGGACCTTGACTGGTTCATCTCCCACCTTCCCTCTGATTCTACTTTTATCCTCTTCCAACAGAACCTTCATGCTGCAGCCAGAGGGATCTTTACAAAATTAAAAACCTATCGTGCCACCTCATGCCGCTATAGTAACTTTCAGCATCTACCAGCTAGAGACCCAAGTCCTCTAGAAGAGCTGAGATTCTGACCCAGTCTCATTCTCTTACCATTCCATGCTCCTCAGATGAAATGGAAGTTTCAGTTCCTTAAAAGTTACTAATCAAATTGTATTAGTGGCTTTAGGTACCCATATTGGCGGGTACCTATTAATTATTATTAATAGGTTTAATAATTATTAATTATTAAATTATATAATGTAATCACGGATAATTTGAATCAAGTTCAAATCCTAAATGAAATTGTTACTCTTTACTTTTATTAAATTAGAAGACACTTTGATGTAACTGAAAATGTCTGATTCTGCCACAAGTACTGATCTTTCAGTAAAAATATAGACCAAAAATTTGGAAAGATTTCTACCGAGTCTACTTTGAGTGCTCAGCTAGACTGGAAGATGAAAAACATTTTGTCATTAACGTTGGACCCAGCAGTCCACTTTGGAAGAGAGCAACACATGGGGTCTCATCTGCTCTTTGATCATATTTAGCTTGGGGAAGTGTTTCTTCACGTGCCCTCACAGTGTTTCTGTACTTCATCAATTTATTTCTCCAGTAAATGGAGACATTTCCCAAGTTGGAAAAGAGTTAAATTCTTGATGATTAAACCAGGCAATTTTAAGTCATCCTTATCCTTAACACTAAAATTCTGTGTAATTCAGCCCTAAAGCATTAGTTTCCAACTACTCAGGCATTAATTTTATAGCTAGAGCCGCACCACTCAAGCAAGGCCCTTGAGATATAAGATCTCCTCTATTGGCATTACCTGGGTTAGGAAGAAAGGTTTTTGACTTTCATCATCTCAAAAACCCATGTGAATACCTTACCTTGAGAGAACACTGACTTTAGAGTGGAAAGCAGAGACCTGTTGCCACGTCAGTCAGGGCACCCGCGAAACCAGCAGCTGCCTGGAGGTCAAAGCGGGAGGAATTGTTCACATTCACATGGCAGAGCCAAGAAGCAGGTGTCAGACGGAGGAAACTCAGACAGTACCAGTCAAACAGCACGTCGCAAAGGGACTGGCGCAGGATTTGCAGTTTTGCTCCTGTTTCCTCCTGGAGGGGCTCCGCTCTGGAGGCTGTCCTGCTCCAATGGGAGGATGCTGGATGGAGAGGCATCTTTGCGACCACAGTTCTGCCCTTGTGATTTCAGAAGTGAGCTTGTGAGTATCACAGGAAGTGTTCCATTGTCTCCTGGGGTGTGCTCCAGGCACTGTAGGATCTTTCATCCACAAGAGGTGTTTTTATGTTTTCTCAGCCAGGCATATATGAACCTCTGAGCCACCTCCGTGTCTTAGGTCACCTAAATGTCCTCTTTGGCATCCCAGCCCTAGCAGTAGGCAGACTGCTACTCCAGGCCTGTCCCACCTGAGCCTCGTATAAGCTGGGGACTCCAGTTGGTGCCTTAATGTCCCTGAGTCACCTTCTACTCGTTTTAAAATGGAAATAACTACCTACCCAGTAAAAATACCTGTTCATGACATTTATTACCTCCCACTTAGGGACTCTCCACTGGTATTGCAATCTACCCCAGGTCCTCCAAAACTCCCCAGCCTCTCCAGTTCAAAAATGAGCCAACAATTTTACTCCTAGAAGGCAAATGGAAAAGCCCTGTTAGAAACAGAGTGCTAGGCTAGAGGTGGAAAGACCTGCTGGCCATGACAGCACGGCCTGGGTTTGCAGCATAAGACCAGGTTCAGACAGACGATGGAGTGTGATCTGCGGTTCGTGAGAGATCCTGTCTGCTTCTGACACCCAGCATTGGTCCGCACCATTAACTACCACTTCCTCTTTCTAGGACTTGGAATGCATCAAAAGAGATGACCATGGAACCACACAGACACAATCCTGCTTTATAAGTTTTTGTTTTGTTGTTTTTTTGTTTTTGTTTTTGTTTTTGTTTTTTGAGACGGAGTCTCGCTCTGTCGCCCGGGCTGGAGTGCAGTGGCCGGATCTCAGCTCACTGCAAGCTCCGCCTCCCGGGTTTACGCCATTCTCCTGTCTCAGCCTCCCGAGCAGCTGGGACTACAGGCGCCAGCCACATCGCCTGGCTAGCTTTTTGTATTTTTTAGTAGAGACGGGGTTTCACCATATTAGCCAGGATGTTCTCGATCTCCTGACCTCGTGATCCGCCCGTCTCGGCCTCCCAAAGTGCTGGGATTACAGGCTTGAGCCACCACGCCCGGCCATGTTTTGTTTTATGTTTTAAACAACCTAGCAGTCGTGGGGAAACCAAGGTGTTCTGAAATGCACCTTTCACCTCCCCTCTCTCTTTATGCTGAGCAGGAAGCCTCTGGCCCTGCAGGGCTGTACACACCCCCACCACTGCTAAATGCCCAGCCATGCCCAGAAAAGACAGGGCACTTGGGTCAGTCCCTAGAAGCCTGGATGCTGAGGCAAGCTTTGGGGCAGATAGGCATCCCTGCCCTTCCAGAAGCTTCACCCTTGTCATCTAGACATTTAGATGGCAAATTCCCAGCATAGTGTCAGTGACCATGCTAAGGTCCCTGGATGGCCATCAGGAGCCCAAGAGGACAAGCTGTCATTCACCATGTTTCATTGTTTTATGTTGTCCCTGACTCTTCAGCTGTCTTCTGTATGGTGACATTATGGCCGAGAGACCCTCTGATGCCCCAGTTCCATCCTGAGCGCAGTCCCTGATGACACCTCCTGGGAGAGGTAGAGGAGGATGTAGGCATGGGGCAATGTCGTATGGAAATGGATGTCTCTTCCTTGTCTGGCTGAGTACATGCCCAGACTTGAAGCCTACCCAGGCTCACAGATGGGGCCAGGCACTGGGGTCAGGCACACAGACCAGCGGTCTCTGCAAGAGGTCTTCAACACCTGAGTCCAAGCCCCACTCACATACGATCCTGTCCCCTTTTAGCAGCATAAGGCTGAAGACCAAGGCACTCAAAACAGTCACTGGGCATGGTGTTGGGGAGAAGGCAGAGAAGAGGGAAGAACAGGGGGGAAAAGAAAGAAAGGGGAGGGAAAAGAGGGGGCAGATGAGAGAAGAAAGACCAGGAGAGGAGAGGCAAGAGCAGAAGGGCGGGAAGCTGCCAGCCACAGCTTTAAAGAACAGAAAGACAGCACCAAAGAGCCTTTTTTTCCTTTTTAAACTTTCCTTTGAAATTTAATTGTAAAGTATATTATAATGGGGAATTAAATGTAAAACTCATGTGCATGGATTAAAGGATGTAATGAAAAAGTGCCCATGTGCCAGCAGCCCTGGGTAACAAATAGGGAGCTTATTTCATAATAGAGACAGGAGGTAAGAAGCAAGCATTCATTCCATCATGTCATGGTTCGCCTCCTGCAGCCCTGCTTGCTCCTGGGTAGGAGACTCTAACCTAGCCTCATCTTCTCCACAACAACCCTCCAGGCTGCCCGACAGCTGTCCCTCTCTTTGGGTTTCCAATGTTCATCACATAGGCACCCCAGGGTGAAAAATAGCTCCAGCGGTCTCCAGACATTGTATGGGAGGAAGATCCTGACCCCACAGCTCCCTCCTCCCTGGGATCAGGAAGCTGGCCATGCCTGGGCATAGCAGAGTCAGCCAGATCTTGTCTTTAAAAACTCCAGATTAGCAAGTCCAGTCCCCGAAATTCTCTTTTGGTTGTTGGGTATATGATGGACTCTTCTTTGGGTCCCATTTGACAATTTCAGAGCAGAAAAATGCCCCCTATGGCATTACCACAGCACCCACTCAGCAGGGGTTTTCTCAGAGTAAAATGAGAAAAGATGTGTCAAGCGTTTACTACAGTTCCTGGGGTCCAGTCCCTTCTCCCAATGGTAGCAGGGGTTGATGCAGCAGCAATAATAGCACGTGGCAAACAAGAAGTTACACTTGGCCTCTTCTGATCCCTGCATTTTGCTTTGGAGTTCTGCTTTCCATGACACCTTGCTATCTGTGAAATGTTAGACTGCTAGATCAGGGCATTGCCCCCATGCATGGAGGACAACATCCCCAGTCTTTGTAAAAAGCAATTCTTTATGAACAAAGGCATGTCTCTTTGGTGACAAACTACCTACACCCTAGACAGGATTTGCAGCTGTGGAAAGTAGTGCTATCACCTCGAGGAAGGGAAGAAAAATTATTGTTTACTGCCTTTGCCTACTACTTAAGAACACAGAATAGAGAAAGTAGAGTTGCTGTCCATTAAGTCATTCCACAAATATCCACTCTACCCCCAGATCTTGGGGGCACAAACAAGAATAAGAAATCATGTGCATTGCACTGATTTTAGTTTCCCCAAAGCAGAGCCTGAGACAAGACTAGGATGCAGATGATCTATATGGAGGATGAGCCCAGGAAGCAGGAGTGGGACAGAGCATGGATACAAGCTGAAGCAAGGGAGCAGTCACTGCGAGGGGCCCCAGGCTTGCTGCCTGGACCTCCAGGAAGCATGCAGTGCACACCTGAGGACCGCCCCACAAAGGAACAGGGAGAGCTGAAGCTTTCTTCATGGACACCAACTAGCTGGGTATCACCCCTGGGAGCATTCAGTTCGAGGTGAGCAGACTTCCTCACAGCGAGAGAAAGCAAGGAGACTCTGGTGCCTGCAGTGGGAAGCTGTTGGGTGCCTGAGATGTCCTTCCCATTTCAGGGGGACTGAGACTGGAGGTGGTGGGGTCAGGGGGCTGGGTCTTGCCAGCAGCTGCCACTGTAGGGCTTGGCCCTGGCTGGACTACAAACACAGACTCCACATTCAGCTACCTGGCAGCCTCTATAGAGACAGACAGCACGTGGAAGGCACAGAGAGATGCACCCAGGTTTAATGTCTCCTCTTCTCCAGGTTCCCAATGTTTTCTTTCAATCATGCAGACGATGCAAGCACATGACAGTGCAAATGACATGGGAAGGGCCATGGAAGGCGATGAAGGCACGAGTTCCTGATTTGGTGGTTTCAAAGTTTGCAACACTAAACAGCTCCCAAGTTGTCCGCCTCTCAGGAGTGTACTGAGGGCTGGAGGTGATGGTGTGTGGTAAATGCCTGGTAAATTCTGCGGTGCTTTGTGAAGGCAGAGTGGCTTCCCTAAATCTGAGACTGTTCCTACTGCTTCGTCTGGTTAATGTCCACATCCAAAAAGTAAATGCCTCACTGAAATCAGGAAGAATTTGTTCATCCAATTTGGGCCAAAGTGAGTGGTTCTTTTCTATGAATGAAGTCAGGAGCCTGGTGATGATGTTATTTCTGGTATCTGAGGAGGTGCTGCACTTGTTACAAGTCAGTGGGTCACACTAGATTTGCTGATTATATTCTCACGGGTCCTGGACCTATGGAAAGAATGAGTTACTCTTCAGGAGCTATTCTGTCCGCATGATGCCTATTCCTGGTGGGAGTGTACCCTGTTTCCCTGTGAGGAGAGGCCTGTGCAGCTCCTAAGGAGATGGGCTGGAGCCACGGGGATGGTGAGGTGAGTGCTGCGGATGCCGCCCCAGCCTGGGAAGGCAGTACTTCCATTTCTCACCATCTGAGCCAATTAAACACTTGCATCCTCTGAAATGGCTGATTGGATGATCACGGAAATTAATGTTTGAGAAAAGTTTTCTTAGAGTAGCTTTTCACAATATTTCCCTCATGAAGGCAAAGTGAGTGTGGTGCCTGCCTTGAACAGGTGAGAAGACAGGTGTGGATCACTAACGTTCCTCTCCCTCTCATCAGACGCAGTAACTTGAAAACAGCACTTTTTCATTATTATTATACTTTAAGTTCTAGGGTACATGTGCACAACGTGCAGGTTTGTTACCTATGTATACATGTGCCATGTAGGTTTGCTGCACCCTTTAACTCGTCATTTACATTAGGTATATCTCCTAACCCTATCCCTCCTCCCTCCCCCCACCCCATGACAGGCCTCGGTGTGTGATATTCCCCGTCCTATGTCCAAGTGTGCTCATTGTTCAGTTCCCACCTATGAGTGAGAACATGTGGTGTTTGGTTTTCTGTTCTTGCGATAGTTTGCTCAGAATGATGGTTTCCAGCTTCGTCCATGTCCCTAAAAAGGACATGAACTCATCATTTTATATGGTTGCACAGTATTTCAGGGTGTATATATGCCACATTTCTTAATCCAGTCTATCCTTGATGGACATTTGGGTTGGTTCCAAGTCTTTGCTATTGTCAATACTGGCACAATAAACACACGTGTGCATGTGTCTTTACAATAGCATGATTTATAATCTTTTGGGTATGTACCCAGTAATGGGATCCCTGGGTCAAATGGTATTTCTAGTTCTAGATCCCTGAGGAATCCCCATACTGTCTTCCTCAATGGTTGAACTAGTTTACACTCCCACAAACAGTGTAAAAGCGTTCCTTTTTCTCCATGTCCTCTCCAGCATCTGTTGTTTCCTGACTTTTTAAAGATCGCCATTCTAACTGCTGTGAGATGGTTTTGATTTGCATTTCTCTGATGACCAGTGATGATGAGCATTTTTTCATGTGTCTATTGGATGCATAAATTGTCATCTTTTGAGTGTCTGTTCATATCCTTTGCCCACTTTTTGATGGGGTTGTTTGATTTTTTCTTATAAATCTGTTTAAGTTTTTTGTAGATTCTTTGTCAGATGGGTAGATTGCAAAAATTGTGTCCCGTTCTGTAGGTTGCCTGTTCACTCTGATGGTAGTTTCTTTTGCTGTGCAGAAGCTCTTTAGTTTAATTAGATCCCATTTGTCTATTTTGGCTTTTGTTGCCATTGCTTTTGGTGTTTTAGTCATGAAGTCTTTCCCCATGCCTATGTCCTGAACCGTATTGCCTAGGTTTTCTTCCAGGGTTGTTTTGGTTTTAGATCTAACATTTAAGTCTTTAATCCATCTTGAATTAATTTTTGCATAAGGTGTAAGGAAGAAATCCAGTTTCAGCTTTCTGCATATGGCTAGCCAGTTTTCCCAGCACCATTTATTAAATAGGGAATCCTTTCCCCATTTCTTGTTTTTGTCAGGTTTGTCAAAGATCAGATGGTTATAGATATGTGGTGTTATTTCCGAGGGCTCTGTTCTATTCCATTGGTCTATATATATGTTTTGGTACCAGTACCATGCTGTTTTGGTTACTGTAGCCTTGTAGAATAATTTGAAGTCAGGTAGCATGATGCCTCCAGCTTTATTCTTTTTGCTTAGGATTGTCTTGGCAATGTGGGCTCTTTTTTGGTTCCATATGAACTTTAAAGTAGTTTTTTCGAATTCTGTGAAGAAAGTCATTGGTAGCTTAATGGGGATGGCATTGAATCTATAAATTACCTTGAGTGGTATGGCCGTTTTCATGATATTGATTCTTCCTATCCATGAGCATGGAATGTTCTTCCATTTGTTTGTGTCCTCTTTTATTTCATTGAGCAGTGGTTTGTAGTTCTCCTTAAAGATGTCCTTCACATGCCTTGTAAGTTGTATTCCTGGGTATTTTATTCTCTTTGTAGCAATTGTGAATGGAAGTTCACTCATGATTTGGCTCTCTGTTTGTCTGTTACTGGTGTATAGGAATGCTTTATGATTTTTGCACATTGATTTTGTATCCTGAGACTTTGCTGAAGTTGCTTATCAGCTTAAGGAGATTTTGGGCTGAGATGACAGGATTTTCTAAATACACCATCATGTCATCTGCAAACAGGGTCAACTTGACTTCCTCTTTTCCTCATTGAATACCCTTTATTTCTTTCTCTTGCCTGGTTGCCCTGAACAGAACTTCTAACACTATGTGGAATAGGAGTGATAAGAGAGGGTATCCCTGTCTTTTGCCAGTTTTCAAAGGAAATGCTTCCAGTTTTTGCCCATTCAGTATGATATTGGCTGTGGGTTTGTCATAAATAGCTCTTATTATTTTGAGATATGTTCCATCAATACCTACTTTACTGAGAGTTTTTAGTATGAAGCGCTGTTGAATGTTGTCGAAAGCCTTTTCTGCATCTATTGAGATAATCATGTGGTTTTTTGTCTTTGGTTCTGTTTATATGGTGGATTACATTTATTGATTTGCAAATGTTGAACCAGCCTTGCATCCCAGGGATGAAGCCAACTTGATCTTGGTGGATAAGCTTTTTGATGTGCTGCTGGATTCGGTTTGCCAGTATTTTACTGAGGATTTTTGCATTGAATTTCATCAGGGATATTGGTCTAAAATTCTCTTTTTTTGTTGTGTCTCTGCCAGGCTTTGGTATCAGGATGATGCTGGGCCTCATAAAATGAGTTAGGGAGGATTCCCTCTTTTTCTGTTGATTGGAATAGTTTCAGAAGGAATGGTACCAGCTCCTCTTTGTACCTCTGGTATAATTTGGCTGTGAATCCGTCTGGTCCTGGAATTTTTTTGATTGGTAGGCTATTAATTATTGCCTCAATTTCAGAGCCTACTTTTGGTCTATTCATGGATTCAACTTTTTCATGGTTTAGTCTTGGGAAGGTGTATGTGTCCAGGAATTTATCTATTTCTTCTAGATTTTCTAGTTTATTTGCATCAAGATTTTTTTTTTTTTTTTTTTTTTTTTTTTTTTTGAGATGGAGTCTAGCTCTGTCGCACAGGCTGGAGTGCAGTGGCGCGATCTGGGCTCACTGCAAGCTCCGCCTCCCGGGTTTACGCCATTCTCCTGCCTCAGCCTCCCGAGTAGCTGGGACTACAGGCGCCCGCCATCTCGCTTGGCTAGTTTTTTTTTGTATTTTTTAGTAGAGACGGGGTTTCACCGTGTAGACCAGGATGGTCTCGATCTCCTGACCTCGTGATCCACCCGTCTCGGCCTCCCAAAGTGCTGGGATTACAGGCTTGAGCCACCGCGCCCAGCCTGCATCAAGATTTTTATAGTATTCTCTGATGGTAGTTTATATTTCTGTGATATCCCCTTTATCATTTTTTGAGTCTATTTGATTCTTCTCTCTTTTCTTCTTTATTAATCTGGCTAGAGGTATATCAATTTTGTCGATCTTTTCAAAAAAACCAGCTCCTGGATTCATTGATTTTTTGAAGGGTTTTTGTGTTTCTATGTCCTTCAGTTCTGCTCTGATCTTACTTATTTCTTGCCTTCTGCTAGCTTTTGAATGTGTTTGCTCTTGCTTCTCTAGTTCTTTTCATTGTGATGTTAGGGTGTCGTTTTTAGATCTTTCCTGCTTTCTCTTGTGGGTATTTAGTGCTATACATTTCACTCTACACACTGCTTTAAATGTGTCCCAGAGATTCTGGTACATTGTGTGTTTGTTCTCATAGGTTTCAAAGAACATCTTTATTTCTGCCTTCATTTCATTATTTACCCAGTAGTCATTCAAGAGCAGGTTCTTCAGTTTCCATGTAGTTGTGTGGTTTTGAGTGAGTTTCTTAATCCTGAGCTCTAATTTGATGGCACTGTGTTCTGAGAGACAGTTTGTTGTGATTTCTGTTCTTGTACATTTGCTGAGGAGTCCTTACTTCCAACTACATGGTCAGTTTTGGAATGAGTGTGATGTGGTGCTTAGAAGAATGTATATTCTGTTGATTTGGGGTTGAGAATTCTGTAGATGTCTATTAGGTCTGCTTGGTGCAGAGCTGAGGTCAAGTCCTGGATATCCTTGTTAACCTTCTGTCTCATTGATCTGTCTAATATTGACTGTAGGGTGTTAAATTCTCTCATTATTATTGTGTGGGAGTCTAAGTCTCTTTGTAGATCTCTGAGGGCTTGCCTAATGAATCTGTGTGCTCTGGTATTGGGTGCATATATATTTAGGATAGTTAGCTCTTCTTGTTGAATTGATCCCTTTGCAATTATATAATGGCCTTCTTTGTCTCTTTTGATCTTTGTTGGTTTAAAGTCTGTTTTATCAGAAACTAGAATTGCAACCCCTCCTTTTTTTTTTTTTTTTTTTTTTTTTTTTTTTTTTTTTTTTTTGCCTTCCATTTGCTTGGTAGCTCTTCCTCCATCCCTTTATTTTGAGCCTATGTGTGTCTCTGCACATGAGATGGGTCTCCTGAATACAGTACACTGGTGGGTCTTGACTCTTTATCCAATTTGCTAGTCTGCATCTTTTAATTGGAGCATTTATCCCATTTACATTTAAGGTTAATATTGTTATGTATGAATTTGATCCTGTCATTATGATATTAGCTGGTTATCTTACCCATTAGTTGATGCAGTTTCTTCCTAGCATCAATGGTCTTTACAATTTGGCATGTTTTTGCAGTGGCTGGTACTGGTTTCTTCTTTCCATGTTTAGTGCTTCCTTCAGGAGCTCTTGTAAGGCAGGCCTGGTGGTGACAAAATCTCTCAGCATTTGCTTGTCTGTAAAGGATTTTATTTCTCCTTTACTTATGAAGATTAGTTTGGCTGGATATAAAATTCTGCATTGAAAATTCTTTAAGAATGTTGAATATTGGCTCCCACTCTCTTCTGGCTTGTAGAGTTTCTGCCAAGAGATCTGAACAGCACCGTTTTCAATTTTGTCAAATTACGAAAGGGAAAACCAGGAATTCACTACTGTATCTGATTTGTTGACTATTCTCCTAGGCATTTTTCTGTAGCTTTACATCTGTTCTTTTGCTTTTTTCCTTTCATTTCAGTAATTGGTATCACAAGCAACTTACTATTTTTCACTGTGTCTTTTTCATTTAACTATTAATTGCTATATAAAGACCTACACACTCTTTTAAGCAACTGCCTATGCCTTCTCGGAATAGCTCTCCAGCAGTCCGTATGGACCCTCTCAGCTGACAGATTTGTTAGTTTCCCATTTTTCCTTCTTTGAATTGTTCATTATTATCTGCTCTATGAGATTCTCTTCCTCAAATGAATTTACATGATTTCTTTCTACATTCTAGCCATTAATATTTTGTGATATACGTCACAAAGATTTTTCTCCCTGCCTCTCAACTTTTAGGATTATTTCTAATATAGATTTTAGTTCTAGAGAAAACATTAATTTTGATGCAATCAAATTTATTAATTTTCCTTTCATAGCAATTTAGTTAAGTGTACTTTAAAAAAAAAAAAAAACAGCTTTCTTTAGCCCCAGTGTTATAAATGTTCTCTCTCTTTACTGGTTTGCATTTGTTTAGAGATGGGGTTAGATTTGTTTCATTTGTTTTTACTTACAGATTTTTAGTGCACCTGGTATTTGTTTTTACAAGTCATGTTAAGTAGGACTGTAGCAAAACAGAAGCCAATTATCCCAACATTATTCTTATAAAGTTTAGTAGGTCAAGTCCACATTCATTGTGTATAATTTGAAAATTGTTTCGAATATTCTTGTGCCTTTTCTTTCCGTATGAATTCTAGAATTAGCTTGCCAAGTTGATAGTTACTATTGTGATTTTCATTAGGATTGCAATGAATTTATAAACTAATTTTGGAAGCCAGTTATGCTCACCATTATACCACCAATGCCACCACTAATTTTGGAAGAAATGACCTCATGAAAATTTTGAGTCTTTTTATCCAAGCACATACTAAATGACTTCATCTTTTTTCAGGCCTTCTTGAATATTGTCCAGCAAAGTTTAGTAGTTCTATACCTATAAGATTTATGCATTCTTTCTATCTGTAGTACTAACATTTTATAATTCTGTTACTCTTATGAATGCAATATCTTTATCATATCATCCTTTAATTTTTTCAATTAGATCATTTTTAACAAAAAGTAATTCACAGTGCCAAAAAAACAAGTGCACCTCCTGTAATAAGTAGAGCAAAACAAATACCACCAATGTGTCGGTGTTCAGGCCTCTAGACCAAGTCTTCAGACAGCCAGCATGGACAGCCTGCCTCTTGCATGCATGGCCTTCAACTCATAGAACGGGGTGCTTTTAGCAATTAGAATCCAGTATGCCAACTAACCAGCCGTGTTACGTTCTAATATGTCTACTGGCACTCTGTCAGCCTTGGCACGGGGAGAATCCTGTTTTCACATCTGTTATGACAGCATAAACACAATTGTGTCAGCAGTCTGCACACTTGAAGTCCCAAGACTTGGGACTCCACGTATGGTCCCAGCAGGTTTGCTTTGGCACAGGAACCAAGCCATGGATGGTGGCAGGTGCCAGCCATTTGCCCTTTGTGGGAACTGTGAGAGGAAGAGATGCCCAGGACAGCATTCCTGCCAGGGGTCTTCTGCTGGCTGCTTCCCTCTGTAAAGCCCCCTCTTTTAATTGTGTATGACAGTGCGTGTAGGTCTGTGCATGTGCGTGTGTGTGTATGTGTGTGTGTCTTTAAACACACACCATTCCACTGACAGTGAATAAGGGCACCCACTTCTCAGAATTGACTCTCATTCATCTCATGGTTAGCCGTTCTCATACCTCATTCATTCATGATACCTCAGTGCTGCTGTTATTTTCTGATTATTGCAAAGTTGAGGATATTCCCATATGTTTCTCAGCCATTTTGTGTGTTTCTCCTGTTGATATCATTTGCATGTGTTTTTTTAGTACGTTGATTTTCTTTCTTGTACCAATTTTTAGGTATTTATATTTTAGGAATAATACTGTCTGCTGTATGCGCTGCAAGTATTTTTTACAGATAGCACTTTTCTTTATTTTTAACACTTTTTGAGTTACAATTTACATACCATAAAATTCACCCCTAGTAAAAGTACAACTCAATGATTTTTAATAAATTTTCAGAGTTTTGCGGTCATCACCACAATCCAGTTTTTAGAACATTTCCTCACCACAACCATGAAAAGAATAGTCATGACCATTTTCAGTCAGCCCCCAGGCCCAGGCAGTCACTAATCTGCCCTTTCTGGACATTTCACATAAATTAAATCCTACCATATGTAGTCATTCAGTTTGACTTCTTTCACTTAGAGTAATGTTTTCAAGGTGCATCCATCTGGAGCCTATATCAGTATTTCATTATTTTTTATTGCCCAGTAATATTCCCTTACATGGATAGACCACACTATTGTTCAACCATTCACCAGTTAATGGACATTTGGATCATTTCCAATGTTTGTCTATTATGAATAATGCAGCTTAAACATTTGCATACATACCTTTGTGCAGATACATGTTTTCACTTCTCTTGAGTAGACACTTAGTGGTAGAATCACTGGGCCACATGGTAAATTTATGTTTAACTTCTTAAGAAACTGCCAAACTGCTTTCCATATTCTTACTGACAATGGATGAGGCTTCCAGCACTCTAACATCCCTGTCAGGACTTGTTACTGTCAGTCTTTTTCGTTATAGCCAACCAACCACAGTTTCAATATGAGTTTCTGCAATGATTGATGATGGTAAGAATCTTTCCTTGTGCTTCTTTGCCATTCCTACATCTTCTCTGGTGAAGTTTGTTCAAATATTTTGTCCATTTTTATTGGATTGTTTGTTCTCTTAGAAATGAGTTGTAAGAGTTCTTTATATATACTGGATATAAAACCCTTCATAAGATATATGATTTGCCAAAAAGACAGTCTGGTCTTGTCTTTTCATTTCCCTAATGGTGTCTTTTGAAGGAAAATAGTTTTTAATTTGCAGAAGTCCAATTCATCAAACTTTTATTTCTGGATCACTCTTTTGGCATTATAGGTAAAAACTTTTTGCCAAACAAAATGTCATGAAGATTTTCTCCTCTGTTTTCTTCCAAAAGTTTTATACTTTTAACTCTTACATTTTGTCTATGACTCATTTTGAGTTGTTTTATTAATCCATATTGTGATGTAATGATCTAAACTCATTTTTTAACATGTGGATTTTTAATTTTCCCAAAACAATTTGTTAAGAAGACTATTCTTTCCCCCATTGTCAAAAATCAGTAGACCATGAATGTAGGGCTTTAGTTTTGGACTGTCAAGTCTGTTCCATTGATATGTCTATCCTCATATCAGTTTCACACTGTCTAGATTTTCTTACCTTTATAATAAGTTTTGAAATGGAGGACTTTAAGTCCTCCAATTTTATTTATCTTTTAAAAATTGTTTTGGCTATGTTGGGTCCTCTGCATTTCTTTATACATTTTAGGATCATCTTGTCAATTTCTGCAAAAACCTGCTGGGATTTTTAAAATAATTGCATTGACTCTATTGCTCAATTAGATAAAAATTGTCATCTTAACAATATTGAGTCATCCCACGCACAAACATGGAATGTATCTCAATTTATTTAAAACTTTTTAATTTTTTCTTAATAATATTTTATAGTTTCCTATACAAATCCTGTACTTTTTTGTTAAATATATTTCTACCTATTTTATTACTTTGTCGCAATTGTGAATAGAGTTGTTTACATAATTGCATTTTGGATTGTTCATGGCTAGTATACAGAAACACAATTGAATTATGTATATTTATCTTGTATCCTGAAAACTTGCTAAACTCATTTATTGGTTCTAGTCAGGTTTTTTAATGTGTGTGGATTCCTTAGAATTTTCTCTATGCATGTGATCATCTTAGCTGCAGATAAAGACAGTTTCACCTCTTTTCATTCTGTATCTCCTTTGTTTCTTTTTCTGTTTTTTGTTTATCTTGCTTTTTTCTTCCCTGGTTGCACTGTCTTGGACCTCCAATATAATGTTGAAAAACATGCTGAGAGTGGATATCTTTGTCTTGTCCCTGATCATAAGAGGAAAGTTAACAAGATTAAGTATCATGTTAATTGCAGGGTTTTTATAGATGTCCTCTATTCAATTGAGAAAATTCCCTTCTGTGTTTTCCTTATTCATTTTAATCATAAAATTATTGTTAGCTTTTTTATCTTTTTATAACAAAATTTATATAAAGTATACCAAAAATTGCAGTGTCTATTTTTTTCTTTTTCTTGTTTCTTTTTCTTGTTTTGAGACAGAGTCTTGCTCTGTTGCCTGGGCGATCTCGGCTCACTGCAACCTTCCCCTCCCTGGTTCAAATGATTCTCGTGTCTCAGCCATCTGTGCACCTGGGATTACAGGTGTGCACCACCACACCTGGTTAATATTTTTGTATTTTTAGTAGAGATGGCATTTCACTATATTGGCCAGGCTGGTCTCAAACTCCTGGCCTCAAGTGATCAGCCTGCCTCGGCCTCCCAAAGTGCTGGGATTATAGGCGTGAGCCACTGCTCCAGGCCATGTCTATGTATTTATTCTTGTTCCTATGCCCCTTTTTAAGTATTGAGTTTGATTTTTCTCTTTCTAGAGGTCTTTTAGTGATTTTTAAAAAATTTTTTTCTTTTAAAGAGGCCTTTTAAAGCAGTTTTTCAAAGGGGTGATACATTTTCTGAGTTTTTTATTTAAAAAAATATGTATTTAACCCTTCTATTAGAAAAAAGGCTTCATCTGGCTACGGAATTTCAGGTTAACAGTCTTCTCTTTTTTTCTATGCCAGACAACATTTGAATACATGTTTCCATCGTTTCCTTGTCAATGAGAAGGATCCTGCTGTCAACTGGATTCTCATTCATTCGTCTCCTTACTACCAGCCCACCTGGAAACTCTTAGGATGTCACTCCCTTCTTAGTTTTCTAAAGTCCCTTCCACTGGATCTTATTTCATGTCCCACCACAGCAGTCAGTGGGCCTTTCTGATCTAATGAGTCATACTTTGCTTAGCTCTGCAAGTGTGTATTTACTTTTTGAACATCCCCCTTCCTCTCTTTGTCCTCTCCCTGTGGTCTCCTCTGTGATTATTTAATGTTCATTTGTTGCACAGTGACAGCATGAAGAACCTTCCAGAACCCTCGGTCACAAGAATGGACAGGAGGACTCCAAGTCTCCATCAATTCAATCCAATAGGCGTCAACTCTATTTTCACAGAAGAAAGTCACATGATAATTACATTTTCCATTATAAATTGGCATGAAGATGATTAAACCTTGAGGAACAACATGAAATTAATAAATAATCATCCATGAGAAACATGAGATTTTTTTTTCCTGATTTTTATCAACCCCACCATGCCTCCCTGGGTTGCTGTGCAGAGGAGCCAGCAACAGGGTGTGTGTGAGGTGCCTCCCAAGTCTTGCAAATGTCTGACACTAGTGCCTCTTTCTGAGTTCATAGGCCTCTTTCTATTTGTGGTGAGTTTGCTTTCTTTTCCTTTGTACGATATGTCCACTGATGTGTGGAAATATATTATGAATATAATTCAATAACTAAGCTTTGGTAGCAAAAACCATTCATTCATTTTATGGGACATTTGAAGTTTCACACAAGAGGCAGCTGGAGGTTTATTAAGCACATCAATTATTAATTCATCACAGCTATGAGCCTGATTTGCTTATTTTCCATATTATCTCTGTCTAGTAGTTGAACTGAGTTGCTTTTTATTGCGTTGGCTTTCACTGTGATAATAAAATGTAATAACAGTGAGAATTTTCATTTCCCTCTCATCACTTCTCCCTGCAGATCAGCTGAGGACTGAAGCTTGGGTGGGGAAAGAGATTGACAGAGAGAAACAGAGACGGGAAATGAGAGCGAAAAAGAGAGCAAGAGTCTGAGATCTTTGAACTCCTTGGAGGTGAGTCATGAGTATGCGTGATTGGGTGAGAGCAGGGGACACTGTACCCCTGGATGGAGCCACATCTCTGTCACTCCACAGGACAGGTCTCGCCCCAAGTGGAGACCACCTTGCGGTCTGCAGAACACACGATCTCCCTCGGACATCTGCCTGCCAGTCTTGTCCAGCCCAGTCTCTCTACCCATCTGGATCTGACTCCTCTTCTAAAAAACCTCACGTCCCTGTTGGTCAAGAACTCTTCCCTGGAACTTATTTCTCTGACATTTCTCTTATCTGAACTTGTATTACAGGCTCTAAACAATTTTTAAAGAAGATTTTACAATACACTATATCCTTCCTGTTCACAGATCTCTATCTAGAGATCCTTGCAAAGAGGTAAACAATCTATTGTGTGCCCTCTACGCAAAACATGTTGGACAGCTTCCCCATCCAGCATGTTTATGTTGGAGGGCACACAAAACAAGCTGTCCAACAGCTGACTTTTTGTTTGTTTTTAATGGAAAGAGGTTTGAATCTTTGCTTGTACAGCATGAGTCCCCGTCCTCTTCCACCCCTTACTAGCTGGGGCTTTTCCGAACGTCAGTTTCCTCATCAGTTTAATGACAAAATAATCACAACAACCTCACAGACAGAAGAAGGCAATGCCTCTAAGCTTCATGGGTTACACTGTGTAACGTAAATATGGTAGCCATGAAATATTCTAATTACATTGCAAAGAAAGGGTCGAATCTGGTGGCCTTACATAACATCTGTAGAACATCTCCTAATCTCATTTGTAGCAGGTTCACTGAGTGATGAATTTGTGTCTTTCTCCACACAGCAATGGAGAGCTGGGAGGAGGGGAAAAGGAGGGAGTGTGGAAGGTAAATGCGTCATGATAACCACTCAGGGCTGGGGTCACACAGAACATGGTTCATATCCTAAATCTGCCACTTCTCTTTGTGTGATCTTGCACAAATCATTTGACTTATCTGACCCTAAGTTTATTCATCTATGAAACAGATGTGGCAGTGGTAGTGCCACAATTCAGAGCCCAGTTCCACCTTCCTCATAGGCTCATGATAAAGCTCCGTTTCCTACCCTTCCTCGCAGTTGTGTTGGAGCCACAGCAGGTGATATAGGATACTTCCAGCCCTGACCATAGGATACTTCTGGGAGGTGATATAGGGTGCTTCCAGCCCTGGCCATTTCCTCTCCTTTAAGATATCTACACTTGTTCTTTCCCACCCACAACCATATCAGTCAGCTTTTACCGAATAACAAAGCACCCCTAACCTCAGTGCTGCAAAGCAGCACACATTCATGTTTGCTTATGTGTCCATGGGTCTACTGGCGTCTTTACTGATGTAGGCCAAGTTTCTGGAGTCAGCTAGCGACCAGCCAAGGGCTGGCTGGTCTAGGATGGTGTCATTTTCATGACTGGTGGCTGTCTTGCTGCCAGCTGAGGTGACAGAGGTGATCGACCAGGTGTCACTGACCATTCAGCAGGTGAGCCTGTGCCCTTGCACACAGCAGTGACAGGGCTTGCAGAGTGGTAGCAGAATTTTCCAAGGTCCTCTAAGGCTCCATCTCAGAATTCCCTAAAGCTCCATGTCAGGATTCCAGCAACATTCCTTTCTCACCGTGTGCTGGCCAAAGCAAGTACCAAGCCCAGCCCACACTCCAGAGGTGGAGAAATCATTTCTACCTGCCAATGGAACAAGTTGCAAAGAATTGTGTCTGTTTTTGCATTCTAGCACAACTTTGTGAACCATAGATTGAGAGAGACAGTGTTGCAAGACAGCAATGTCACAAGCCTCCCTACTAATGCCATTGCATTCAAATGTGACCTGTGTGGCAGCAAACACCCCTCGAGCTATGTCCCTGAGGGGGACTGTCTGTCACAGCAGTCTGCATGTCATGGCTAACAAAATGCGGGTAAGAACTCTGCTCAGGGAGTTCTTATGAGGATTGATAAGGCAAGGTATGGAAAGTTGTTAGCACAGTATCTCACATGTGCTCAATGCACAATTGCCATTTTAGTACTTTGTGTATTACTATTATCATTCTGCTTATTATTAGTATTTGCTTTGCTGTTAAAGATTTATGATGAACAGGTTCCTAACAGCACCATGATGGTCACGTGATTCTGGAGTCCTGCAGCCAGCAGTTCACACAAGAAGTATTGGTAAATGCTCACTGAGGACCTGCTGGCCCTAACATCCCAGCAAGAAACATGGAGTTTGTGAAGCAACCCCCCAACCTGCATCAGGCATCCCTCCTTTGCTGCCAATAGAAATAGTCAGTCCAGACCTTCACAGGGAGCCTCCTTGATGCTGCCCACCTAAAGAGGAAGGCCCAGTTTACCCTCCTTCACCCTGTGATTCCAGGGTATGGAGGAGAGAGCCCCACCCTACTTGTTAAGAATCAGTAGGATTTGGGGGCAGTAAATGCATTTTCTAACCCAGAAAATACTGAACACTCAGTAAAATAAGCTAAATAAAAATGAGTACACATTGTAAGATTGTCAAGTACATACTATATGATTCCATTTATATAAAAATGAATTTGTGCTAAGTCAGGAGACTGGCTGGGAGCAGGGAAGAGTCTGGAAGAGGAGACAAAGGGGGCTCCTGGGTCCTGTTTCTCGACTGGAGTGCTCATAACACAGTTGTGTTCTCCTCGTGAAAATTCATCAGGCCATCCATTCATGATCTGTTCATTCTCTGCATATATTTGAATGTACATATAACATATAGCACATCAATAAAAAGTTTTAAAAGAACATGTGTTTGGGTCAAATTAGTAGAGATGTTAGTAAATATGTGGATGTTATATTAGTAATGTATGAGATGCATGCATTAGTAAAACAATTGTGAAGTTATATCAGTTAAATCACATTTAACCATGATTTTAATAATTAATTTTGTAACTGAGAGATCTGTGACCTGTCCCAGAAAATCCAGACAGAGTGTATTTTGCACAGGACACAATGCGCGGTCTTCTACTTTGCCAGAAGTGGGCTCCCGGAGTCCTCACTCTGTTCTTGCCCAGGATGAACCATTGGCATACACAGACGGACACCTCCTTTTTGGCATAGACAGACACCATGCTTAATTCTCCTCAGCTTTATAAATTACGGTGAGTTTAAAGGTCACAAATGCTTCAAATTGGCCAGGCGTGGTGGCTCATCCTGTAATCCCAGAAATTTGGGAGGCCAAGGCAGGCGAATCATGAGGTCAAGAGATCGAGACCATCTTGGTTAACATGATGAAACCCCGTCTCTACTAAAAATACAAAAATTAGCTGGGTGTGGTGGTGTGTGCCTGTAGTCCCAGCTACTCAGGAGGCTGAGGCAGGAGAATCTAAGGCAGGGGAATTGCTTGAACCCAGGAGGTGGAGGTTGCAGTGAGCCGAGATCGTGCCATTGCACTCCAGCCTGGCAACAAAGAGAGACTCCGTCTCAAAAAAGAAAAAAAGAAAAAGAAAAAAAAAAACCTCCCAAATCCCAGCTCCTGCTCTTTGCCTGCACTTCACTGACTTTTCCTAAGGAGCATCTCTCTTTCTTTCCTTGGTCCATTTCATAATATTAGCATTGCCGTTAAAGATCTATAACGAACAGGATCCTAACAGCACTGTGATGGTCACATGGTTCTGGAGTCCTGCAGCCAGCAGTTTACACAGGAAGCACTTGATAAATGCATCTAAGGAGCAGCTCTCTCCCTTTCCTCAGTCCATTTCATAATGTGAGAAAAGTCATCCAAAAGGCCAGCAGTGTCTGAGATGTGACAGCATCAATGTTCCATACCCAGTGACTGCAGGAGAAGATCAGGTGCACTCCTCGGAGGGAGCTTCCTGAAGAATTACAGGCATTAAATACTTCCAATACCTTGGAAACAGTCCTCTAGAACACATGTGCAGGTTTCAGAATAAATCATGAACTGATGTTAAACCTGAAAACTTTTCTTTTCAGCAACAAGTAGGGGTCCTGCAGCCCACTCCCCAGCGACGCCTGTGAGACAGGCAGTGCATGAGAATGACTTTGCGGCACTGGCCCTTTCTAGACCACATCATGCCTTGCTTTTTGCCTGTGAGGTCCAGCTCCATTGAGTCTTTCACTAAAACCGAGAATCCCTGATTCATCTTTTAATCAACCACAAGGAGAGAACAGCTCTTAACTTCTTCGCTGTTGGTTCTTTACTAGAGATGAGGGAGATTTAACCAATTTTCTCCACTTTCAACAATAAGGCAGTTGGATCATAAATTCCATCCTAAGCGTGGCCTTCAAATACCCGGGTTTCCAATTGGCCCTCACATAACAGTTACCCAGTTTTCTCGTTTTTTCCTCAGTTCCAGGTCAAGCTCATTCTTAGTTGAAGGCTCCCTTCAAAAGCAGATGCTGCATAGTTTATTTGGGAAGGGATCCCAAAGAGTCCGACAAGGGGGGAGGCAAAGCGAGGGAGAAGGAAGGTTTGAAAGCTGATGAAGGGGCTAATAAGAGTTACAGTGCAGGCAACTGAGGCTCCGTCCTGCCAGGGGCCCTGGATAAAATCCTCAGAATTGCCTTTCTGGGGGAAGGGGTACCTGGGATATTTGTGAAATGCCTCTGTCCTTCATTAGTTAGGAGGGCCCCTGGGTTATTAAATCCTTGGCATTTCTAGGATGTCCTACCAGTGGCTGAGCAAGCTGCCACGATGCTGCAGAGATCCCTCAGGCAGAGAGTGCAGACGACGGAATATGAAGTTAGCTACTCAGCCTTACCTGTGTACATCAGACCATTTAAATATGGTTTCTTTTGTTTTCTCAGAAAGATATTATATTCATGAAACTTGGAAACATAATTCCAAGTGAAAGAAGCCAGTCAGGGAAGATCACATATAGTACAATCCTATTTATATGAAATATCCAGTACTGGCAAATCCATAGAGACAGAAAATAGATTAGAGGTTTTCTGGGTCTGAGGGAAGGGGCAATGGAGATGACTCCTTCGTAGGCACATGGTTTCCTTTGGGGATGATGAAAATGTTCTAGAATTAGATGGTGGTGATGATTGCGAAGCATTGTGAATGTACTTAAAGCTGCTTAATGGTGTACCTTAAAAAGCCTAAAATGATATATCATTTTAATAAATTTTAATAAATAAAATGATATATCATTTGTATATATACCTACAAAATATATTATACCCCCCCCCCACAAAAAAGACATTCCTCAAGCAGGGATGCAGGCAAAGGTGAGGTGCTGTCCACCCCTGCAGTTACAGGTAGACTCAGAGATGAGACAATGGACGTGGGATGGGCTCGCTGCGTCTACCACAAGCCTCTCACCTGAATACCCCCAGTGCTAACAGGCACACACATTCCCACCCAAAGCACACACACAGCTTGGACTGGAAACGCCCATTGATGCTGCTGAAGCCATACGGTGAAGAAAATTCACCCACGCTCGCGCGTCCCACCGCATGGACCATATCACTCCGGAACAAATAAAGCAAGCTGGCACCGCGCTTCCTGAGCCTTTACTCAGCGTGTATATATTTGTTCAGAAAGCATCTGTAGCCCCAGACAGCACCCAAGTCTACTCCTCACTTTAGTTACCAACATTAAATATCACACCAGAAAAAATACCAGCTTGCAACTCTGTGCCAGAAAGAGAGAGCCTTCCTCACGTTTACATGTGACAGGTGACAGAAGAGTTCTGCCCTGAGCTATACTCTCCAAGCTGAAAAATAATTTTTATGCCAAAAAAATTAAATTTGAGTCCCTCTGCTCTGCATGCAGTAAGGGATTTTCCTGCTAGTCTTCAAACCAGAATATTCATTATTTTTGGCAACTCTACTTGGCTGTTCTAATTTTTAAAACTGAAACGTTAACTATCTATTTTGGGGAATAGGTTCATGTACAAGGAACTCAAGCTCTTTCTGTTGAAATATACTTCTTCAGACATGGTTGACCAAAACTGACCTTTGAGTCAAAAGTGACAGGCAAAAGTAAAATTGTATGCAGCAATGGAGGAACAAACAGCACTCCGGGACTCCAAGACCCCTGGCCAGGTTCCCAGCTACCAGGATACCTGTGGAGGTTTTGTCTTGGGTCAACAGAGCAGGGAGACCATGGTGGGTCTGGGTGTGAGCTCAACCCCAGGACTCCCTGAAAGGTTAGAGGCTCCATCAGATGAGATGTCTCAAGGCGGGCAGGCAGGACAGCTGGGAGCTACACCCAACAGTGCAGCTCGGTTTCTCCTGCTCATGTCAAGGAACTGCCCTCAACACATCTGGGCTTCAGGATCTGGCCCTAAACCACTGCACGAGTTCCCTTGGACCTGCTCTGAATGCACTGACCTGGACCTGCATTGGCCCGTGTGTGTTCTTCTCACACAACGGTCTCACTGTGGCCAAAAATGTCACCCTGCCATACTGCTTGTCTTTTTGCCTGAACCCTACCTTCCAGTCTAGCTTGGCTGATATTCTCGTGCCCTGCCAATGCCTAGACAGGATAAAAAGGCCACCCAGAGTCTGCAGTATAGCACCAAAGTGGGCATCCATCTCCCGTCACACTGACATCACATCGAGATGGAAAGGAAAGGCGAATCCTGCAAGGGCTGGTGATTTCAGCCCTGGTGGCCGATTGGAACCACCTGGAGAGCTTTAAAAACTCCCGATGCCTGGACCTCACTGCCAGAGATCCTCAGGTCATGGTCCTGGGGAGTGGTCTGGGTTTGGGAGTTTAAAAACTCCCCAGCTGATTTTAATATGGTGTCAAGGTTGAGAATCATGGCCCAAGGGAAACATAAGATTCAAGATGTGGGGACATCTCCCTCTTTTTCCTCCATTTTCTCATTTTGAAGCACATCAAGTTCACATTCCAGGATGCAGTGCGATGACCTCACGTACTTCCAAGGGCACTTCTTACTAACACCAGTAGCACCACAGCCTAGGGCTGAGTCCATGGGATCATCTTTTAGGGACTACTTGATGCCCTGGGAGGCTCATGGGGTTAGGAGTCAAGAGACCTGAGTTCAAGTCCAGCTCTGCCACTGGAAAGCTTGGGTCTTAGGTGTGTTCTCACCACTGTGCCCTCTCTACACTCACCTCCAAAATGCAAGGATTAGCACAAGTCCCTTCTGCCTCTGCCTCTGCCACTGGCTCCCACCCAAGGATGAGCTGCTTGTGACTCCTGTGGAGCGGGGACATATGAACCTATCTCCAGTTGGAGCAAGGGCTCCTGAGGGACCCCAAAGCTCACGCTGAGCTCTACACCAGCATTGCTGCTTGTGGTGAACAGTTCTCAAAATTCTGTCACTTACCTAATCACAAGTTCCTTGGGGATTTTGGAGGGTTCTCCACAGCCTGACTCAGGCTGGTTGCCAAGCCTGCCCTGTGGTCATTACTGGTCCAGGTCCACCCACACCCTGCCCAGAGGACATCATCTCTTCTCACTGCTGAGTTCCCTCCCGGGGATGGTGATGCGGCTTGATTCTGAGGTTCCTTCATCATCTGCCTCAAACCAATGCAAGTCTCTGGAATTTCTCCAACTCAGAATCTATTCATAGCACAGGAATAGAATACCCCTGCAACACTCCTGCCTCATAAATGCCTATTTCACATTCTAGGTATTTAAGCTGAGCATGGTGATTCACATCAGTAGTCCCAGCCACTTGGGAGGCTGAGGCAAGAGGACCATTTGAACCCAGGAGTTGGAGGCTACAGTGAACTCTGATCACTCCACTGCACTCCAACCTGGGCAGCAGAGCGAGACTCCAAGTCTAAAAAAGTGTAACAATTTAAAGCTTTTTTAATTTAAAAAAAATAAGATTTAGGTCTTTGAACGTGTCTAGGTCTAAATCATCCAGAAGCTGGTTTTGAGCCTGGGCTCTGAAGTCAGACTTAAGTTTGAAGTTGCCTCTGGCTTGCATGGACTGTACAACCCTGGGCAGGTGACCTACCCTCTCCAAGCAGTGGTGTCTTCATTGGTAAATGGAGAGCATGACAGAGTTTATCTGCAGTGGTTGTGATGGTTAAATCAGAAGCATCCCGTAATGCCCGTGACACAGTGTCAGGCACCTCTGAAATGTAATTCTGTGATTCACGGAGTACCCGTCACACTCAGGATCAGCTTCTCATCTTCACCACAGTGAAGAGCTCCCCGCTGGGACGCTGCACACCAACTAACCAACGGGGAGGGGCTGGGCTTGCTTCCTTATGTCTTTTAGCTGAAGTCCAGCTCCATTCTAGGTGAGGCTGACCTCAGGAGGACAAAGCCAAGTTCAGTAGTTTTCTTGATAGCTCCAAAGACCAATTCTGATGAAGATGGTCTCCATGAAGTCTGGCTTTATGTCCAGCCTGATAGCACTGCTATCAACACTGAGGACTGAATAGCAGTTGTAGGGTGCTCTGACAATTCTAGAGAAATAAAACCAATCCTACTGGAATTCAGCGTCCTACTGAGATTCTGCAGGGGCCTCTCCATGTCCCTGTGAAACAAGAGGGGATGCGTTCCTACCAAGGCATCTCTACTTTCATCTACCCTACATATTCACCTTGCACTCTGAGGTTCTATTTGAAGAAAATGCTGTGTGGCCAAATATATTCATCAATAAAGAAAATGGAAAACCTCTGACACAGGGCAGAGCTTCTAAAGGTGGATGAGCATGTGACTCTCCTAGGCGTCTGGCTCAAGGGCAGGTTGAGATGCAGGTCTGGGTGGAGTTGAGATTCTGTGTTCTTGGAGAGCTTCTGGATGTTGCTGATGTTACAAGGCTTAACAGGGAGGCTCCAGGGGCCCCAGAATCCAATGCTGGTGAGCCCTTATCATGGATGCAGACCTATTTGGGAGCTTTACGGAAGAAAGGTCCTCAAATGACCATACAAATGGAAGAGCAATTAGGGTATCTTAAAAATCTTAACTGAATTTGGGCATTGATTAATAAAGATTGGTTGGAACTGCATCCAGCCCTTGGCGACACCTGCGTTCCTCAGGATTTACTGCACTTCTGCCAACTCTGATGTCAGGGTCACGCCGGGTCCTGGGCACTGGGACTCTCATGGCAAAGATTGTGGGACCAGGCTTGGGAGGGGAGCTTTCATTCCTTGGATTTCTCTACCATATCTCTGGATGGCATCAGTCTGCTCGGCTGAGGATGCAGAGCCAACAAAGACATTCCACCTTGCATCCGCAGTTTATTTTTAAAAGCTGGGCAAGACAGAGAGTTCATGGCCAAATAAAGTGGACCATTCCAGGCTACAGCTGTGCACGGAGACTCGGGTGAGATAGCTAAACTCAGCTGGGGCCACTGGAAAGACCTTATAAGTGAGGTGACAAAAGTCAGACCTTGAAGGATGGGGAGAGTCTGGCCAAGGAGCCAGAAAAGAGACTCAGGGAATCATAACCCCTTCACCTTTCCAGTTTGAGTTCCTTCCCTTCAGCCTTCCTCAGTTTCACATTTCTCAGAAAAAAAAATTGTATGATGCGCTATGCTTTGCTGTCCTAATAAATGAGCTTTAAAAAGTACTTCATCAACTTTGAAGCATGACACAAATGCAAGAGGACTATTTTTATTCACCTGCAGGTAACTTAAGCTGTTTGTATTCATCAGCAGGTAACTCAAATTGAAATGCATTTGGAAAAATTTGCTAATACCGTTCTCGCTAATATGCTAACTTAGGACCTGCGATCATCTCAGCCTCCTGGGTCAACCATTCCTTGGTGTTGTTGTTCCCATTTTTAATCTCATGGTTATTAAACCCTGCCTTTATACCACTGACTGTTTTAGCAGATGTCACTGGGGAACTTTTACTGGGCTCAAGCACCCCTGGCGAGCTGTTGCAGGGTAGGCAAACTTCCCTGCAGGGCTGCCCTTGCTAACCTGAACCCCTTCTCCTAGAGATGCAGGAAAGTTATCCTCCCCAGGAGGGACCCGAAGCCAACAACAGACTGACACAAGGGTTGATAACTCAGCCCCCTTTGCTTCTGGACGGGCAACTACTGTGGGATCATTCACAGTCCGGAGCCCCCATGGACATGGGATGAAACTGACATTCCACATCTTCACTCCGCTGCTCCCCTTCCCTGGCATGTGTCCCTCACTCCCCTGTGGCTCTCTCCTGAGAGCTCTGCCTCCATAAATCATGACTCAGGCTCTGCTTCCAGGGAACCTGACCTAGGACGATTGCTAAACACTTCACTGAAATGCCTCATTTTATCATTGCAATGAGATGGATGCATACACATATGGTGCTAATTATTATCATTATGACTGATTAGGCAATTTGCCCAAATTCCTACAGTGAGGACTTGAATTCAGCTCACTACACGATGTCTTGTCTCCCAGTTTGAACTGTTAGTTCTTTGGAAGGAAGCTGGTTATGCATCAGAGTGGATCGTGTTTTAAAGTCTCCGTTGCTCACAACTCCTTTTGATATTAACAGAAGTACAAAAATCATACTTCTGCATATTATAATATTAGAGCAACAAGCTCTCACTAAAATAATTCAAGTGTCCCAGGGGCACAGAGAGAAACATTGAGACTTCTATAACGCCCTGGGAGTCAGATGAACAGAGAAGGTGATCATTCAGCAAGCAAGACTGCAAATGTGGACTCTGAAGACACAGGTGCAAGGCGTGAATTTTTTTCTGTGCGTGAAACACTGATGTGTAGCATGCTCTGAGAATTATCAGGAACCGAGCTCCCAGGGCTTCCATCCTTTATTGTCTGTCCCAGGCGTCAGAACCCAAGCACATTTATCTCCAGAGCCAGGGACATTCGTGTTCAGTGTTTCTGGAGTGGCACTCCACGCTGATTTATATGTTCGGGGGACAGAGGAGCAGCGCACCAGCAGCTTCTAATGGAAACTCACTCAGTTCATCATAAATATCTCATCTGCATGCAGGCCCACCACCAACCAGTTTCTGAGATGAGGCCTAGGAAGCTGCATTGCTACCCAGGTCTTTTGGGGCCCCTTGTCCATCCTAAATTAGAGCATCACTTTTCTAGAGGAGAGTTCATTGATACCTAAAATAGGATAGAATTTTTTAAGACCATTGAAAAAAATATTTTAAGAGCAAGAGAATGAGTGAGAAGAAGAGTAGAATTCATTCCACAAAACTATATAAAGAATGATTTTTGCTGTCTATTTATAAAAAGCATTTAAGGGTATTGGAAAATGCTTGCTCTAAACCAAATGTTGACAAACTTTATTTAAAGGGCCCAGTAGTCAATATTTGAGGCTTTAGAGTGCTATAGTCTCTGCCACAACTACTCAGTTCTACCACTGTGGCACAAAACCAGCTGTAGACAATACATAAGTAAATGCATACAACTGTGTTCCAACAAAACTTTATTTACGAACAGTGATTTGAATCTTATGTAATTTTCACATGTCATGAAATGTTATCTTTTTGATTTTTCAACCATTTAAAAATGTAAAACCAAGCCTGTAATCCCAGCACTTTGGGAGGCCGAGGCGGGTGGATCACGAGGTCAGGAGATTGAGACCATCCTGGCTAACATGGTGAAACCCCGTCTCTACTAAAAATACAAAAACCTAGCCGGGCGAGGTGGCGGGTGCCTGTAGTCCCAGCTACTCGGAGGCTGAGGCGGGAGAATGGCGTGAACCCGGGAGGCGGAGCTTGCAGTGAGCTGAGATCCGGCCACTGCACTCCAGCCTGGGCGACACAGCGAGACTCCGTCTCAAAATAAATAAATAAATAAATAAAAATAAAAATGTAAAACCATTCTTAGCTTGCAGGCAATACAGGCGCACAGGATGTGGGCTGGATTTGCCCCACAGGCCGTATTTTGCCAACCTCTACTCAATACTATCTGAAAACTCTTACTTTATTACAAATACGATGGCAAAGTGTAGATTTAACTTCCCTCTACCAAGTACTGGGAGGAGTTAAACCAAACTGTGAATAATGGTTATTATATGAATAATGAGTGGGGTTACAAGTGGTTTTTATTTTCTTCATTATATTTTTTCAGCATTTATCAAAAATTTTACAATAAGCATATTTTCTGGTTAATAAATAAATTTTAAAAATATGATAGAAGTGGTGCCTGTTATAGAGATTAAAATCTTGAAATTTAGACTTAAAAAATACCATCTCCTCTCGTTCATGTGCAACATGGGGTATTGCCTGAAAATTGTCGGACAGACATAAGCAATATGCACAGAGACAGGGGCCTGGGCCTTCACGACCTCCTCCTTTGACTGTGTTATTTTAGGAAACTCCTTAACCTTCTCAGCCTCCCTTGGGCTGTTAGTCAGATGAATATCATGATGCTTGACTGGGGGAGAATCAAATCAGATAAAGCACATTCCTTCAAAGTTCTGAAACCCTTTGTTTTAGGCTTTGCAAGAGTGAAAAATATTGTTCTATCTGAAAGCACATTCTTTCAATGTTCTGAAACCCTTTGTTTTAGGCTTTGCAAGAGTGAAAAATATTGTTCTATCTGTCAGGGAATTAGAATTCTGTAATCTCCATTTAAGTGAATTTTTTCATGGAATCACCGTTTGCTTTTTTGGGGGTTCCTGAACTAAGACCCAATCTGGGATTCAGTTAACAGTTTTCTTCCTCTTTTTCCTGAATTTCTGGGCCAGAGCATCAAGCTTTGCCTTCAATTTTCCTGTCCTCACTCATCAGAGTGTCCCTAGATACTCCGAAAGTGATTCCGGGGATTGGATGGAGCTGCACTTTGTCAGTGGGACGGGGGCAGCAGGAGCTCGGCCAGGCTGACATCAAGGCTACTGCCCCAGGGCCCCAGCAACCTCCCCTGTTCCCTCCCACCTGGAGAAACCAGAGCCCCACATGCTGGGGCCTCAATCCAAGTGTGGTTCTCTTGTGAGTTTAAGGCTGTCCTCCAGGCACAGATCCTAACCTGGCTCGGAAGTTGGTCTGTGCCTGTCATAATGCCATGGAGGGTGGCCGCAAGTGACCATCACAGTGCCCTGGCAAGGACTCTGCCCTAAAAGAAGGAACCTGGGAAGTAGGGTACCCAGTTCACATTCAGTCCTCAGAAATGACAGCTGTGTGGATCTTTCATTTGCTATGAATTAATTAAGCTTATTCAGCTGGTGGTGACTCTGCCAGGTACTGGGATGCAGGGTGAAGACAAACATGGCCCTGGCCTCATGGAGTTTATAATCCAGTGGGGAAGCTAGACACTAATCAAGAAGCCAGAGAAATTTTATGATGACTGCCAAGCAAAAATACATGTGAAGGGTAAGACATATGCACCAGACCTAGTTGAGGAAGGCAGGGAGACAGAGGAACCTTCCTGTGGGGTCTTGTCTGTGACATGGAACTCAGCAAAAGGTTCCAAGTGAGGTGGGGGAGAGCAAGAGCAGGAACGATGATGCATGCAAAGGCCCCGAGGCAGGACAGAGAGAGGGACCACCCAGTGTGTGGGCAAAAGCCTGTCCTGTGATGGCAGGGGACAGGCAGGGCAGGCAGGTCCAGGTCTAGGCCCCACTGGCCATCTGGCCCATAATTGATGAACTTCAGGGAACCCCTGAGCAATTGCAGATAAGGGAAGGTAGCAGGACCTGCATGTAAGCCAGGACTCCTGTGACATTGCCAGCTCTGCTCCAGGGACTCGCAGATGAAGGCCAGGGAAGCATGTGACGGGATCTGCGTTCAACAGCAGCTGAACTGTGCTGCCAGTGACAGGATCCTCTGGACTTTTGGGGGTCAGGAGTGGCAGAGAGGGCCAGACAGTTGTCTGGGTCACATCTCAGGTATGTTATTGGCCCAGTAATGCCCAGCAGTCTAGGGGCAGGATGTCCCCAAGGTCAATTCGGGGAAGACACTTTCTGGTAGTGTCACAGGGCCACACTCCCTCCCCTCACGCCCAGTGATGGATAGAAGCTTTGGCAGAAGAGGTCACGCCTGCAGGCAAACCTCCTGCCCTTCCAGAGTCACTGAGCCCCGGAGTCTCCACTTTGACTTCTCTTCTCAGGTGGGCTCCCAGTACCTAGCAGACCCACAGAGTCCTGGCTTCCAGCAGCATTCTGTCACATCGTGCAGGGTGCTGACAATGGCTTCCCAAACTTCATGAAGGGAAGGCCCCCTCAGCAGCGGTACTATTCTGAGAGAGCAGAAGCGTTGCTAGGCAGGCCCCAGCCCATGCACCTGGGCCACAATGGAGATGCCAACTGCAGAAACGCAGCATAGGCCCAGGCCGGGACTGGCCACAAATTCAAACTGGCCTGTGCCAGGATGTTGACTCCATGCCCAATCATCCCAGCTCTCCGACTCAATTAGGACAGAACTGAGCAGGGAAGAGCTGTGGGGAAGTCGGGCCATCATCCAGCAAAAAACCATCGAGCAAAAGGAGAGAGATCTGGTGGGCTGGGTTTGGGGGACATGTCTAAGACCCCTTCTGTGCATGTGGGGTCTCCACTGATTTTCCTGGAAATGGCTTTTAAACAAGGGGAAAGCCCGCTTCCTATTGATGACAGCCTCTCTGGGGATTCTGCGTGTGTTTACCGGAGTCACCGATGTCAGGTGGGCAGCTCTGCCTGGCTTCCATTGCCAGAGGGCAGTCAGCACATCTTCTGCAAGCAGGGAACCTCAGTCTCTGCTGAGACCAGACCAAGGAGGCAGTCAAGCTGGTAAATGATCCTGCTTAGGAGGGAAGCTGTGTCCTCATCTAGTATTGCACCTGACCCCACAGAGTGGCAGATTCTTCATTGTTTGTCACTGTGACACATGTGACGCTGGCTTGCAAGGAGCACTCTCCCTCGCCACGGGACACTGCCCCGAGCCTGGGCCATGAAGTGGGGAGCCTTCCCCAGCGCTGGCAGGCGGGGCAGGAACCGGGCTCTGCTGCCCAAGGCGGGATGCAGTTTCTGCCCTACTGGACCTTTACTTTTCTGCCTCAAAACATAAATTAAATTAATAAAAATTATATTTCTGACATAAAGTTTTAAAGTAGATGGGGCCGTAAGTATGAGTAAAAGTGCGGAATGCAGGCATCACATAAATTGAAGATATATTTTCCTCCTTGGGAACTTTAGCTTTCCTTCCTTCCTTCCTTCCTTCCTGCCTTCCTTCCTTCCTTCCTTCCTTCCTTCCTTCCTTTTCTTCCTTTTTTTCTTTATTTCATCCCTTTTTCCTCCATTTTGTCTTTCCTTCCTCATACTTTTTCCTCCTTTTTTCTTAATTTTTTTTCTTTTTGCAAAATAAAAAAATTAAGAATTTTGGCTTCCACCTGCAGAGGATGACAAAAGCATTTCATCAGTGTACCTGCTGTGTGCTCTCATCATGTCGGGCTCTGGAGATGCAGCATTAAAATAAAACTCAGAAGTTCGTCTTCTGTTGTGCTTAGGGACTCCCAGACACAGTAGGAAGAAAGGAATCAGGATTAGAAACTGGGGCTCAAGATAGGATGGTCATTGGTGATTCTTCAGGGATCCCCTCAGTTTTTTGCTTGAATTAATTTTTATTGTTATTTTTCATAAACATCACATTTACAGACAGGCTGGGGTGGTGGATGAGGGACTGGGGAGAGGGTACAGGAAGGAAGAGATGGAAAGGAGGGATGTTTATATACTTAGCATTTGCTGTGTGTCTTAAATACACTCTCGGATTTGGAACAAAAGTTCTGACAGAAAGTCAGTGTAGTGAATTCTTACAGTTGTGCGTTGCCTCAGCATCCATTTTGAATCTAATTTGGACCTTCTCCTACCAGAAGCAGGGCTTAGTCACCCTTGACACGGTGTCCAGGGCTCCACCCACTCCTGGTTCCTCACTGTGACTGACCCAGATATCTGCCTTGTACACCCACCTCCTGGTGACCACCTCCCTGTGGGACAGGCAGATACAGCCCACTCGACGGCCGCACTGACTCCACACCCCACAGGGACTTCCCAGACATGCTGCCATGCCCACCTCTTAGCCACAGGGACCCCATGGAGTCCGTGTCTGGTTGCTCTAAACCCACCAGTGAGAAGTCCCCGTGGGAAACCCATTTGGGAAACGCCCTGGACCCCAAAAAGGGCTTAGGCCTCAGGTCCCTCTCTCTGCCTTCACCCCCCTCCAGGTGAGCGTTCATGATCCAAATGGCTCCCCACTTTCTGCTGGCACCATGGGGCGCGCTGCCCTCTCCCTGGGATCTGTAAGTGACACGGTGCTTCTGTTGCTTCCTGTGTCTTCTTGTGCTGCCTCCTGTGTCTCCCCCAACCCACACCCCAACCCAACTCTCCTCCTGTTTGGGCCCTCCTAGGGAGTGGTTGTCTGGGTAGGAATAAACTGGACATGTGTCAGACAAGAGCCACAAGGGTGTCTGCCAGTTTAAAAATATTTCCTTTTGAGAAGGACACTTGGTGACAGGTCCTTCACTTAGGCGTTAGGGAGTTTACCAGGATAACGAGTATCCCATGCAAGGCAAATGCTGCAACTGTCCACACTCACATCCCTTGGGTTCCCATCAGGGCAGGGTTAGAATTTACAGACATTCTCCAGAAAGACACCTCAAGACCAAATCAAAGGAAAAGCACAACAGACAGGAATCAAAATAAATCAATCTAATTGATAAAGATTATTTTCCACAATATGACATGCATGGGTGGCTGGGCATGGTGGCTTTGGGAGGCCAAGGTGGGAGGACTGCTTGAGGCTAGAAGTCCCAGACCAGCCTGGACAACATAGGAAGACCCTGTCCCTACAAAACATTTTTTTAAAAATTTCCTAGAGAATTGTGGCATGTACCTGTAGTCCCAGCTGCTTTGGAGGCTAAGGTAGGAGAATCACTTGAGCTCTAGGGCTGGAGGCTGCAGTGAGCTATGATCACACCACTGTACTTCAGCCTGGGCAAGAAAAAAGACATACATGATGACTGCAGAATCTCAAAAGCAGCCCCTTACCAATGTCATTCTGCAGTTGGAGCCTGAGCTGAGAGGTTGGTGAAGGGACAGAGGAAACCACAGGCTTGAGCACCAGTGAGCGCTTGGCACTGGGCATTTCCCTCTGATGTTCGGATTTTTTTTTTTTTTATTATACTTTAAGTTCTAGGGTACATGTGCATAACGTGCAGGTTTGTTACATATGTATACTTATGCCATGTTGGTGTGCTGCACCCATCAACTCGTCAGCACCCATCAATTCATCATTTATATCATGTATAACTCCCCACTGCAATCCCTCCCTCCTCCCCCCTCCCCATGATAGGCCCCAGTGTGTGATGTTCCCCTTCCCGAGTCCAAGTGATCTCATTGTTCAGTTCCCACCTATGAATGAGAACATGCGGTGTTTGGTTTTCTCTTCTTGTGATAGTTTGCTAAGAATGATGGTTTCCAGCTGCATCCATGTCCCTACAAAGGACGCAAACTCATCCTTTTTTATGGCTGCATAGTATTCCATGGTGTATATGTGCCACATTTTCTTAATCCAGTCTGTCACAGATGGACATTTGGGTTGATTCCAAGTCTTTGCTATTGTGAATAGTGCGGCAATAAACATACGTGTGCATGTGTCTTTGTAGTAGAATAATTTATAATCCTTTGGGTATATACCCAGTAGTGGGATGGTTGGGTCATATGGTACATTTAGTTCTAGATCCTTGAGGAATTCGGATTTTAAACACTCCTGCAATGCCTCCACCTCACGAACGCTGTGACTGCTCTTGAGGAAATGCGTCCTGATGTTCCTAGAGAAAGAAGCTGTCACTCTGAGGCCCTCCCAGAGGTCCTGCAGACACCGTTCATTATTTAGGCTTTGTCAGCAGGGGAGAAAAGCTGTGCGTATATGAAGCCCTTAGACCAGACTGCACTTTGCTTTGCTTTGCTTTGCAATGCTTTCTCCCACTCCCTCATGTTCACATCCTTACCGCACTGTGCACTTTTGCTATGCAAATTTAAATCATGCAACCCTGAAATAATATGGAAATCACTCATGTTTTTGTGCAAAATGTAAAAGAATGTAAATGATGGAAATTAACATTTCATTCAGGATCACCAGATTTCAAGGCTGGCCAATTGCAGGCTGTATTTTCATTGGTGATCCCCCAGAAAGTCCCATTAGCTTTAAATCAAAGCCCTGCTGTTCATGTCAGGAATGGTCTTAGGTCAGGTGAGGGCAAAGGCTGCAAGACCCCTCCCAAGACAACCCTAGCATGGAATTTGCATGCAACATGCTCCTTCACTCTGACCTGAATCTCAGGGTAAGTAGTCAGAGTTGCAAAGGTCCTCTTAACTGAGTCTCTTACTCTCATAGTTAAAATTCAAACTCAGATTCACTGGGTGTGGTGGCGCATGCCTGTAGTTCCAGCTACTCAGGATGCTGAGGTGGTGAGGTGGGAGGATAGTCTGAGCCAGGAAAGTCAAGGCTGTAGTGAACTGTGATTGTGCCAATGCACTTTAATCTGGGCAACAGAGCAAGACCCTGTCTCAAAAATCACAACCAAAAACAAAAGACAAAAACAAACAAACTCACCTTAGGGAATGAATGGAACCATCCTCTGTAAGAGTCTTTGTTATTATTATGAATTTTTAAATTGACAAATAACAATTGTATGTATTTATCATGTATTCCATGATGTTCTGAAGAGCTTATTGATAGACATTTTGGACTCGCTAAATTGAGCTAATTAACATACGTATTACCTCACATACTTAGCATGTTTTGTAGTGAGAACACTTAAGATCTCCTGCAGCAATTTTCAAGAATACAATACCTTGCTAATAACTATAGTCATTGTGCTATACAATAGATCTCTTGAACTTATTCTATCTAACTGAAATGTTGGAAGATTCCTGAAGGAAGGCTAATAGGTAAATGGCACATGCCCTCCTTCCCCACAACAAATGTGCCTTCCAGGCAAGGTCAGGCAAAGCCTATGAAAACTGTCATTACTCTAGGGAGTTATAAAGAGTTATAATCAAAATCACAATGCTTTATGATGAATTTTTGGTTGTGCTTTGAAATATTTATAGATATTCATGACACTGAGTATCTAGGTAGCAACAACCAATTGTGCTTTCAATGAAAAGTTCCCATGGGACATCTTTACCTATGCTGTGCTAAGCTGGATTTTCCAAATCAAAGGGAATGCCCTCCATGAGAATATAAATTAATGTAAATATATTGATTTTATCACTGTATTTTTTAACAGTGCTGGACAGTTTCCAAATGGCTTTCAAATGCATTGTTTCTTTTAATTCTCAGAATAACTTATAAGATCATGACATTAAGGCACGGTAGGATAGGCTTTACTGTGGGAACCAGTAAACCCCGGTCTTTCAATGGTTTAGCCATATCGCAGTCTGGTGCAGGCTGTGTTGTCATGTCCATCTGGTAGCTACACAATCCCGAGACTGTGACCCCAAGGACAGCACAGTAAGGGAGAAGCTGGAGGATCATAGTGGAGATGGCTTTAGGGGCCAGTTCTAGAAGGTTTTCTTTGCTGTTGCTCACACCTTCTGGGTCGGAAGTCAGTCACAAGTCCCCTACCCAAACAACCTGATGATAAAAAGGCACTAAAGCATAGCATATACCTCACCAAAGAAGATATATAGATGGCACAAAGCGTATGAAAAGATGGTCCACATCATATGCCTTCAGGGAAATGTGAAGTAAAACAGAACTGAGATACCACGACATAATGAATAATCAAAATATAGCACACTAACAAACTAAGTTCTGACCAAGAGGAGGCAACAAGGCAAAGCCCTCCTCTGTACCCAGAAACAGAAAATGTGTGCAGGTAAAATAGCATTGCTATCGTTTATATACAGTTTGTTTGTCCCCACCAAATCTCATGTTGAAATTGGATCCCCTATGGTTCAGTGTTGTGGGGGTGGGGCCTGGTGGGGTGTTTGGGTCATTGGTGGATCCCTCATGAATAGATGAATGCCCTCCCTTGGGGTGAGTGAGTACTTGCTCTGTTAGTTCCCTCCATACCTGGTTGTTAGAAAGAGCCTGGCTCTCTGTCTTGCTTCCTCTCTCTTTCCTCTCTCTCACCATGTGGTCTCCATAAACTAACTCTCCTTCACTCTCTGCCATGAGTGGAAGCAGCCTGAAACCCTAAACAAATGCAGATGCAGATGGCAATCGGGAACTTTTCCAGAGATAAGAATCATGAGCCAGATAAATCCCTTTTCTTTATGAATTACCCAGCCTCAGACATTTCTTTAAAATAGACTAAGGCAAGCATTGAGTGTGTCTTAACCAATATTTACTTCAGCAAACTTTTATTGAGCACCCGCTATATTCCAGGCCACATGCTGGGTCTTAAGGGTATTATTCTTGTTCTTTTTAAACATTTGGAAAACTGAGGCTCAAAATTGTTAAATGACTCTCTTAAAGCTGCACTATTAATACATTCGAGATTTGTACCTCAAATTAGGTTTTTTTTTTGTTCTCCAATTAACCATCCTCTATTAGTTTCACTTGGTATCTTGATATATGTAAATAGATTTTCTGAAAAGTTATTCTGATCAAAGAGTTTTTAATCCTGTGATGAAAAGCATTCATGATAAATAGTTCCCTTTGTTTTCATGCCAACTACTGTTGACAGCAAAGGGATGTCCCGACCTGCAGGACAGTCGAACGGGCCCTGGAAGGGGGAGTGGGAATGGAGGAGACAAGAAAACACAAGAAATGGAGACAAGACAAACAGCCTGATCAAGTCTCGTTTATTGAGTGTAGGGTCATGCCTTATATAGGCTGGCAGGGGAAGAGGTTGGGCCAGGGCGGTGATAGGGGCCGGATCTTCTCAAATTACAATCGCGCATGCGCCGTGGGTTTGTACTTTTCCCGGGCGCGGGATCGCACCTGCGCCCTGGGCTGCATATCTTCCTGGGCGGGAAAATGTTTGCGCGCGCGCGGGAAAGGTTGGCGCGCGCGGGAAAGGTTGGCGCGCGGGAACAGTTTTGGCGCGCGCGGGAGAAACTTAGGCGCGCGCGGGAGAAACTTAGGCGCGCGCGGGAGAAACTTTGGGCGCGCGCGGGAAGGGTTTATAAATAAAGAACCCGGGAATGCGCCCTCTTGTCTCCGCTTTGCGGAGATCAAGCAACAGAGGTCGGCTAATTCCGGGCCTCATGGCTCCGGACAAAGGGACTTCTAAATGTGGTGTTGGCCTCTCTAGAAATCAGGTGACAGAGAGAGTATTAATTTGATTTCTTTATTTGTGATGTGACTCTAATATTTAGAATAAATGCCATGCCATTGAATAATTCTGTGGGATTCCTTCTTGTAAAGTGATGCCTTTTCAGTCCATGATCTTTCTAGCCATCAAGATTTCTCCTTAACATGAGCTAGAAGATTCAATTTGATTTTTAGATATTGTTCCTTCTAGTATATTGGTAGCATTTGCAGGTTCAATTTTCTGCATTTCTGTTGCTTTCATCTGCAGACTTTAAGGCAAGTATATTGACTTTTCATTTGAAAATATTATTTAATTTCTTACTGGTTGCCTGGCATTGAGTTCCTTGGGATACTTTTTAAGCTAAAACCAAGTATTTTAATTTATTTAAAAGAAAACCATTTTCATTTGCAAACCATCAGGAATTTATGATATTGCATGTAGCATACTTAGTAAAAGAATATAACACATTAAATAGTGTAATTATTACATAGAATTAACTATACAATTTTCATGTGTTTTTAGATTATATTCACATGGTTAAAACATACCCAAAAAGTAATAAATTAAAAATAACCTCTCAAGCTAGCACCCACAGCCAGTCCAAATGTTTGCCTTTGGTAAAAATTAATTTAGGTCAAAATCTAGAAAAGACATTCCTTATTAATAGAACCATGTCCCAGATAAAGGTTCATGCTCTAAGTCTGAGGAAAATATTGAACAGAGAGGACAAAAAACACTAAAACCAAGGTCAACAGATTCCATAGGCTGTGTCAATAATTTAACTCCTTGTCAAAACAAAGCCCAGCATCTTTCAGAGTAGGAGCTATAACCCAGATTCCCTGTAATATATAATCCACAATATCTAGAATGTGATTAAAAATTACTAGACATATAAAAAACCAGAAAGTTATTACATATAATCTAGGGAAAAGAACATAGGCAAGAAAAAAACTAAAAAACACTTGTAAAGTTCACAGTCCAGAGGCACCGTCTCCCAGAAAGGATGATGCTTGATTATGTGGCTACAGACTACTTCCCCCCCCAGATGCCCTACAACTATGGTACTAAAGGCCTAGATACAGCAGTTCCTTTTACCCAGCACATCATACCCATCTTTTTGAAATAACAACAAAAAATTTACAAGGCATACTGAAAGGCAAAAAAAGGGACAGTTTGAAGTGCCAGAACAAGAATCAGACATGGCAGGGATATTGAGATTATCCGACAGGGAATTAAAACAACTATGACCAATATGCTAAGGGCTCTAATGGATAAAATAGATAGAAGAGAAATGTAAACAGAGAGATGGAAAATCTGCACAGATCATTATAGCAGCTTTATTCAAAATTGCCAAAACTTGGAAGCAATCAAGATGTTCTTCAGTAGATAAGCAGATAAATAAGCTGTGATACATCCAGCCAATATTATTCAGCACTAAAAAGAAATAAGCTACCAAGCCATTAAAAGACATGAAGGAAACTTAAGTACATATTACTGAGTGAAAGAAGCCTATCTGAAAAAGACTACATTCTGTATGTAGCTTTTATTCCAAATACATGACATTCTGGAAAAGGCTAGGGGTTAAGAAGGTGCCATGGGCTAGGGGTCAGGGAGGGATGAATAGGCAGAGCACAGAGGATTTTTGGGGTAGTAAAAATACTCTGTATGGTACCATAATGGTAAATATATGTCCACATATCTTTGTCCAAACTCAGAATATACACTATCAAGATTGAACCCTAATATAAACTATGGGCTTTAGATGGTAATGATATGTCAATGTAGGCTCATTGATTGTAAAAAGTCCACCACTGTGGGGTGGGGTATTAACAATGGGGGAAGCTGGGCACGTGTGGATCATGGATTGTATGGGTATTCCTGTACTTTTCTCTCAACTTTGCCATGAACCTAAAACTGCCCTAAAACAATACAGTGTTTTTTTGTTTGTTTGTTTGTTTTTAAGTAGTCAATAGAAACATACCCAAAGCTGATTCAGATATAGAAATTAGCATTTATGTGGCACGTATAATTGTGTTCAAAGACTTAAAGGAAAAGTTGAATGTAATGAATGAACAGATGGAGAATCTTGGCAGGCAAAAAAAATGAAAATTACAAAAGAACCAAATGGGAAATCTAGAACCAAAAATTACAGTACATAAAAGGTCCCTCTCAATCACAGGCCAACAGAAATTAGGCAACCTGGAGGTTAGAGAGAAAAAAAAGTTTGGAAAATTTGAAAAGAGCATAAATCACCCATGGCATAATGTCATCTGGGTAACTGGAATTTCAGTAGACAAGGATAATGAGAATTTGATAACAAAATATGTGAAGAAATAATTTCTGAATTTTTTTTCATAAATGGAGAAAAACATCAACTTACAGATAAAGGAATATTAACAAATCTCAATCAGAATAAACACAATGAAATCACCAGACTCAGACACATTGTGAAAGTATCTAGAGGAAAAAAGATGCGTGGTCTCTGGGGAGCAACCATACAAATAACAGTGTACTTCTCATAAGCAATGGATCAAAAGACAGGCAGACGGCAGCTTCTAGGTGTTAGAAGGAAAAAGGTGTTATTCCATAGCCTATGTATTGCAAAAATATTCTTATAATATGAGGATGAAATAAAAACATTTACAGATCAATGAAAGTTGAGAAAAGTTGTCACCCACAGACCTCCATAACAATAAATGCTAAAAGAATTCCTTCAGGCTGAAGGGAACTGATAGCCAGATGGATAAATGAATCTACAGGAAGGAAAAGAAGCACAGGAAATGTCAAGTAAGTGGGAAAAGATAAAAGATTATATTTATTTTTCTTATAGCACCCTTAAAAGATTGTTTAAAAAATACATAATAGCATGATGTTGGGGTTATATCATATTTACAAGAATATATATTGTAAAAGTATGAATTATGTGAGATAAGAGAAATTCTCCTGTAATATTTGAACATTTTATATGAAGTGATAAAATGTTCATTATTTGTAAACTATAGGAAATTAAAGTGCATATTGAAATTCCTAGAACAACCACATAAAAATAAAATGATAGTAGACAACACTAATTGATTCAAAAGAAACTGACTAGGAAAAAGAAAGAGAAATAAAAAATATAGAAGCCAATAATAAAATGAACAAATTAGTATAATTGGTTATGATAGATAAGTATAGCATAGTAATATATTTAAAGCCATAGACTTATATATTTATATTTATAAATATAAGTTATAAATTCCTATAAACATAATAGCACATACCATACAGTTATATATGCATATATATGTATATATAATTATAATCTGTATTATACATAAGAGAATGTATGAAACATAAGACCTAGTTTCTCAAAGAGAGGAATCAACCTGAAGCAAACAGACCTGCTGAAATTACGTTAAATGTAGGGACAGGTCAGCTTAATCCATCTGTTCTGGAGGTTGCACATTTTTTTCTGTGAAAAATCAGACCTTGGCAATGACCTTGAGCAGTAGGATATAAATAACTCCCATAAGCTTACTGCTCCAATAAGGGAACACCAGGCATAAATGGGTTAAAACACATCTCACTGGTAATTAGCAGTGAGAATAATAAAGACATTGCATCCATGAAACAAGAACAGGCTGATAAGGAAAGAAAGCATCCAGAGAACAAGAAAGAGGATGAGAGAACCTAAAACATCATTGCTATGGTTATACACATGCATGTGCACATGCATGCGCACATGCATGCATGGAAGAGCAGAATGCAAGAGATTGAGTCATGCAGACACAAACAGCAAGCTCTTCTGGAAAGAACAGCGAAATGAGAGATGTGTTTCCATGGTCAATAGATGAGTGTGTCTGATTCAGACCACAGATCTTGCCCCGTATGTATATCCAGGTAGCTCTTGAGAAAGTCTGTCTTACTCCTTCCTCTCAAGGCCATCTGGCTGACTTTTCTTCTCTACGGGTTTGCTGAGCGCAAACATCACAATGCTGACCACTTGACCCTAAGACACGTAACAGCACCATGGTTTACATGATAAGATATAGGAAGGCTACCACATGGGGACATACAGATGAACTTGGAATACATGGGTTCTTGGTATGATGTTACAATACACAGTACAATAATGGTCTCCATATTTTTCATAGTTACCCAAGAAGAGGGAGGAGAGCACAAAGATGTGGAAAGACAACGAGAGGAGAACTGCACCCTGTGAGGGTGGATATTCTCCAAGCACCCCAAGCTGGGACAAATGTTCTAGGCTCCTAAGAAGAGGACGAGGATACCTGGGGAGACAACAACTGTGGACAAATCGCCCCACAGAAGGGCTCTTTCCTGGAATGTCCCCTTAGAAGTCCCTGAGTAACAGGAGTATCCAATGCCTAGTAGCACCAGCACTTGCTCAAGCTCATTGTGGGCTTCCAGCCCAAACTCTCCTACAGCCTTCCAGACAAACTCCCAGATAGCCTTCCAGACAAACTCCCAGACAACCTTCCAGACAAGCTCCCACACGGCCTTCCAGACACACTCCCCCACACCCTTCCAGCCCAAACTCCCCGCACAGTTTTCCAGCCCAAACTCCCCCGACAGCCTCCCAGACAAACTCCCCCCAGAGCCTTCCAGTCCAAACTCCCCCCACAACCTCCCAGACAAACTCCCCCCACAGCCTCCCAGACAAACTCCCCCGACAGCCTTCCAGTCAAATTCCCCCCATAGCCTTCTAACCCAAACTGCCCCCACAATGTCCCAGATAGATTTCCTCCACAGCTGCCAGACAAACTCCCCCCACAGCCTCCCAGATAAATTTCCCCCAACAGCCTCCCAGACAAACTCCCCCCACAGCCTCCCAGACAAACTCCCCCCACAGCCTCCCAGACAAACTCCCCCCACAGCCTTCCAGTCAAATTACCCCATAGCCTTCTAACCCAAACTGCCCCCACAATGTCCCAGATAGATTTCCTCCACAGCTGCCAGACAAACTCCCCCCACAGGCTCCCAAACTCCCCCCACAGCCTCCCAGATAAATTTCCTCCACAGCCTTCCAGACAAACTTCCCCTACAACCTCCCAGATAGAACTCCCCACACAGCCTCCCAGACAAACTCCCCCCACAGCCTCCCAGACAAACTCCCCCCACAGCCAGCCAGACAAAATCCCCCAACAACCTTCCAGCCCAAACTCCCCCCACAACCTCCCAAACCAAACTCCCCCCACAACTTTCCAGTCCAAACTCCCCCCACAGCCTTCCAGACAAAATCCCCCAACAGCCTTCGAGTCCAAACTCCCCCAACAGCCTTCCGGCCCAAACTCCCCCAACAGCGTCCCAGACAAATTCCCTCCACAGCCTTCCAGATAAATTCCCCCTACAGCCTTCCAGACGAACTCCTCCAAAGCCTTCCAGACAAACTCCTCCCCAGCCCACAGTCTTCCAGACAAAATCCTCCACAGCCTTCCACACAAACTCCTCCCCAGCCCACAGTCTTCCAGACAAACTCCCCCTACAGCCTTCCAGACAAACTCCCCCACAGCCTTCCAGACAAACTCCTCCCCAGCCCACAGTCTCTCAGACAAACTCCCTCCACAGTCTTCCAGACAAACTCCCCCCACAGCCTCCCAAACTCCCTTCACAGCCTTCCAGACAAACTCCCCCCACAGCCTCCCAAACTCCCTCCACAGCCTTCCAGACAAACTCCCCCAACAGCTTTCCAGACAAACTCCCCCCACAACCTTCCAAACTCCCGCCACAGCCTCCCAGACAAAACTCCCCCACAACCTCCCAAACTCCCCCCACAGCCTCCCAGACAAAACTCCCCCACAACCTCCCAAACTCCCCCCACAGCCTCCCAGACAAAACTTCCCCACAACCTTCCAGACCAAACTCCCCCCACAGCTTCCCAGACAAAACTCCCCCGCAACCTTCCAGACCAAACTGCCCCCACAGCCTCCCAGGCAGAACTCCCCCAACAACCTTCCGGACCAAACTCCCCCACAAACTTCCAGACAAACTTCCCCCAACAGCCTCCCAAACATAATTGCTCCCACAGCCTTCCAGTCAAAACTCCCCCAACAGCCTTCCAGCCAAAACTACCCCACAACTTTCTAAACCAAACTACCCCCTCAGCCTCCCAGACCAAACTCCCCACAGCCTCCCAAACTCCTCCCAACAATCTTCCAGACCAAACTCCCCCTACAGGCTCCCAGGCAAACTCCCCCAACAGCCTTCTAGCCCAAACTCCCCCACAGCCTTCCAGTCCAAAGTCCCTTCCCAGCCTGCCAGCTAAAACTCCCCAACAGCCTTCCAGTCAAAACTCCCCCTACAACCTTCCAGACCAAACTCCCCCCACAGCCTTCCAGACAAAAGTACCCCCACAGCCTTCCAGACAAACTACAGCCTCCCAGTCCAAAGTCCCCTTCCCAGCCTGCCAGCCAAACTCTGCGCCCTTTCTTGTTTCATTTTTTGATAAATTGGCAACAGGGTAAATACACATTCCTTCAAAAAAATTATTTAACTTTGCTTTTCCAACTCACTGTGAAAGAGCCTTAGGAAAAAACTGTTTAATGGAAAGGAAATGATTAACAACCTTAATTTGTGTTTCTGAAATTCTAACTCCAAATATTTATCTACTTAAAAGCTCCAGTAGAATCAACCAACCAAGTACTAGAACTAATAAGGCAATGGAGCAGGGCACTTGATAACAACTCAGTCTGTAAGAACTGGTCGTTCTATTCATCAGCAATGATCAGGAAAAAGGAAATCTCAGTCGAAAGAGTAACAACGTGATGAAAAGAACACCCAGGAACAAACAAATTAGGAAATGCACAGCCTGAAGGTTTAGACATCCATACTCACACAGAGCTATTACACTAACGCCTTTACAGAATGCCCTAGAACAAAGGAAGAGATACAGAATGTGTCTTGTTCCCAAAAGGGAGGTCCTGGTACTAGAAAAATGTAAATGCTCATGAATTAATTCATACATGCAAATAATCTGTAGCATAATCCTGTGATAATTTGTGATAAACTTCAGCAAGGTATCTATAAAGTTGATATGGGAGATAAAATGTAGAATAAAGTCAGGAGTTTTTTTTTTAAAAATAGTAGTACTAATGAGATACTTGCCCTACCAGATATGAAAGCAAACTATGAAAATATAGTAATTAAATCTGTATGGTATCAATATAAAGTGAAGCAGACTCCTGGGAGAGAACAGACAGTTCAGGAACAGATTCACATGTAATGACATGTGATATTTGGAAACAGTGAGGGAAAGATGCATTATTCAACAAGTTTATTGAGAAAATCCCACTCTATTTTGTGGTATGCACCTTAGTAGACTCCAAAGATGTGCACACTCAATCCCTATAATATATTCCTTTAAATGGCAAAAGGTACTTTGCAGATGCAATTAAGGGTATGGATCTTCATATAGTGAGATTATTCCAGATGACCAGGTGGGCCCAACTAATCACAGGAGTTCTTAAAAGCAGAGAGGCTTTCCTGGCCATAGTCAGTGATAGGGACTTTGAGGAAGGGTCAGGGGAAGATGTGTTGCTGGCATTGAGGGTGGACAGCGAGACAGGGAACACAGGAGGCCTCCAGAAATCAGGAAAAACAAAAATACAGACCCTTGCCTAACAGCCTCCAACACCTCAAGCTTAGTCCAGTGAGACCTTGTTAGACTTGTGATGCACAGAACTGTGATAGAATAACTTCTCATTGATTTAAGCTACAAAGTTTTTGGTAATTGTTGACAGCAGCAATAGGAAAGTGATATAACTCTGAAGAAGAAAAAGTAGGATTTTACCTTAAAAATACCTTTAAATACCTTTAAAATATATTTTTAAATTTCAGATTATTCAGCAAAATACAACGAAACACTGAGTTAGACAGTAACACACACACACACACATACACACACACCATTTGTAAGAGGGTAGGGGAGACAGAAGAAGCTTGAGTAGAATGGACATACACATTTAAAGTGCAGAAGGCCCTCTAGGCAACACATACAACCCAGAAACAACGAAAAAAAAAAAGATGGATAAATGTGATCTCCAAACTATTAGCATTTTCTGAAGGAAATAAAAGCATAAACAAAATAAAAAGTAAAAACAGACTGAGGAAGAATATTTTGAACATATGTAATTGACACAATGATACTATTGTTACCATATAAAACAGGTACTAAAACAAGCAAGAAAAATAACAATAACTGGAGAGAAAAAAGGTACACAGCATAAGGGCAGGAAATTTCCAGAATAAGCAATTCGAATGACTGGGAAACACGTGAAAAAAAAAAAAAAAAAAAGAAATCTGGGCAGTGGCAGTGAAGCTAATATGAGGCTTCTCTCATCAGACAGGCAAACCTTTCAAATATTGACAACAGTCATTGACTGAACATAACATACAGACTTTTCTCTTTTCATACATGGTGTGCAAATTTATGAAAATCAAATAAAATAAAGCAAAACCTTCTTGTATGTAACTTATACCACGATTGACTCCACCCTAACTTTTTTTTTCTTTTTTTCTTTTATTACACAAGATAAACATGTGCACACACACACGTATATATCAGAACAACTGAGCTGAGAGCCGGAGAAACTCAAACCCAGAGACAGAAAGTCAGGTGTCCCTTGCCTCATTCTGCTATTTCTGGAATTCAGTGCCAACCTGCCCACCTTTACAGACTCAAGCCCATCTGAGAGGCGAGGTCTTCGCATTCTCGCCGAAGCCTTCCTGCCTTGGCCTCCGTCACTGGCGAATCCTCCCTGCTGCTGGTGGTAACACTCCGCTTTGGCCCTTTTTCTTTCCTTGGGGAGATCTGAAGGGACTTTAAGGGTGGGAGAAAATCATGCCTCAATTTGATTAATTTGAGGCATTGCTTATGATATTCTTTTTCCAGGAGTGCAGAGTCTTAGTCCTATAAAAGAACTCAGGTAAATATTGGAGCTGAGCCTGGCTTCTACCATCTACACCCTCAATAAAGAGAAACATTCTCCCAAGCAGTATAAATGGGGCTAACATTTTGGAGGGTGCTTGGGCCCTAGGCACTCCACAAGGAAAGAAAGATATATGCACAAGAATGTTACTGCAGCTTGGTTTATAACAAAAACTCAGAAATTGGAAATGATTAAATGATCACTGACACGGTGCTGGCTGAATACATCATTACTCAGCCCATCTCATTAGATGTGAATAGTGTGTATGTGTGTGTGTGTGTGCGTGTGTGTGTGTGCTTCCTGTGGGCACTATGCATTATTATTCAGCCTATCCCATCAGATACTACAGTGTGTGTGGGGGCGGGGGTTGGTGTGTATATGTGTGTGTGTGGGGGGGTGTGCATGCTTCCTGTGGGCACCATGCATTATTACTCAGCCCATCCCATTAGACACTATGGGGTGTGTGTGTGTGTGCATGTGCATGCTTCCTGTGGGCATGATGCATTATTACTTTCAGCCCATCCCATTAGATACTATGGGGTATATGTATGTGTGTGTGTGCATGCTTCCTGTGGGCACCATGAATTATTACCCAGCCCATCCCATTAGATACTGTGGCGTGTACGTGTGTGTGCACATGTGCTTGTGCATGCTTTCTTTGGGCACCATGCAGAGGCTGATGGAGACTGCCTCCACCATGCCTTGAACCACACTCAGGTGCAAAATTGCAGGTGCTTATAGCAGATGCCAGGTGTGCAGTTCCCTACACCCACTTACAAGTATTCCTTCCTTCGTAGCACAAAAGAACTCCCTTCAAACCAAGCAATTGTTTTAGCAGGTATGTGGGAGGAAGACAAACATCAAAGTCCATCTTAAAATAAATTATGAAGCATAATAGTTTTTAGGTTTCTGCCCTAAATATTTTATTGGTCGTATTTTATCACTTCTGGAGTTGAGGAGAGAGTACATGGATTCTCCAAAATGAGCACAAAATGTGCTGTATATATAGCTTTGGGTTTGAATTGCAGCTCTGCAGTTGCTAAGCAAGTAGCCTTGGACAGTTTGTTTAATTCCTTGAACCTCGGTTATCTATTTCTTGGAGTTGCTGGGAGGACTAAGAGAAATATATGTAAAACTTTATATGATGCCTAACCCTTGACGAAGGTCTGTTGTCTTCTCTTTCCTAGAATCTATCTCTGGAATTAGCAAACTGCAGCCTGAGGGTTAAATTCAGCACACCACCTGTTTTTGTAAATAAAATGTCGTTGGAACACAGCCAGACTAACTTGTTTATGTATTGTCTGTGGCTGTTTTTCTCCTCAATGGCAGCGGAGCTGAATATTTGTAACAAAGACCGTCCAGCCCACAAAAGCCTGAAATCTTTTCTCTCTGGTCCTTTACGGAAAAAATTCCTGGACTGTGTAGTGGGTTACCATCTCTACCGCCTGCTCTCCTGTGAGCTTTGCAAAATGATTAGACATGTAAAGAAGGAATATTGTTACTAATTACACATGTTCATTTGTGAAGAAGGGCCTTCTTTATACTTCTGTTACTAATTATAGTTTTAACTTCATTTAAATCTTTTTCCATAAGAGCTTATCCATATGTGATAATAAGCTGAATTTCCATATGTTTTATATTTCATGCATCTTTTATTAGAAGACCCAGATTCTTTTAACATAGTCTTAAAAGGGAAGTTTTAGTTAAGGCATATCCTATCAAATGGGATCTGTTGGTTGCAAGGAATACAATTTGTAACTAAACGCGGTTCAAACGGTACCTTCATGATTCACCTCACTTTATAGACATCAGGTGGCTTGGTTGTCTGATGGTTATATGGTGTCACCAATGATCCTAGTTCTTTTTATCCTTCTGCTAAGCCATCCTTGGGTCTGGGATGTCATTCCAATATCTTTTTGTCTCCTGGTCAGCTCCAGACAGCCATGTCCAGGGACAGGACTTGTATTGGAGGTGTTGGGAGGGGAGTGGCGGCAAGAAAAATAAATGCTCTTCATCCTGAACTCTCTCCATTTACTGGGGAGGATTATTTTTTTCCCCAGAAATTCTGCAGCTGACTTTCACATTACCTTTTCTTGGCCCAAACTGACTCATGGCGATGCCTCTGAGCTGCCATAGATGCTGGGAAATGAGTCCAGGTTGTTTGTTGGCTTGCTTGCTTGTTTTCAGTCTCATGGCAGATAAGAAAGCTGAGAAGGGGTTTGGGAGGCCAACCAGTGCTCTCTACCAGATTGACCGACCTGGGTCTAGACGTCACCATCCAGGTGGAAACAGAGCCCCGGATAAGGAACCTGGGAACCCTCCTTCTAAGTTGGGTCTTTGATGTCTGCCTTTGTGGTGTCATTGACATGGAAACTCTGTTCAGAGTGTTTTCAAGGTGGTTTTCTAGTTGCTGGGGTGCAGACAAACGCAGTGATCATAGGAAGTGGCCAATCACATCCTTGCAGGTGGAGCCCAGGCAACCTCTTCAGTGTGTTTTGTGTCATCTCTGTCCATTTCTCTGAAAGGACAGGGCTCCTTGCCAGATGATGGGGTCCCAAGTCCAGGCTCCCACCCAGCATGGATGCACTGATGCTCTGTCCCATCCTCGCCCAAGCCTCACTTATTCCTTTTCATCCAACTTCTTCTAATGATTGTAGTAAAAATAAGGATCCCCTTCCCTCTGAATGTTGGTTACTTTTTTACGTGAGACTTTTATTGCTTTTGGCCAAAGTCCTGCTGCAAGATTTACAAAACAACTGCTGATTATGTGGGTTACATATAATCTCCAGAGCTAGAGGGAATTTCAGAGCCTGGAAGTGGCTCTTATTGCAGAGATGAGCTCATTTCATAAGAAGAGACCATGAGGTCACAAGACAAGCACTTCACCATGGAAGCCTCATGGAGTCATCTCTCACTCCTCCAGTCCTGCCATTTGAAGCAGTCACTGTTAGGCTGAGAGTAACATGTTCTCTAGCAATAAAGAAATGTCTGTGACATATCCAGACATCAAGAGCTAAGGCAAAACCAGCACAGGCAATTGTGGGATGTAGCCATTCCCCAGTATAAGTTTAAGAGTGTGAGCAGCCTGATGTAACATGAGAGAAATCTGACTTCTGCTCAGATAAGGAAAGCAACAACAAACATGACAACACACAAACAAAGTAAGAAAATAGATTTAGCCGCCGGTGTCTCACGATCCAAAACAACCAGTTACATGCTGATCCACTTTCAATCTTCCTGTTACCCTCCTGGCCATTTGTTTTTTTCCAGGCATCATTTGCATATATATTGCATATGTCTTTTGTACTCCTTTTCATTCAACATTTGAACCAAAGGACTTTTCCATCATATAGAAGAGGAGTTTTGACTCAAATTGCTACAGAGGTCATTTGGTGTTGCACATCGTGAGGTGCCAATTCCCAAATCTCTTCTCTATTTGGAATTGAGGCCACTGATTTGGCATAGTCTCAGAGGAGAGTCAGTCCTTGGCATGAATGCACAAGTCTTAGTCCGTCAGCTGAGGCTTTCAACATTCTGAGACAGGATGTACTCACCATCACCACACCTTGAAAACCAACCATCCAAGATGATTCAGTTGGCCATTTTTCCTGTTTGTTTTTTATTTTCAAAACAACTCTTTACTTTGAATACATAATAATGATATTTGATAAAGCAATGCCAGCAGAATATAACAACAAGAGACTCTTTAGCAACCCCAAGTTAGACAGGAGCGAGCAGGTCAGAACTTATAAATAAGTATTGCCCACATTCAGGAAGAAAATGCTATTTGGGAGCCAATTAGTGGACAGAAAGATTCTGAGCCACACACATTTGGGATGAAATCACCACAAGAACAGAGAGCACTGATTTACCCCCATGATCCAACAGAACCATTTCTGTCAGACAGCAGAAAGCCTCTAGTGCTCCTTGGGCAATGGTGTCACAAGAGAACTGCTGAGGCGAAAATGCTGTCTCTATCTGTCCGTATTATCATCAAGAATGTGCGCTACAGTCAGTTCGCACTGAAAACTAGCATTTGCTGAGAATTTATCTTAAGCCAGAGCTATGCTCCAACCTTCACCCACATCCCTCTGTGTTTTATAGAGAAGGAGGCTAGAAGGACAGAGGTGAAGCAGCTGACCACCAGCTTGTGATTTCACTCCCTCTCTAGTTACTCCCAAAACCCACATTTTTTTCCGCAAACCTACAAAGTGTGTCTTTTAAAAGCAGCACAGTAATGTCTTCTAAGGTGTCACAGTTTTTAGGTTAGGTAACAATGTGTTTAGTAATAGTCCATCATTATTCTTTGCCCTGTAAGCCAACTTACTTGGAATAGCTACTCCCTGTCCTCTCTGAACCACAGCCATTGTTACAAGCTGGGGGAAGTCTGGGAGACAGGATGTGATAAGTATGTGTGTGCATGTGGCTAGGGTGGGCAGCTGCCATGCATACGCTTATTTGTCCATTCATTCAACAAATAGTCGGGGAGCATCTTCTGCATACCTAGCATGTCCTCCGAAGATCAGTGAAGGCTGATGTCTGTGTAGTTCATAACTGGCAGTACCTTATCAAGGGCAGGTGTCCCAGTCGTGTTGCTGAAGAACACGCCTCCTCAAAACGTAGCAGAGGTTAACACATTCATGTTGTTCATCAATCTGCAATTTGCACAGGGTGTGATGAGTCTGTTTGCTTCCACACCATATCAGCTGGGACAGCTCGAAGGTTGGGGATGAAATCACCTGACAGCTGGCCCCCTCACCCGATGGCTGGCCCCCTCACCCATCTGGTGGTTGAAGCGAGCTGGACACTGGCTGAGGCTGTGGCTGGAGCACCTGCATGTGACCTCTCCATGTGGCTGCTCGGCCTCCTCAGTGCAGAGTGGCTGCTCCATGATTGAGTATGCAAGTGTCCAGGCAGATGCTGCACCACCTCTTAGGATTTTGCCTTCGGTTCCACAGTCTCACCTCCTGGGAGTCATGGTCCCACCCAGATTCAAAGGGAGGAGTGTGAGCATCATGCTGTGCACAGGGCAGGGCATGGGAAAAAAGCTGGTGCAGCCAGCTTACGAGAATCCAATCTGCCACAGCAGCTCAGAGACTTTCCTGCAGGCCCCATGGTACAGAGTTGGCTGCTCCTCAGCTGTGCTGTTGAAAGATGTCAGAGTAGTTTAATAAGAGGAGAGCTGACATGTGGTTCTGGTCTTAGCTGGGGAGACAAGGAATGCTGGTGTCACGTAACAGTTAGGGCAGCTTGTCCTTTGTGGCTGGGGTATGTGTGGCTGTTGGGGACCAGGAGGCTTCACATCCCTTTCTCTCAAGCCTTTATGCAGCTCAGGTGGGAGGCTAGGACCTCAGACTCTGGAGAAAGACCAGGCCATTTGCTAGTTAGTGGGTGTGGGTCCCTGACCTTAGTCCCATAAACCATCTGCAGAGGCTGAACCTCTTCACTGATGCTTTGGACACAATGTCATTCATTAAAACGGATTCATGGTGATTTTTGTTTCTCTACTCAACCAAAAAGAGTGTAGTGTGACAATAAAGTCTGAAAACAGACAGACTATTATTTTATCACCTACTATAATATAGTATCAATAAACCATGCGTTGTGTGGTTCCAGGCCTGGTGGCTACCCTGGTTATTCTCATAGCAACCTTTAAATTAGTGCCCCTGCTCTGTGGATGTAGAAACTAAGACAGGAAAAGATTAGCCATTGCCCAGGGTCATGTACAGACCACCAGGATTCAACCTCACTTCCATTAAGTGTTAAACTTGTAGTCTGTTCAATGAGCTAGCTGACAACAGAAAGAACATTACAAAAAAAGAAAATGCATTGTCTCTCCCCATCAGGAAAGGCTCCCATGCCCCCAGTGCGGGAACCATTTGGCCGGTGTGGTGCTCACTACTGAGGAATTGTTTAAATCGCTCAAAGTTTCCACACTTCACTGTGGAGGGACTCGGTGAAGGCTTTGATATCACTTATGCTGTATGGGGTCCCCAGGGATGAATTTAACTGTGAATCCTAGAAGATATCTCACCAATCTCTTCCTATTGCACCTGCTATTGGCATTCTTTTCCCCAGACTGCACAGTATCCCTCACTGGAAACACTCAGGGCTCCTCATCTCATAGAAGACCCACTATGCCACCCACCTATTTCCAAACTGGGACCAAAGTGTCGCCCTGAAAATTCACAGGTGCTAGTAACATGGTCATTGAAAGCTGTTTTCTATGAAAGTTTAGAAACATGGTAAACAACATTCATTTTGAAGGCAAGGACTCAATAGTTGAAAATTCCCATCTGGGTAGCAAAAGCTGTGCTTTTAAGATACCCAATCACGAGTATTCTGAAGCTCATTACCATCCATGAAGGAAGAGGGTATGGAAAATAACTAAGTTCTAAATGTCTATTCTTCCTGTTGTCACTCTAGCATTGCAAACACCCTCTCATTGGCTGCCTATCCCCTCCACCCACGCCCATATTTTAGGTCAAAGAGTCCCTTCTGTGAATCAGAGCAGTGTCTTTCTCATCTTTTCTCTTTTTCATGCCAATCTTAAGCAAGTCACAGAGCTGACTTTGTGAGACCAGGTGGCAATTGTTCGCCCCGAAAACCAATCATACACTAACACTGAGTGCCTCAATTGCAGTGAACGTGGCAGGGTGCCCTCGTAATCAGGCCCTGCATCAATGCGCCTGGTGCCTGTGGGCAGCTCTTGCTCTGTGTGGGAAGGCGGGGGCCTCTTCCATCTGCTAGGAGCTAAAGCAATGACTGTGTGCACTGACACAGCCTCGGCTGCCTCTGTGTCCATATGCTGTGTATTCATGGCATGTTAATGAAGAAATCTTCTGTCTTGCCTGGACTAATGGGGGCTGGTGAGAGCGTGGAACACCAAGGGATCTGGGGAAGGTATTCTATCCAAGAGGTACTGGCTGACCAAAGAAGAGAGCATTAGGGGGTGATGCCAGGGTCACTACACTTGAGCCCATTTCTCTACCAGAGCAGCTGTGCAATCTTGGGTGAATGAATTGAGCTGATCCTCCAGTCCACAACTACAAATGCAGTTTTCAATAGTCACTTCCTCTCAAGGAATTTATAAACACGAAAGGGATCACACGTGTGTGGGATGGTTTGGGAAAGCAGTTGTAATTAGAAGTGTAATGCAAACATAATGTCAATAACGGCTGGCTTACCATTTTGCCAACCAGGTACATTTGGGAGCCATTTTAACTGCTGTATGGCAGGTGAACTGCTTCTTTACTTGGAGGAGAAAAGCTATACTTGCTCAAAGTAGAGCAATCTTTCTAGAGCATGAGTCCTGGATGTGATAGAACTTCCTAGAAAGTTCCATCTATTTCCTTTGTCACATACTGAAGTCTATGCTTGTAAGAAGAGCAAGTGCAGGAACCTAAATTCCACACTGCAGTATGGGTGCTACACTGGGCAGCTAAGTGCTGTATTAAGCTGCCAAACTGTTCATCAGTGGCCTTGGCTGTTTCCTTTTGATTCCGTTTTCTAAGCACCTAATTCGCTCCTCAGTCGCATTGCTCTGTCTCTGTTACAGCAATTTCCGCAAAACCTTGAAATCATTTTTTGCTGGTCTCTCTTTTCCCCTAGACTTTCCAGGCCTTTCAGGTAGAATAAACTGTTGATTGCCAGCGGATCAGAACCCTGTGAGTGACACTTGCAACCATTTACCTTTGCTGCATAACAAACTACCACAAATCAAGTAACTCAAAACAGCATGCATTTTATAGTTCCTATTTCTGTTGGTCAGAGGTTGGGCAGGTGGCTGGATTTTTCTGCTTGGGGTCTTGCAAGGCTGAAAACAAGGTGTTAGCCAGCCTGTCTGGGAGGAATCTGCCTCCAGGGTCATTGGGTTCTTGGCTGAATTCAGCCTTGCAGTCCAGGACTGAAGTCCTGTTTTCCAGCTGATCCCAGTGACCACTCTTAGCCTCTAGAGGCCACACCCCAGCTTCCTGCCATGTGGCCCATCCATCTCCAGTGGAGAACCCCACCGCTGCTGAATTCACTTCAAGCTATGACCTGACCTTCCTGGCTGTGACTTGCAGACAGATTGAAAGGGCTCCTGTGGCTGAGTCAGGCCTGCTGGATAATCTCCCCAACTTACAACCAACTCACCTGAGAACTTCATTACTTCTGTGGAATTCCTTGATGGCCCAACCTCAATTCATGTTTCATTGAGTGACTGAGGGAAGATGAGCAGGACTCTTGGTGCCAACTTAGAATTCCATCAGTCACAGCACCCAAAGTCACTTCAAGAAGTATTGGTAAAGTGAAGGAAAGGCATCAAGTCACATTTTTCCCTATGAGAAACTTAGATTGTAAGGTACGTCTTTGCAGTAGCCTAGGATTTCCAAGTGCACCCCAGCCTAAGCCTGCCTCCAGTGAAGCCACAGTTCCCCTTTCAAATGCAGATTCCTAGACCCAGGGGATTCTAGTGTCAAGCAGGCTATCTGCCTTCTAGCAGGCTACTCCTTGGGGGCATGTTTCCCTCTACACCTCATCTGGAAATGACTGGAAGCAGCCTTTGCACCTGGAGACGTTGCTAGATGGGCAATGAAAAGCAGCACTCAGCAAGGAGGCTCTCAGGAGGGATCTTCGAGCCCCCATCAGGCAGCCTGGATCTGGGGCTACCACGGATTAAGGATGCCACCCAAGGAAACAAAGGATCCAGGGAGAGAAATGTAGAAATTAGTACTCATCCAGAAGATGAGTAACAACAGCTGATACTTACATAATACCTTGCTAATAAGCATGAGCAACTACTCGTGGAAATGGCAGCACGTTCCATCTGCATCATAGCATTGGGAGTTAACAGAAGGGGATCCTAGAGTTACCAGTGGACATAGCATTTAGCCAGTCAGCAAACATTGCTGAGCCAGGTTCGGAGAGATGCCCCTGCCCTCAATAGCCCACGACTCCCCACAGAGACAGGCGGATACACAAATGACAGGGGCTAAGAGTCCATACATCCTGTCACCAAACCGAACTCGGGTCCTCCTGCCCTGTGCAGCAAAAGCAAACACTGACATCAGGACTGAAGCAACAGAAAGCCAGGCATTTTTGGCAGAACACCACGCAAGGAGAATCAGGCAGCTCAGGCTTGGGACTAAAGCTGCCCTTGCAGGTAAGGGTTTTTAAAGGCAGGGAGGCAGACGTCACAGGCCAAGTCATCAATCAATGACCCAAAACAGGCAGAACATCTCCAAGTGGGGATCCACAGGTCGTAGGTGGAGTCAAAGATGTTCTGATTTGCAATAGGTTAAGGAAGGAAAGTTTGTCTAGACTGGGGGTCAGCAGAAAAGAGTGTTAGCTCTGGCCTGTGGGCATGACCTCCAGGCTCCTCAAGAAGAAATTGAGAGCAAGGAAAGGCAGGCAGAGCTCACTCCTCAGTCCCCCTTATCTGGGGTCCATGTGCCAGCAGGTCCATTTGTTGGGGGGTGTGGGTTCCTGAAAAACAACTCAGAGTCATATGTTAGCATGGTATCTTTAGTTTCTATAGGGAAGCAAACACCCTATGACTTTAACTTCCTTGGCTACTGTTTTAAGTTACTATTACCTTATTGCTTATCAAGTTGTTCATTTACTTCTCAGAGCTAGCTGGGTGTTTGGAATTTCCCTTGAAGGCACTCAAGATTTTCCTTTATTTCCACACTTAGGAGCTGGGGGATGGCCCCCCGCTAAGAGCGGTCCCTGCTGTGTCTCCGCACTAATGGCAATATGTACAAAGCAACAAGTGGTTCTGCTGCATCCAAAGGAAACCTGGAAAAGTGTAAAGGCCAGGTTACATTTGAGCCCAGGTTTTCCATTTCTTTAGCCATGTAGGCCACATCTTCACTGGGTGGCCAGCGTTTCAACAGTCAAAGTGGACACCACCACCCACATCTGAGACCACTGCCCCCAGAGGGGCTGGTCCGTACTCAGCTACCTAACGGGACCGGAGGCTGGGCTTCCTGGGGCCGAGTGACACAAGGTCATTATTAATAATTCTACCCACTCAAAGGACTTGATATACACCTAGTGAGCTGAAATGTTACTGACACAAACTCCTATCTTACTCTGATTGCTAGTAGCCCCCTTCCCTCTTCCTACCTGCTCCCAAGAAGGTAGCCAGACTGGGTGTTCCTCATCTGGGCTGGGTGTGAAAGGGGGAGGATTTCTGCTACTGAGCTGAAACAGCAGTTTCTAGGCACCCAAAAGACAACCACACCTTCTTTTTGTTTTCTAGAAGGCCAGTGCAGTGTAGACCAGACAGGAGGGAAGTTTAGAGCTCCCCGAGACTGGAAAGGTGGCTGTGGCGTGTGGGGCTCAGATTGGGCACCTGCTACCCAGGGCTGCTTCCAGCTCTGACAAAGTGGATAGTAGAGCTATCAAGGACCCCGGCATTGACTTTAACTACATGGTCTGCATGCTCTAGTGCAGTCCTACCAAGGCAAGTTCAAGAGCTCCTTCAAACAGAGGGCAGGAAGCCTGTGACCAAGGACCTATCTGTCCTCTGTGAGCAGCCCCCCTCCCAATGCCCCTCCCCTGCCTGCAACGGTGATGAGCAGCAGAGACCACCAGAGCTGTCAGTGCCTTAGAGAAGCTGGGCTCCCTTCAATGGTGGAGCCGCAGGGTCAGTGTGTTTGCCACTTCTTTGAAGTCTGTGTTTGTCATGGGAGTCAGGAATGAGAGCAGAGCTGCCCCCAGACTCAGTAACACCTCCTGCACCATGAGTCACTTGTCTTCCCTGCCCTCGAGCAACTTTAGCAATATTGGCATCACGGAGAGGCTTGGGACCACAGTCTACAGCATCCTGCCCTCCAGAAGACTCTGTGGCTAACTGTGGCAGCAAGGTGGACATGGAGCTGCTCAAATGCCAAGGCAGCAGGGAAGACCATCCCTGAACTGAATGGGATGCTCACTGGCACAGTCTTCTGTGCCTCCATACCCACTGTGCCTGCCACTGAGCTGACCCACTTGTCTGGAGAAATGTACCAAACACAATGACACCCACAATGACTCAGTGGGTGCCAGAGACCCCTACTGAGACTCTTGCTTCCCTAAGAACAGGTTGTCTTCTGGGACTTGAACAGTAGCACACACCCACTCCCCCAGCCTTGGTCTTGGGCTGGCACTGCTCTCAGTGATCCCTTTATCCAGCCCATTCCCTGGCACGATAAAGCATTTGGCCACAGCAGCCTCTTTGTGGACCTCACAGTCCTCATGGCCTCCAGAACACAAGAGCCCTGGACCACCAGCCCCAGGAGTGACATGAGAGGAAGAGAGAGGCCCTCAGCCAATGAGAGTCCTGGCCTCTAGCAACTCCACCTCCCAATAACTGATGGTCTCCTATTCTGCAGTAGGCTCTCGCATCAGGCCCTTGAGGCAGTGGTAGGGCTTCCAGAGCCCTGCTGTGCCCTGCACCGTTGGTGCTGTCTGTACTGACCTCTCTAGCCTGCACAGCGGGAAGCAGTGCAGTGGCATGCTCTGATGGCGAGGAGGGAGTGGGCACACACTTGAGAGTAACTGCGAGCTGCCCCTGGCGTCACACCACATTGTCAAGTTCATGTTTTCAGCTGCAGTGAAAAAGAAGGAACTTCTTGTAGGGAACTCAACTAAATTGTCTTTAAATGACTAAACCCTAGGGACGACAAATGCCATTTCGTCATGCATTTTCCATGTAGATTCCCATACACTGCTACTCCCAAGAGGGGATTTTCTGCCACATGTATTGATGGTCTTTTTATTTTGGGTTTTGCTCTATCTGGAAGGATTAACAACAACGACATTAAATCCCACACGAATCCCTTTGCCCTTGTAGCGAGAATGACCTTGAAAAGGCCAGCCCTTCCTAGCTCAGGGGGCAGCTTTGTGGGAGATGAGTCTCAATTGCCAGGACCCCCCAGGGCCAGGTGTCCTCCATTCAGGCGTGCTGCTTCCCCTCCTTGTCCCAGCAGCCCTCACATTCACTTCCTGTCTTTCTGTCCAAGCCGCTGCCCTTGACTTCAGCCCTCCTCTCATCTGTTACCCCAAACCTCTCAGCTCCACTCTTCTCATCCAAGTCTAATACTACCTAATTAACATCACTCTCTTCAGAAACTTGGCTGCTTCTTGCCTGGAAGGTACAGTTTAGGGGACAACCCACCTTGGGCTGTGTGAACACACTCCTTCCCCACTGACCTCAACCTGTGTCTGACACAGCAAAGGTTACACCACTGCCCTACCCACAGCGCTCCTTCCTTTCCTGCAAGGTGAATTCAACAGGAACTTCAGAGCTGGAAATTGCTCCCTAAATAGTGGGCCACCTCATGGCAGGTGGAGGTGGGAGACTCCGGGCTGGCTTCTGTGATGAGGCTGGAAGGTGTCATGCACCCTGTACCCAGCAGCAGAGCCCCTCGGGCTGCCTGTTTGCCCTGAGCTCCCTGCCTTCACAGGCGCACATTCCGATGCGGATCGCTGTTGCAATGGGGAAAATGAGTTGTTTTCCACCTGGGTGGGTCTGAAGGGAGGAGAGGAGTCGTGCTTGTCTCCAAGTTCTCCTGTCACTCATTCGGCTTCAGAAGCCTATTAGGGTCGCCATACCTGGAGCAGTGGATTGCGAGGGGCTTGGAATGAATGCAGGGCCTGCTGCTCACTGCTTGCAGAGTCCAGTTAACAAGAGTGAGGTCAGACAGAGAGAAGGTGACCATTCCAGAGCTTGGCTGAGGGGAAGAAGATACAGGCTTCTGCCGTAAGGGAACAGCTTCACCTGTACAAGCAGAAAGCAGAAGCTTTAAAGGGGAACTTGGCATGAAAGGCATGCAGGGGACTGGGGAGGAGATGGTGGGGTCTGCATGACTTATTTCAATATCTTATCCATTGGGTGGTCTGGCTGGTGCTATCGTGGGCAGAGCTAGGTCATAAGTTGACCATGGTCTCGAGGCAATCTCCTGGTGGGGCTGAAATCCCCAGGGTGCCTGGTTTGGTTCAACATTTGGTCCTCTGAATTTCCAAGCAAACATATAGTGAGATAAGTTTGCAGTGCAGGGAGTGCCTGGTGGAGAGAAAGGAATGGTTATAGTTGCATTCCTAAAGAGCTAAGTAAAAAGTGAACACACAGGGAAAAAGAGAAAAGGTAAAGATGATTTTTAGGAAAATGGGATACTTGGTTACAGTCTGAGGTCTTAGGCTGTGGCATCAGGTCTGATGAGCCGTAAGCTTTAGTAAACATGGAAGCAGTGGGTGCAGAGCAGAGTCAAAGCCTGGAGAGAGGGTGACTGCTGGAACTGCCCCGCCTCAAGATGGGGGTAGAGATAAGACAGTGGGCTGGAGGCTGCACCTGAGCTCATAGGCTGGGTGTGGGGGCAGGTGCGCAGAGGGTGATAAAACAAAGGTAAAAGCCAGAGGTGTCTCCAGAGCAAGAGGCCACTCCTGGGGCCGAGAGGCTTCCAGCTGGCACCCAGAACATGCCTCCAGCCTCTGGCCACTGACAGTCCTGTGGGACTGAGGGGCAGTTCCTGTCGGTGACCACTCATAGTCAGCAAGGTAGTCTTCCCCCAGCTTGTTCATTTTCATTTTTCTTTGTGCCAATGTAAAACATAACTGCCCCAGGGAAGGGCTGCACATGGAGTCAGTCATGATTCAGTGTGGACTGGCAGCTGGGACCCCGAGCACCCAGGAAAGCGGGCTGGCGTGGGGACTTGTTCATCTCCCAGCTGTGACTGCAACTTCAAAAGGGAAAACACATCACATTCACAAGGAAAAGAGCCTCATCTACATCACATTCTTTCACACATTTGAAGTTCTGCAGCTTCTATCCTATTTTTTATTGTGGTGAAATACACATAACATAAACTTTACCATTCTAATCACTTTTAAGTGCACAGCTGAGTGACATTAAGTACATTCACATTATTGTTCAGCCATCACCAATGTCCATCTCAAGAACCTTTTCAGTTTCCCAAACTGAAGCTTCATACCCATTAAACAGTCACTCCCTGTCTCCATGCTCCCCCGAGCTCCTGCACTCACCCTTCTGCTTTCTCTCTCCATGAATTTGAAAACTCCAGGGACCTCACATAAGTGGAACCACACAGTATTTGACCTTTTTTGTCTCGCTTATTTCACTTAGCATAATGTCTTCCCAGTTCACCATGTGTCCTAGCACATCAGTACTTTATCCGTTTGTAAGGCGGAATATATTCTATTTGATGTATTCACCACATTTTGCATATCTGTTCAGCTGCTGATGGGCAGTTGGTTTGCTCCTACCTTTTGCTACTGTGAATAATGCTGCTGTGATTACGGGTGTGCAAATATCTGTTAAAGTCTCATATTTCAGTTATTTGGGGGAGATACCCAGGAGCGGAATTGTTGGATCATATGGTGATTCTATTTTTAATTTTTCGAGGGATGGCCATACCATTTACCACAGCGGTTTGACATTCCCTCCAGCACTGCACAAGGGTTCCAGTTTCAACTTCACATCCTCAGTCACGTGTGATTTTCTGTTTTGTTTTGTTTGTAATAGCCATTCTAGTGACTGTGAATTGGTATCTCATTGTGGTTTTGGTTTGCATTTTCCTGATTATTAATGATGTTGAGCACACAAGCTTATTGGCCATTTGGTTATCATCAATGACGAAATGTCTATATTTGTCATTTTTAAATCAGGTTGTTCGTTGTCTTGTTGTTGAGTCATAAGGGCCCTTCATATATATATATATTTTAGACAGAGTCTTGCTCTGTTGCCCAGGCTGGAGAGCAATGGCGCAATCTCAGCTCACTGCAAACTCCACCTCCAGAGTTCAAGCAATTCTCCTGCCTCAGCCTCCTGAGTAGCTGGGATTACAGGCACACACCACCATGCCTGGCTAATTTTTGTATTTTTAGTAGAGACAGGATTTCACCATGTTGGTCAGGCTGGTCTCAAGTGCTTGACCTCAAGTGATGCACCTGCCTCGGCCTCCCAAAGTGCTGGGATTACAGGCATGAGCCACTGCGCCTGGCCTATTTTAAATAGTAACCCTTTATCAGATATATAATTTGCAAATATTGTTTCCCATTTCATGGCTTGGCTGCCTTGTCACTTTGTCAATAGTGTCCTTTGATGCACAAAAGTATTTAATTCTGGTGAAGTTTTATTTCCCTGGTTTTTCTCTTGTTGCCTGCACTTTTTGGTGTCCTATTATTCTCTATGCTTTTGAGACCTTTGAAATCTAGTACATTCCCATACCTGCTACCGGGCTTAGGAAAGCCCTGCCCATTCGCTGTTTCTGCAGCACACACACTTGGGCCTTTGCAATTCCATAACCACCTTGTTTAGTGACATGTTAGCATTTCCTAGTCATCTGGTATTCCTCTTATTACCCATCTTACTTGCCCTTCCAACACTGGGGTGTGTCAGATAGGAAGTAGTAAGCTTTCATCTTTCTATGACATTTCCTGGGAGATACCCCAGATCTCAGTGTGTTTTTAATTGGACAAATTAGACTTTTTATTTATTTTCATTGTGGTTTGTGATGCTTTTAACGGGAATTAACTAGACAGAAATGACAGTTGCACTGTTATGAGGCTGATATTCCTCAGAGGAAGGTGGGCAGCAGTCCAGCTCGTCAGCTGCTGAAAATGTCCCCCTTGAGCTCCCGGTGGTGCTCTAAGGCCATGTAGCTTCTACTGCAGCAAAAGTAATGAGATCCTTGGCAGAATGCACTTGAACATGCTGTAGAGAGCTTTCTGTATGCATTAGGCACTGCCAACAACATGCATGTCCAACACAAAGGGGCACGGTGGACGTAGAGCATGGCAGGTCCCAGTCTCTGAGCGGAAAGGGCCCAAGTGCAGATGGCAACCCACTCAGCACCAGGGTAGCTGCTCTGGCCACTGAGGGCTGGTCCCGCAGCCGTTCTGGGCACTGGTGGGGCTTCCCCAGGAGCTCTGGGCTCTTCCCCACAGACACCAGCAGTTCCGTTTCCGCCAGAGGCTCCTGGGACTTATCTGCACCCCAAATGCTCACATGTGTGAATGCCTAGTCCTGCTCTCCTTACTGCCTCCCTATTGGGGGCTGAACCTCCAGGTCGTGCTCCACTCCCCCCAGTACACAGCCAGGCATCCTTCCTGTGTCCGCTGTCCTCCTCACAGGGGCTCTCCTTTTCATGTCCCTTTCAAAAGAGCAGCCAGGCTTCTCCTGGTCAATTTCTCTTCTCAATTTGGTGCTGACTCCTGGCTTCTCAATAGCATTTTTATTTTTGCAAGTTTATAGTAAAAATCAGCAATGCATTCTGGTTCCTCCATGCCAAGAATTTGTGCTCGTGCCTAAATATGAGGATCTTGACTCATGTCAGTAAAAATGATGGCCTCGGTAGACCCATGGCCGAGCCTGCAGCCTGGTGCCAAAGAGCACCTTCCTGCCAGCTCAGCCATTCACCACTGCCACTGCCCGCACACACAGACACACACACACGTACACACTCCTGCATGCACTGACAGGCACTCACATGCTTGCATGCACTTACATGCATACACTCACACATACACGCTCACACACACTAGCACACACACGCTTGCAGGCACTCACATACACTCTCTCACACACTCGCATACTTACATGCACTCACAGGCATACACTCACATATACACACTCACTCTGTCACTCATACACACTCCCACCCCTCCTGACGGGCAGCAGGCACTGCTCCGCAGGCACTCCCTTGGCCCCCTCACTCATGTTCTCATTCTCAACTTTCTCTGCTACCTGCCCTTTATCCGCTGATGCAAATCCTCTCTGCCAAGCCTCATTCCTGATTTACCTTGAAAAGAGTCCGATGCCTAACCCACTTTCCAAGGGCAGTCGAGGTGGGAATCATTGCTTTTATATAGGGCATGGCTCTGGCTACACTTGGGAGATGCCCTCGTTTCGTTTCAGAGAGAGGCTGTTCTCTGCTCACTCACTCCACTTGTCCTCCAGCCATACCCCTGCACAGAACCCGCTGTAGCCCAGGCCCCCAGTGACTTCTTCGAAGCCCTCAGGGTGGCTCTGTCACTAGGGAGATATGACCTTGAGGTGTGATGGCAGCTGGTGGGACTGGGCGAGGCCGGAGCTGGCTGTATCCCTGTAATGCAGGGCCTCCTGTCTGCCTTAGGGTGTTCAGGTGTCCCACAAGTCTGGTCCCTGATTGTGAGGATGGCACCCCCTCCATATCTGCTCCATGGCCACTGGCTTTGCGGATCTCTACTTCGCTGTCTCCCAAGGGACATGTGGCTGTGTTCCAGCACCTGGCCAGGCCCTTTTCTGTTCTCTCATTACTCCTAACCCAAGCAGTGTCATCATGCTGTACATCTGTCAGTGGGTCCAAATGTCAAAGACTCCTAGACCTCCCAGATCCCAATCTCTGGCTCCAACTCCTGCCTCATTCTCCTGCCATGGAACAGCCACTGGAACTCCTGCTCCACCTCCAGTGATCTCCACCCACCATACCACAGTTCCCTCTGCCCCAGGGCTGACGGCCACGGCCACAGGTGGAACCAGGCAGCTTCTGCTACACACCAAGGAGCCACTTTTGGTGGCACCCTTTCCCTCCAGCCCTTCTTCACCCACCAGAAAGTTCTCCTGGCTCTGCCTCTGACCCGTGTCAGATATGTCCTGTTCCCCCTGCCCTCAGTCTGTTACCATCACCTCACTCTTGGACTGTGCAGTCATCTCTGGACTGCTTGCCCAGGTCCTGCCCTGCTCCCTGCGGGATATTCTCTCAGCAGCAGCCCAGCCCAAGGTGGTATTGCTGGATAGCTAAGATCTGCCTGCCTTCCCTGTTGAGGGCCCTCCCTGAGCCTGCACCCTAGCCAAGGCTCCCTGTGTGCTCGCAGGAGCACCCAAATGCTAATCACGGCCTGCAAAGCTCAGCACCAGCTGCCAGCACTCACTCTTCAGCTGCATTTGAGGCCACTCTCCTCTGGTCCCAATGCAATCTGGCTGCACTGACCTGCTTTCTGTTCTTCAAATAATCCTAGGCCACTCAGACTTAGGGCCTGAGCCCCTGCCCTTCCCTCTACCTGGTGTGTTCTCTCCAGGACGCTCCCACGGCTACTTCTCCCCGTCCTGGGGTCTCAGGTGGCAGGTCTCCCATGCAGTGGGGCACTCCCCCACACTCCCAGGAACTGCACCTGCCCATCACCCTGTCTCTATTGTCTCACAATACTTGGCATCATCTTGGGATTCCTTTCTTTCTTCCCCCAATGAAACATGAGTTCCCTGAGTACAGGGACCAAGCCAGTCTTGTACATATCTTACTTCCAGTGCCAAGAAGTGCCTGCCATGGATAAGGCAGTCAAAAAACATTTGTCAAAAGTGAATGATTACATAATTGATTGACAAATGCCCACCTTCTCCATCTGTGGTTCTCAACCTTGGAGGCACATAAGATTCACAAATGAGCTTTAAAAATACAAATGCCAAGGCCCCCCTCAAACCTTGAATTTCTGACTTCATGGTTCTGGAGAAAAGCCTGGGTATCAGGATTTGTTAAAACTACTAATGTGAATCAGATGTGCTTCCAAGACTGGGAATCAACTGGAATGTAGCTTTCAGCCTGGAGAAAAGTTGTCATGATCCGGATACTGTCCTCTCCACTCCTTGAAAGGACCCTAGAAAAAGACCTACTGCAAAAAGAAAAACCTCCATCTTGATGGTATTAGGAGTTCTCAAAAGGGCAAAGTCAGGGGACCCTATGTATTGGTTTCAGGGCCTGAGCTCAGTGATTGTTAAGGCAAGTCCTAAAAAGTGAGGAATTGGTTGGAACTGGCAGAGTCTGACAACACAGTTTAGGATTAAAGGGCACAGCAAAGGGAGGGTCTCAAAGGAGGTGTTGGTGAACAGACTCTTGAGTTGAGCCTTATGTTCCAAGAAGATGGACTCTGTGGAGCAGTCTCCCAACTTCTTGCTATGTTTGCTTCTTTGGAGGTTTGTTTTTGCTTCGTCCCAATACTGCTTAACACATGAACAGGAATTCCTGTTGGTTTCTGCTCTCAATATTAATCAGAAGGAAAGCTTAGAAGCAAGTTTGAATCCACGCAAACAGAAGTTTCTGAATATTCAGAAAGAGTAAATGAAAATCCATATGGTCAAGAGGAAAGAAAAAAATCAAGCACTATGCCATTGCCTCCACAGTCAATGGGGAAGCAGAGTCTGAAAGTTTTCTGAATTAACTACTAATTTTTATTTTAACATAAAACTATTGCATGATTAATAATATAACCCAATCTATTAAGCACAGTTTAATAAATCAACCTAATATTTTTGCAAGGAGTGAAAGATTAAGAATATGAATGTATTAGTGAAACAAATGATTTATTCTTAAAAAATGTAACATAATGATGCTGCATCCAGTTAGAAATTAAAATCAGGAACCTAATTAGAGACCATCACAAAAAGTATATTGATTTTGTTAAACATGTAGAAGATAGTTGGCTAGGAAAGCACATAGTAAGTTGTTTAGATGAGTGCTTCACCAAGATACAAAGAGAGGTGCACTTGAGGAGGGACCATCAGCAGCCACCTGTGCTCCATCTACAAAGATCTGGTTGTGACGGCATGGCTCAGTAGCTGATCAGAAAATTTCTGGTAGACGCTCTCTCCACTCCAAGCCACAAAGACAACTAACTAACCACTTCATTGAACTTAGATGCCAAAGCAAACCATCTTGATTTAGATCCTTAATTTCCCTATTCACAAGGTAATAAAATAGAATTTTCTTTCTGGGAAGATGTTTTAAATCATGAAAATATTTAAACTGATCACAAAGCTAAGTGAAATACAATAAAACACAATGTCTGCAAGTATATATCATTTTAATGTTTTTTTAGATCAAATTCTTCATAACAAGATTCTTTTTTTTTTTTTTTTTTTTTTTTTTTTTTTTTTTTTTTTTTTGAGATGGAGTCTTGCTCTGTCGCCCAGGCTAGAGTGCAGCGGCCGGATCTCAGCTCACTGCAAGCTCCCGGGTTCACGCCATTCTCCTGCCTCAAGTCTCTAGCCTCCCAAGTAGCTGGGACTACAGGCGCCCGCCACCTCGCCCGGTTAGTTTTTTTGTATTTTTTTTTTTTTTTTTTAGTAGAGACGGGGTTTCACTGTGTTAGCCAGGATGGTCTCAATCTCCTGACCTCGTGATCCGCCTGTCTCGGCCTCCCAAAGTGCATAACAAGATTCTTGTTGGGAGACCAGTGGGATGACCCCAGGACCCCACCCCAGCTGGCTGGGCTGGAGGCTCAGCCCCACGGGGTGGAGGCTGTGCCTGGCCTTCACCCTGGGCTCCAGACACAATTTCCCTTATTTGAACCCCAGTCCCTCATTTTACATTCCTTCACAGCAGTTCCTCCCTTTGCTTTGGATGTTCTTGGCTTCGTCTCTTCCCCACTCCTAGACCACAAGCCCTTGTCAGGCAGAAGCTGAGTTTGAATCATCTTCTACCGTAACATCTAAGACGACACCCTGAAGTTACTGAGTGTTTGCTGAGTGAACTGTGTCTCTTGACTGCCTGCTTATCTGAGGGTGAGCTGTTCCCCGTAAACTCAGATCTCCTTTTTCCAGGACCGCTCAGGAGTGTCTGCTCATGAACAGCCAGGCTCAGCCAGCCCTGGAAAAGTATGGTCTGCAAGAAAGAAGAATATAGTAGAAAAATAGCAGTTGTCCTCGGTCCATTGAAATTCAAAGGATTCCCTGGGGATTTATTTTCTAAATGGCTTCTTATTTCCCTAAGCGTTTTGTCCTTTTTCCTCTGATGTGTGGGCATCCAATAAGCAGGCACTGGCGCCATCAACTCCTTATGTTCCCTCCCTGGAAAAATCCTCTAATTATAAAGCATCACTTGCTGCATGAGCCAAAGGGAAGAGTAAATTATTCCACTTTTGTTTGTACCATTGACTCCAGAGACGAATGTCTTCTTGTCCCCTGGGGAGCCAAAGCCATCCACGTTGACCTTTTGCAGAGGGGGGTGCGGATTCTTGTGCTCACCACTCTGTGAACCCCACAGCCCGTGAATTCGGATGCCTGCCTCCCTTCTCCTCAGAAGCAGTCTGTGTGTATTCTAGCTTCCACTGTCCTCTTTTCAGAATGTCAAGGACACTATCTCCTACTGTTTGAGTCCCTCTGCCTGTTCCCATCCCCTAAGCAACAGGAGAAGGGCCTCTTAAATCCCTGATTGGGATACAATTCTCCTAACCACATTCCCAATTGCCTTTAGGGCTACATTGTACACAGAAAAAGCGTAGACAGCAGAGTATTTAATGCATGGTGACAATTAGTGTATACCGAATGCAAACGTCGCCTCCATACCGAGACATTATATGCATGATGTCATGGAACCCCCCACAGCTGATCCATGATAAAGAGATGCTGTTGATGACTCCATTTCAGTTTCAGACTAAGTGAGCTGCCCAGGGTTCATCTCTCTCTCGCTCTTTCTCTCTCTCTCACACACACACACACACAGTCACACACATGCACACTCTTGTAAGTGTCAGAGCAGCCTTTTGGCCCCAAGCACTCTGACCCCTCAGCAGGATGTCCTGCTGTCTCCCTAGAGCATCTTCCCTTTATGTGTCTTAGCTGTAGTCTCAGGAAGTTAGAACTGGCAGAGGCACTAGCTTAAGTGAGAAACCAAGCACAAGGGTGGGTGAACAACAAGCTTGGGCCACAGGGAGATTATCCAGATAGCCTCTGAGACCTTGAGCAAGTCACAAGATCCAAATGTCCTAGGCAGGTTCTTCCAGAATCAGACTTCTGTTGAGAATCCACAGGCAAGTGACTGATGAAGGGAGAGGCGCCAAGGGAGGTCAGGGAGGGAGCAGGAAAGGAGGGTGGTGGGGGGAAAGTCAAGCCAGGCACAATCTCAAGAACAGTCTTGTAGGGAGATCTTCAGCCTGATCTTGAAGAGGCCTCTGGAGGGCAAGCAAGGCCTCTGAATTTGTCCTGCCTTGAAGCAGGGAAGCTGGACTTTCCCACTCCTGCCTGTCAGTCATGAGTTACTGACCACTAGGAAGGACATGCACCCACAGGCCCTTGCAATTCTCTGAACAGCGAGGCTAAGCAGCTCCCGTGGCCCAAGTCCCCGAAGAAAGAGCATGGGCTGCAGTTAGAAGAAAAGCATGCAGAAACTGCAGAGTTGGCATACAGATCAGACGCGGGCATTGCAGGGCATCTGAGTGGAGACCACCAGGATCCAGGATACTCGGCCCCAGTCACTAGTACAATGCCCCATGCGGGGCCAGAGCTGTGTCTGTGACTGGAGCCTCCATGACCTCATCAGAAGGTCTGGGGATTTGGGAGATGAAATCGATTAAGGGGATTAGAAAGTAGGTTTTGAAGGAAAGTTGACACAATTAGAGTATTTCACCTCCAGAGAAGACTAAATAGTAAGCCAGTGACTACACAAGTACATGAAGACTTCTTACCAAAAAATGATGGCTGATTCAAGGACTGCAGAAGTAGAATAATTGACATACTGCACATACAGAAGGGCTCCTACTGCACAAAGGAAACCCCAGCCTGACAAGGAAGGGAAGCCCCAGAAGACTGTAAGGAAGGGTACATGGTCCACATGCCCAGCATCCGTCTTGCAGGATTACACAGGGTCCCTCTGAAATAATTTACTCTGAACAGATAAAGCACGACAACCAGGAATATTTCCTGCATGTCTCTTATGTGGGAGGGTTTGGAAGCAGAAGTTCATAAAGTACATGAAAATGAGGATGAGAAGACCAGGATGAGCAGATCTTCAACACTGCCCTTGACCCTATGTTGGGGGAGTTGAGGCAGGTCAACCCTTAGAAGCCTGAACCTAGCATCAGAATGCTGTAGGGAGGGCCCTCTCCAGCCCAGAAGCTCCATACTGACTCCTAGGCAGTATGGAACCTCTTATAGAATCCATCTCTCATGTGAACAATGGCAGTGATACTGTCCCTGCCTCACTGAGCTGTGATCAATGGGTGCAGACACACTCAGAGCTCTTGCTACAGAGCTGGGAACAAAATAATGAAGTGTCAACTAGAATGGGTCTCCACATGTGAAATGTATGCCCAAGCCTGGTGGAAAGGTGGCATTCACTGCTGCTTCAAAGGATTCAAAACACTCTTCTGCTCAAGCAGAATTTGAGTCAACACAGAACCATCAAGGGACACCCAATGTGTCCCACATATCCAGCTCATATTATTTCTGTTTCTTCCAGTTATTGACACAGAACCTTCTAGCACACATACTCTGCAGAAACACAAGCTCATTCATTCTCCCCATGTCCTTCCGTGTTAGGTAAAATCTGGAAATTAGAATCCCCATTTTGCAAATACAAAATAACTGAAAACAGATTAAGCTGCGACTCACTGAATCTGGAGCAAAAGCAGTTTCTATCTCCTGTCTTCTTCCTTGCAAGCTCAAGTTCCTGCTCTACTAGCCTAGATGTCAAGGTGCTTTATCCTTCTCCCTGCTCTGATATTTCTTTCTTTCCTTTTTGTAAAAAATGAATGAATCTTTCTTTGATAGGAGTGACAAAGGAGCGTACAGAAAAGGTATGGAAATTTCAGAAGGGATGGGGTTCCTTCCGGCAGAATCTGACACTGGATCCCTGATTTACACAACCCGGGCACTGCCCCAGGAGCAGAGAAGGAAAAGCGCAAAGCAGGCTGTGCACATCCCCATCCATCCGATCGGCTCACTGGTTCCAAGCCTGGGAGATGCCTGCCGGGGAATTGTCATCTGTTCACTCTTATGCACCGCCCACAGATGGAGCCCTCCAAGGTCAGTGGATGAGGGACAAGCTGTGGACGGGAAGAAAACTGGGAGTCAGGGGGCCTGGATGCAGGGAGTATTTCTTCCAGTTTCCAAATCTGACTTTGGGTGCCTGGCTCTGGGTTCCAAAGGTCGTGGTGAGCCCTGAGTGCTGCTCCTCCTCCTGATTATACTGAACAGAGTCCTATTCTCAACCGAGAGGGGAGGCTGTCCAAAGCAGGACAGTGAGGATCATGCTCCAGACTGTTGTTGGGAGACGCTGTGTCTGACACAGGAGAATGATGTCAAGTCCAAAGACCAAGGAAGGGGAAGCAGAGGGCTAGATAGCAGCTGGGGAAGTCAATGCCAAAGGAATTAGGGGCAACGTCAGGTTTCAGACTGTGCTTCAGAGTGAGCCCCCGTCTGTGAGTGTGAGCTAGTGCCTCTCTGGAACAGCAGCACCACCCCAGGAGCCTTGCGGCCTCATCTGCAAAAGGGGTCATCGTACCTGTGGAAGAGGCATCTCCTTTGGAGTAGAAGAGAATTTATGTGAAGGAGCCTCTGGTCAGTGCTGAGCTCAGATCACGGGTGGCTCCGTGATGACCTCAGATGGATCCTAAATGTCAGACATTCCCCTACTCATTCCACAGTCAGCCAAGGCCTCTTCCTCACCATCAACAGCAAATGGGCACACACTGAAAACCTTGGCTGTGCCACATTTCTTACCTATGTTGATTCTTTTACTCTTTGCAATGATGCCACACCGGGGGCCCAAGAGGGAAGAGATCCACCCAGGGTCGCTCCACCGCAGACCTTGCAGCCAAAGGGAGCCGCAGCCTGGCCACACTCTCACTCCTGGTCTCCATGCTGCCGCCTTGCCGCCATCCCGGTCCTGTCCTGATCTAGGAGGAAAGTGAAGGCTGCCAAGGGATCTCCAGCAGAACCTTCTTTTACAATTATAGTAGAAATTGGATCCTTCTTATTTCACTGCTCTGGTTTTGTTAACAGGCTATTTCTGTGTCAGTAACTGCCCATGGGTGTCAACTCCCCAGTGGGCTAGAATAAAGGGAAGATGTGACATCCTTTCTTCTTCAGCAAAAAAGGATTGCCGGTATTGCTCCTTTAAACTTCTAGCCCACTCATCTGGGAGGTTCAGCCTGCCCTGTCACCTCGGAGCACTCAAGCTGCTGGGCATGTCCTGACTTTTCCCTTTGCACATTCCCTTTGACTCTGCAGGAGGGAATTGGGTCCAGTTGATCTGGAGAGGCTGAACGGAGAAAGAACTGAGGCAGAAGTAATCAGTGGAAATTCCAGAGGGAGACAGATCAGAACCCACTGTCTAAGCACAAAGGGCTGCTGGCTTAGTAGAGTGAGGCTAAGGTGGGGAGGTCAGTGAGCCAGGGAGCCTGCCCACCTACAGAGTGGCTCTGCAGCTTTGTCCCTGCAGGATGAGGCCCTGAACTCTGCACCCACCCTGGTGGGCTGCACATTATGTGCTGTGAGACCACTGCAGGTGCAGGCTCAAAGCCCTGCCCCTGCAACTCTCTCCACCAGCGTGCCTTCTGAGAGGCAGGTAAGTCAGAGGTAGGCCTCAAGGAGCCACCCCCACAAAGTTGCAGGCGCCCTGTTTACTTCTCGGGACTCTGCCTTTACCTTGATAACTAGGGGACAGTTAGGTGGTTTGCAGGAAAAAGACATGTTGCTGTTGAAAATTCTGTTTTCAGGCTGGGCACGGTGGCTCACAACTATAATTCCAGCATTTTGAGAGACTGAAGTAAGAGGATTGCTTGAGGCCAGGATTTTGAGACCAGCCTGGGCAGCATAGCGAGACTTTTTTACAAAAATAAATAAAATTTTCAGTGCAGCAATTGGGTTTTTTTTTTTTTTTTTTTTTTGAGATGAGATCTTGCTATGTAGTCCAGGCTGGCCTTGAACTCTTGGGCTAAAGAGATTCTCCCGTTTCAGCTTCCTGAGTAGCTGGGACTACAGGTGTGTGCCACAGCACATGACTAGCAGTTGTTATTTGTTTACGCTATGTTATGAACAGAATGTCTGTGTCTCTCCCCAAAATGTATACGCTGTAGCCCTAAACCCCAATGTGATGGTATTAGGAGTTGGGGCCTGTGGGAGGTCCTTAGGGCTAGAGGAGGTCATAAGGATGGGCGTCCGTGATGACATTAGTGTGCTTGTAAGATGAGAAAGAGATTGACCTCTTCTTGCTCCGAGTGAGGACGCAGTGACACGGCAGCCGTCCTCCACCAGGAGGAGAGTCCTTGCCTATCAGCATGCTGAGCATGGACCTCCCAGCCTCCAGAATTATGAGAAATAAATGTGTACTGTTTTTTAGGAATGTATTTTTCTATTTGTTTGCTTTTGGGGAGCCTAAACAGAGTTTCTTGACAGGACAAAGTACATTATTATTAGAGATAATGCAAGTTATTAATTGCCAAATATATTTGTATAGAGGGGAAAAGCCACAAAATATCTATGAATTGTAAGAAATAAGCACTGTTGCAGTGCAAATATCCTGAAACATTCATGTGGTGCCCCGTTCAGCTCTCCGAAGCTCTTTAGCTCTTACCCGGAGCAGCCATGCTCAGGGTGATGCTGCTGGGAGTCTGGAGGTAGATGAAGACACTCCCCCTACACCCGCCTTCATACGTACACATGCACCTGCACACTGGGACACACACTTGTGCAACACATATGCTGGAAAAGCCTCCAGTCCAGTAAGTGAAGCACAAAAGGTAAATAAATAACAAAGCTCCAGACAGGAGAGGGTGCGGCCCACAGAGAGTGGGGCAGGCCCGCTGCCATGTTCCCAGGAAGTGGGATGTAGTCAATGGACCTTCCTTCCAGGGTGGCTTGGCTGTGCAGCCAGGAGAGGGGGATAGGAAATGGGAATTCAAGGGGCCACCCTAACAGGGAGTCATGGCACATGCCTTCAGGTGTTTGTCCAAGGAAAATGCATTCCAAAGAGTGTGAGAAACATCAGTGTGACTATTTCAAAGTGACGTGAAGAATCAAAGTTCATCACCATTCTCTGCTGTCTGGGGAAGATCACTCACAGCTTACCTATACCAATCCAATCCGATTCTATCACTCTATTCACAGGATGCTCACAGCCCAGGATGAGGCCCAATCCCCTAAAACCTGGTATGAGGCCTTTAATGATGAGACCACTACCCACCTTTCCGGTCTTATCTTATGCATCCTACACTCGTGCTCCATGCTTCATCAAACTCAAAAACCAGGAAGAGCAAAACTGCCCCGGGAACACTGCCTTCCCCCACCCCCAGGGTCACAAGCACCCACACGCAGGCAGCCCCTGCTCCTCGTCCAGGTCTCAGCTCTCTTGATTACTCCCTGTCTTCATGGGCCCCCCTCCCACTCTGCTCCCCCAGGACCCCTTCCTCACCCCTTTGGAGCAGTCATCACTTGGCACAGTCACTGCTGTTTACTTGTCCTTTTGGGCCATACCTGCCAGGCTCACCTGCTCCTGTGCCCCCAACAGCTGCTCTGTACCCGTCCAGTAGCAGACACCAACCAACACTCACCAAGCCAAGTGGCAAACACATAGGCAAGGAAAGAACACACCTGGGGGCTGGGCCTCCCAAAGCAGTGTGACTCCACCACTGTGGATACAACAGCTTCTTTGTTCTTGGTTAAATCACTTTGTTTTGCTATTTTTTCACCATGGCTGAGGGTGAGAAAAGCTTTATGTACATTCGGCAAGGTCTATCTTAGCTGGTGAGTCCTCTTTCAATCAATTCTGTATTTTCAGGTGGCTCTTGAACAGAAGGAGCTCTTTTTTCTGCTGCTGGCCAGGGCAAATGTGTCCTGTACCCCCAAATTGGATAGATTCTGTGAGGCCATGCTTAATATGTGCTATGGGAGGAGACCCTTGTGGGACCCGGGTGCCTGACAGCAAGCAAACTGCATCAAAGGAATGCCCCAAGGACCAGCTGCCCGGCCAGCTGTGCAGAAGCAGAGTAAGGGTTCTTTGTGGGCTGGTGCTGATCTGCATGACAACTGCCCAGGGAACACAAGCCAGGATGCAGCAGAGAGCTGCCTTTGGTTCAGGCACTTGCCTGAGTGAGTTCCTTTGTTTAAAAGGCATTCTTTTCTTAAAATATGAGTGATAAACTGAGAATCACAAAAATGAAATTGCTTACCTTTGTGTTTCCTTCCTCCAGTTCCACATGCTGCAGAATTACAGAAGTGGTTATTTTTGCAAAAGAACTTTTTTTCGCTCACAGTAAAAAAGCAAATGCAGCAAGAAATACGTTTTCTTGAGCCAAAAAACAAGTTCTTAGGCCTTTTAGAAAGTGCCAGCAACCATGCTAATAATTAATGACATGTTTAAATGCTTAGTTCTGCACCAGCAATGTTTTCAAGAATCCCAACCTCTTAGTTTTTCTTGACGTTAGAGCTACACTTGTACAGCAAGAAAAATACAGTCTTCCTTTATCTTAGTGAGAGGTGCATTGCACTGTTCACTGGGTGCCTGGATTGAAGTCGATGTCTGTGTCCATTTTTGGAAGCTCGAGTTTTTGAGCATATGCTACAAATTCTGGCCTCACAGGTCATCCTGTAGCAAAGCTTTGTAAAGCTTTTTCTTTTTCTTTTTTCTTTGTTTAATCTCTAATGGTCCTGAGAACAATCGTGTTTTCCAGCTTTCAGCTGAACTACAATTTTCTTAAAAATACTGAAGCTGCTGATACCACATTCAGTCATAATAATAGGTATGTATTATGGGACAATTAACTGGATCGTAGAAATTATTAACTAGATAAAATTCAAAAAGAAGCCACCTGCTCAGGCAGGACAGGGGTGAGGCAGGTTTCTGGGGGACATGAGGACAGCCAAGTTGGTGACACAATGAGGATGCAGGCTCTGGTGTGGACAGGCTGGGTCATTACCCATGGTAGCTGGAAATGCCCAGGAGAATGTAAGGCCAAGTGTGTGTTCAGGTCAAGTGACAATCTAAGAACAAGAAGTGGAAGACAGAGGTCAGGAGACAGCAGAACAACTGCAGGGCCAGCCATACAGGACAGCAAAAGAAAGAGCCACCACGTCCTTATGGGCACGTGGGGGGCTTGAACTTTGTTCTGTCGTACCTGATTTCTAGCTGTCTGGTGTGTGAATGGGCTGCTCGCTGGTGATGGTTTACGATCTCTCCCCACTGGACAGCATAAACAAAACCTACCTGTGCGACTATCTGCTATAAGCAGCCTTATGGCCCAGGCTCCACACAGGCTCATATTTAGAAAAAAGATCAACTGGACACCTAAAGTCTTGAATTGAAATCGAGATCTCTAATGTAGGCTCGGGTGATGCAGGAATTCCACATCTTAAACGACACAGCAAGATTTCCCAGGATCCTATTTTGACATCTCTTTTCTGCTAGAGGGAACCCACTTCACACACTCAGGTACCACTCAGCAATACGGGTGATGCCTCCTCCTCCCCGGAGGGCAGAGGCTGATGGAGGTGCATCTCCTCTTCATCCCCCGGCTGGGTGATTCTGAGAAACACTCTCTTCCTTCCAAAGGGTTGGAGAGTGGCTGCTGCCTGCAGTGGTGACCAGCTCAGGGATTCCTCTGCCATCTGACTCCCCTCCCACCCTGCTGGCCACCCACTGGCCCCTTACCCCTTTGTCCTGGGATTATTTTCCAAACAAACGTCCTGACTGAGCTCTCCAGCCCTGGTTTTGGGAAGGGAGACACAGGCCAAACGTCACATTCTTTCTGGGTATTTTAGCACCTCTGGTTTACTGAGGTGTGACAAATCTTATCCAATTTATCCAACTAAGGTTTGCGAAATTGTGAACTTGACTGAGGGAAACTATTCCAGCAAAGGATGGGCATAAGAACACCAGATAATAGGTAGTAAAAGCTGCTATTTTGGCTTCCATGGGGTATTGAGCAAAGAAGATGGGTCTTAGAAGCGTCTGCTGACAAGCACAGTGCTGCGCCGTGCCCGTGGCGACCACAGTTCCTCTTCTGTGTGCCCACGGCTGTCAGTGCCCCAGACATGCCCATGGCGACCACAGTTCCTCTCCTGTGTGCTCATGTCTGTCAGTGCCCCAGACATGCCCATGGCGATCACAGTTCCTCTTCTGTGTACTCATGGTTGTCAGTGCCCCAGATATGCCCATGGCGAAGACAGTTCCTCTTCTGTGTGCCCACGGCTGTCAGTGCCCCGGACACGCCTTCCATGCTCAATGCCAGTATGCCCACTTTCTAGATGGAGAAACTGACATTTCAAGAAGATGAGGAGCTTGTTGAATGTAAGCAAGTAAAGGTCTGATGTGAGGGAGTTAAACTCACCTGGCCTGCCTCTGAGGCTGGCATCCTCTCCACCATATCATGCTGCACTGCCCACCCTCTTAGATAGGCCTGGGTGGCTCTTCAGGAGCCCACATTTTCATACTCTCAGAAGAGAAACTAAAGCTGTCCAAGGACTAAGCATAATACTCAAGACATTTTTGGTGTGAGCCATTGAGTAACAAAGTCCACAGGAGCTAGGGGCAGCCAGATGGAATCAGCCACTGAGATCTGGGGCATCTGATCCAGACACAACAGTGTCTGCTGCGCTCAGCCTCTGCCCCCTTGAAACAAGGAGGTCCCCAGCTGAGGGAGAGACATCATTCATGGTCTTAGGTTCTGAGGGTCTTCACATCAGCATCGACTTTGTGCCAAGCATCTAGACTTTGCCATTTCTCTCAACTTCTCAGAAAAAGCACCAGCAGCTCTTGTCTTGCCAACCATCTTTAAGAACGGTGACCAGCCAGCTCCACTCAGGAAGGCACTGCCAGCACTCTGAGCCCGACCTTGCCTCCTACAATGCTAGGCAGCACATAGAATAAGCTCATTTCAGAGGTGAGGAAATCCAGGTGCTATTAATCAGGATAGAGTGTGAATGAGAGCAGCAGACACTTGCCTCCAGCCCAGGCTTGGCTGGCTCTGAGGTGTGAGCTTCTACTCTCGCAGGGAAGCATTCAGCTGATGCCTGACAGACAATCCCTATTAATGTTGGTTACTGGGGACCCCACCCCACTTCTCACAAGCAATGTGAAGGCAGGAGAGCCACTCTGTTCTCAAAATTCAGCTTCTTCGTCTTCCTGGGATCATTCCGAATGGCCCCATGGAGCTCAAGATTCAATGGGGTTATATTTATAAAGAACTTATCTTATTTCTAGACATGGTCAATTGAAAAAAAAGGCCACAGATTCCTCCTGTCACTCATTGCAAGCCCATTTCCAATGTGACTTTATAGCCACAGTACAGGATTATCTCCCCAACTCCTGAATCTGGCCTGGGCCACTTGATCTGCTTCGGTCAATGAGATGATGTGACGTCACCCTGAAGAGTCATGCACATTGAGGCTTGCCTTCCCTCATTGCTATTGGGCACCCCGGAGCCACCACTGGGTGAAGAACTCTGAGCCAGCCTACAGGAAAAGGAGAGACATGGCCCATAGCCAGCCTACTCCCAGAAATGTAAGGTCTTTGGCTGCCAGCTGACCGCAGATGCCTGAGTGAGCCCAGACAGCACTGTGTGAGGCAGAGGCAATCCATCCCAGATGGCTCAGCCCATATCATCAACCCACAGCACTGTGAGCAAATCAGTGATTATCATTTTAAGCCACTGATTTTCGGAGTAGTTTGTTCAGCAGCAACAGATAACTGATACACCAGCACTATAGAAGTTGCTTAAAACATAGTATCTTTCTCTCCTCCTTGTTTCTTTCCAAAGTGCTGTAACGAATGCATGGGCAACACTGCTGATGCTGGAACTGAGCAGACCCAGACGTGCACTTGACCCTTTACTTTGGGAGGCTGAGGCAAGAGGAGCACTTGAGAAGTTTGAAACCAGCTTGGGTAACATGGCAAAACCCATGTCTCCACACAAAAAGAGAAAAAATACAAAAATTTGCCGGGCATGGTGCTGTATCTGTAGTCCCAACTACTCAGGAGGCTGAGATGAAAGGATCACTAGAGTCCAGGAAGTTGAGGCTGCAGTGAGCCACAACTGTGCCAGTGCACTGCAGCCTGGGCCACAGCACAACACTCTGTTTCAAAAAACACATTTACCTACGTAACAAAACTGCACATCCTGCACATGTACCCCTGAACTTAAAAGTTGAGAGTTAAAAAAAAAATGTTGGCTGGAAGGTGTGGCAGCTTGCTCGGTGCCTGAGTGACAGTTCTTCCCAGGACAGGAGGAGGTCCACAGACCTCTCTTAACTCTGAAAGTTCTGTAACCTCCTCTGAGATAAGCATTGTTGAGGTTACCCCAATTTCCAAGAGACTTGGCAATTTCTACTGTGTCCCATTGCCTAGTATGTGACAGTTCCTCACTGACTTTCTTGAAAGTCTCTATTTCAATGCTATATCACAGCATACTAGATAATATTTCAAGCCACAATAAGGGAATCACAGGTAAGAGAAACTGCCCATCGTGTGCTGGGCCACTGAGGTTCCCACCAGGAGCCCTTCTGAGCTGCTGCATCTGCCAGGAGTGGGTGACATCCGTCTCTTTACATACACGTCCCGGCCCTGTGAGTTTCTTTTGCAATGAAGTGTAAGGCCCATTTGAACTGCAGAAACACTAAGGGGTGTGTGTGTGTGTGTGTGTGTGTGTGTGTGTGTGTGTGTGTGTGTGTTGGGGGGTGTCAAGAAAAGACAACCGACAAGACACCTGGGGATCTTGCAGCTAAGTGAGCAGCATGGGACAAATAAAAACAATAGTATATTTTAAAATCCACTACATTGATTTCATGAATTTTCTTCCTTTTTCTCTCAAACTACTCTTTCTTCAATAGACATCAATTTCTTGACACCACAATCCGATGTGGTTTGTTTTCAGTAACTATCAGCTGCTAGGTATTTGTTCAGCACTTGGGATGTACCCAGGCAAAGAGATGTGCAAGTATAAAACAAGGGAGCCCACCCTGCAACTGGAAAAGAGGAGTTACATGTTCATTCCAAAACAGAGAAACAATGTAAAAACAGGAAAAAAAAAAAAAAAAAAGTATCCATGCTCAACACATCAGCTGGGAAAGCCTGTGTGTAAAGTTCTGAAGCCTGAAAACTTTCAAAGAATCGAGGGTATAAAGAGTCCAGAAGAACTCAATACAGGACACAACTGCAAAAGTATTTTCTTCCTTTAATTTCTGCAACCCTCACTTTTGGAGGGAACACAGCCAGGTGACCTGGGGCCCCACGGGTTAGGCTGCACTCAACAAGGTGCCTGCTTGCTATATTAGGAAGAGTCCACTTTCAAATTCAAACTGCACCCAGGAGACAAAGGCGAGTCCTGGCTGCAGCCCAGTCAGGTGTTCTCTTGTCAAAACAAAACCTGCCTCAAAAGTCAATTCAGAGACTGGGCAAGTGAAAGAGCAGTGACTTAGAGGCAGAGAACCGAGCTTGAGACTACTCCTGCACATTGGGTCACTACGGAATCGTAATTACCCTTTTTAAACTTCAATTTCTTCATCTGATAAATGGGATCAATGACGCTCCACCTCAAATGGGTCTAACAGTATCTGCTCAACCTAATGGCTTAGATGGGAAACTGCTTTATTGAGGAAAGGGCTCCGGAACAGTAAGCTGCTTTACTAAAGTGTGGTGGCATGTTCTTCCAAGTTGAGAAGTTCCGCTAGATGGGAGAAATGAACAGTGCCCGTTTCTGAGTGTTCCAGACTACAGCCTTGCAGCTCTGGGGACCTAAAGGAAGAAACATCAGGCATGTCTAGCGGGGCTGCAGACATGAAGATGGGGATGACTTTTGACCCCCTTTCTGGTAAATCTTTTTTTCATAGTTGATTCTCTATGAAATCTAGACTGCAAACACCTCCTCCCCTCCTAGAACGCAGACTAGCTTACCACCGCCCTAGTTTCCTTCCAATTCCAACTGGGGCTGGCCCGCCATAGGCCAACAGCAGGCTAGCTCAGGGCTGAGGGGGTCTCTGGAGTCTGAACTCCGCGCCCGCTTGCTTCTCCATGGCTTAGCTGGTCAGGACTTGAACATTTGCCGGACCCATAAATTGGGTCATTTTGAACCTCAAAACCGAACCGGAGCCTGGGGAGGCCTTTAGGACCAAGGGGAGCCATCCCTTCCTCTAGTCGGGCAGCAAATTCCTGTCCTCCTAGTCCCCCGCAGTTATCCCCCCGCCCCCAGCCTCTGTGGCCCTCACATTGTCAGACACCAGCCCCGGGCCACCCTCTGGACCGGATCCCCCGCTAGGGCCTCCCTGGTCTGGGGCAAAGTTGGTGGCCACCTTCGCGCGGGCTGCGCCTTCCTCCTCTTCGCTGCCCTCCTCCCCCGGAGCCCGCGCCCGCCGCCTCCAGCACACGCGTTGCCAGGCTCCGCAAGCTTAGCTGAGCGGCTAGCCTCAAGGCGCCCCTAGCCCAGCCTACCGGCCAGGCGCGTGCGACGATAGTCTCCCAGCACCCCTTCCTCTCCCGAGAGGACTGGGCTCCGCCCCGGCGCCGCAGCTCCCGACTCCCTGCCGCTCGGGCTGCAGCCGCTGCCCCGCGCCCGGCGCTCGGGGCAGCCGGGGGCGCTGGCGGCTAGCGCAGGGCGGGGAGCGGCGGGGGGAGCTGAGCGGCGCGGAAGGGAGGGCAGAGGAGGAGAGAGCCTGGGAGCGGAGGAGCAGAGGCGGGCGCCGCACCGCCCCGCATGCTCGCTCGCTGGGCAGACTCGCGGGCGGCCGCTTGGGCGCACTTGCCGGGTCACCTTGTCCCGGAGGTAAGTCCGGACCTCTCGGCCGCGGGGGCAGGCGGAGGGGCCCGCAGTGGGCGGGGTCGCGGCGGGGGCAGCGAGCTGGCTGCCGGAGCGGGAGGCTGCCAGGCACTGGCGGGTGTCCTAGTCCTGGCTCCGCCTCAGAGCGCGCAGACCTGGCGGCGGCGTGGCGCCCGCGGTAAGTCCGGGTGGTCGCCGGGACGAGACTTGGGAGACACGGGGTCCGCGGGCGGGAGGGAGAGCTGAGCCGGCGGAGAAGATGCTGAGGAAAGGGTCGGTGCTGGCCCGGGCTGCACCTCGGTGCCTTGCCACCCCGGGAGACGCGAAGGGGCTGCTGTGCGAAGTCGATGGGAGCTGCTGAGACCGAGAACTGGGAGCGTAGTGGAGCCAGGCTGCCCAGCAGGGCCATGGGGGCGCGCGGCGGGCCAAGGCTCTGCGGGTCCGCGCTACCCCTCGGAGTGACCCGAAGGAGACCAGCCGGGGCTGGTGAGCCGGGCGGCCGCGGAGCTGGGGACCTAGGTCTGTTTGGGAGTAGGAAGGGAAACAGACTAATCCTCCGAGCGGAGCCGGCAGGCAAGGTGCAAGCGCGCTTGGGATGGGGAATCCCGACGGGCGACCAGGGCAGAAGCAGGGACTCCGGGAGCCTCCTTCCTCTAGCCAGCACAAGACCTGCCTTCGAAAGCTGTCTGGCCCCTGGCAGCCGCGACAGCCTGCAGCCCTGGGAGCCACAGCCCAGGCGCCGAGATGGGAGAGAGCACATACGCTCTTTTAGTTCCAGTTTGAATCTCGCTTTTTCCTAGTCGTGATTTCTGCCTCTTCGTGTGCGCTCTCTGGGCAGTGGGGAGGGAAGAATGGCTCACTGGATGAGTTGGGCACTTTTCTTAGGGAAGGGGCTTTGGTCCCTTTGCGCTTTTTGCAAGACCCTAGTAGAGTGGCCCTGGCAGCCGAGCTTTGAGGAGGCGGCCAGAGGGACCGTTTGACATCTCTGAAAGACGAGAGGAAGGAGTCTTCTGGTAGTCCTGTTTTCCTTTGGGGGTTTCCTTGCACGCAGAGGTTTGGGCGCTTGGCACCCCGACTTCAGGTGCGCACAGTCCTCCTGCGACATCAGATGCGCTGGCGCCGCGGCGCTCCTGGCTCGGACCGATGCCTGCGACGTCCCTGGCCATGTCCTGGTGTTTAGTGCAGCAGACACCGGCCGAAGGCTTGGCTGATGGGGGGTGTCGTGGAGGGGATGGCTGGGCATTACACAGTGGCTCCGTTTTCTGGTTGGAATCAGTTGGTGGGGCGTGCTCGCGCGCGTCTGTGTATCTGTCCCATCCCCTCCTACAGCCCAGCGTGTTTGGTCTGAGTCCAAAGAAGGAGGTGGTGTGTGTGCTGCGTAGACCTGCGCCTGTGGGGTGAGCAGCCTCATAACAGCCCCCAGAGCCGGCCAACTTCTCAGTGCTAGGCTGCGACCTGAGGGGCCGCTGCGTCGGGGATTGGAAGTGGTCTTCAAAGAGGGGTCTGGGTCTCGAAGTCCTAGCAGCAGCCGAAATGAAAAGAGCTGCCAGGAGGCGGGCGGTGGGCAGTCTGATGTCCGTTCTGGCGCGGATGGGAAGAAACTGAAGTCGAATTTTTAGATGAATTGCGTGCTGTGTTTGGCGGTGGTGTGGCCCGTTCTTTTGGAAGTCCACACCACAGGTGTGAGGCCTGTGAGCCCTGAGGAAGCGCCCTCCCCTTGTTTCCTCCCTCCCCTCTCTCTCCATCTCTCCACCGCCCGCCCCTTTCTTTGCGAGGAGCAAGCCTGACTTAGTAGCTGATCGGCGCCCTCTCTCACCGTGCCCCCGTATCCTGCATGAAAACAGAATCCTCATAATCAAGAGGGCCTTGTTAAAAAAAAAAGCAAAGAAAAGATGGAGAAACCTATTTTTAAACTTTTTTATTATGGAAAATTTCAGTGGTGCACAGTGGCAGACAGAGAATAGTGCACTGAAGCTTTGTGTACCCCCCACCCAGTCACCACCTGCAGTTACCTTTTGTGGAGTTTTGGAAGCCTTATTTGATGAAGTATTTCAAAACTCATTCCAAAATGCTAAGTATTGGATAGTATGTTAATTAGTTCCATTCAGCCATGACACATTGTATACGCATATCACAGCATCACTTTGTACCCCATAAACATATGCAATTATAATTTGTTAATGTCTGATAAAAGAAACTAATTCATTAAAAATACAAAATTACTTTGATATAAACTTCAAAAAAAAAAAAAAATTCCAAACTCACCTCACCTCTAAACACATCCCTCTGTATCTCCAGCTGATGACATTTCATTTTATGTTACCTAACTATCAGAAATGTCAGTTTGTAATAACCCCATTAGAGTATAGGTGATATTAAAATAAAAATGAAGGCCCCCTCCATTCCCATTTTAGGGTAGAAAAGGAAAACCTGTTAACTCTCCTTAAGGCGTACAGGGGCGAGATATTGAAGGAAAGACAAGTCTAGATTTCTGGAAGAGAGACATGTTAGCAATAGGACCAGACTTATCCTAATTCATGTAAGGCGTAAACATGATTCTGGTTGAGCCATGATAGGCAACATAATTATTTTGATAAAAACTTTAAAACTCAGTTCAAATATTATAAGCAATTAATTTCTTCCACATTTAACATTGAGATAAAGGTCCTCTACCAGACTTATTTTTCTCATTAATTTTAAATCATATTTTCTAGGGAGTTATTACTATTATCAAAGAATAGAAAGTTATTTTCTTATGTAAGATTTCTATCTGAGGCACTAGTCGGTGCTATTCTGAGGTTCATGGAGCGTACTGAACTTTTCATTGTTTAATTAGAAAATGTTTGGTCGTCCTCCAGGTCACACCTGCTCTGCCCTCTGAAGAGGCTCTGGGCTTGCTGAGATGTGATGTCCAGTGTGACTTTTACTGGCTGGAGAGGTGTGGCATACAGGGAGGCACTGGAGGCAGTGGGAGAGGATGCCCTCCCTCCACCAGCCCCCTCCCATCCTGCACACCTCTGTGCTTTCCTTTATATAAAAGCAGTTCCTAAAAATTGTCAATGACGTTCTTAGAGGAGTCAGTCAGACTTTTGAGTACCTTTATAAAGTGCACTATTGAAAGGCGTCCTTAGTTAACCTTTTGTAAGATGAATAACCATCTTGTAGGTGAGCAGTTTTATGTCCTGTCACCCCATCCCCAAATAAACCTTGTCTTTTCATGACTCCAGCTTGGCCTGTGCCCCTCACATTGGCTTTTCAGATCCTCATGCACACTGGAAAATGCAGGTTCCATCTCAGAGTGAATGCACTGCTGTGGCCTATAGTTTGAACAGATGTCACATTATCAGCAAAATTCTTTGAATGAGTGGGTAAAGTGGCAAGGACTGAAGTATGGGGTGTTAATTTGACAACACCAGCAAAACACGGGAGGTAAGCGACTAGCAGAACAGCCTGTTGTATCAGTGGAAAGTTGCATAAGGTCATTTTGGGGCAGTGCATTGATAGAAGTTTTTGGAGCCATAGCTCTTGACGCAGCATCACTACACTAGAGGCATGGTGTCAAAATCTCTACAAAGCAATACTGAAAACATTAGAGATAGGCTGACCAGGTCTCTAACCACGTCACCAGAATTAGATTAATGAAGTTGGCAGTGGGAGGTTTGAAAAATGTGGTTTCTCAGCATTCTCTATGCAAGATGCCCATTTTGAATGATTCCTAAGAGATCCTAAACTTGTGTTCAGAGAGCAGCTGAAGTAACCTGGGCCCCAGCTATGATTCAGTGCCCTTGTGACTGCGTTGCTTACATCCAGGCAGCATATTGGATTGTGCGGAGAGTGGAGGAGGGATGTGCTGGGGACACAGGTGTGCAGAGTGTCTCCTGTCCCCAGGCTGCTCCCTCTTTCCCCTTGGGCCTTCCCCGAGTGCCATGAGCAGACGTAGGCTCCAGAATCTGGAAGGTCCCATTTGTTTTCTCAGAATGCCATGTGAATACAAACTTTACCCAGAGAAACTTTGAGACAATGAAATGTCCTCAATCCAGTGTCTTTTTTCATTTAACAAACTGTGGCAACATTAACTCTTGGTTTTCAAAATCCTGGAAAGAATATGGTTGAAAAGAAACGATCTCAGAAAAGTGATGTGGTTTGTCTAACATCATTCAGATAGCAAGCAGCAGAGCCCAGAGTCTGGAGCCTACAACCTGTCGTTGGCAAGAGTGAGGATTGGGACAGTGCGTTTGCACTCACTTGGGGTGGACGGACACATGCACAGGAATGTGCCCAGGGTGCATGCATAGCCATGTGGGCTAAAGATTTATGAGAATGTATAGGAAAGGCATGTGAGCAATAGCTTATGAAATTTATCCTTAACATAACTAAATTTAGATTCATATTACCTTATAAACTTAGATGATGCATTCTCTAAGATGGAAACATTTTTAAAACAGATTACCAGCAAACCACCACCCTCCATTTATAATATGTGATGATTCAAGATGGAAGCATGGCTCAGATAACAAAATGTAAATCTTCTTAAACTATTGTAGGATAAATGACCTGTTAAATTACCAAAAACAAAGAAAAATAGAAATTCTAAAGAACAACAACAGATAAGCTTCGGGATCAAAAATAACTGTTAGAACCAAAAATAACAGAACCAGGAAACATTATACACAGGTAGAAAATAATAAAAATAAAAGCTGCTTCCAAAGGCACAGCCCAGGGGATAAGTTTGCCTGCTTAGTTCCGTAAAAAGAATTTAAGAGTTCAGTTAGCATTCTTTCAGAGGCATGGGCCTTTTGCTCCGGAAGTTGCGATCAGTGTTCAGTGTGAAAACACTTTTTGCTTGGTTTTTAGTTCTTAACTGAATTTTGGGTCAATAAAATTCATTTTTAAATACTGGGGTGGCATTTAGAGAATGACCCTGAAGGAGAGAGTACTTGTGTGGATTTTAAACTGGGTGTTTCAAAAAGGGCTCACTTAGGGTAAATTTCTATTTTGAACAATTCTTAGGTCTCCAACAAGTTCAGTTGTTATCTATCACTTGACCTCACTGGTCAGGCACTTTCAGATGTTACCTCCATCTGTTACTTCCTTAGGTTTCCTCTCTTTCAGAAAACTTCAGTGCCCAAAACAAAACCAAAAAGCAAACACATTTCAGATAAGTCGAACCAGAAAAGTTTTATTCCATTGCCTCAACTTTAAACTACAGATCTTTCTGAAAGGGAGATACAGTAATCTTACCTCAAATACATTTGGAACCACCTCCCACGCCCCTGCTTAGAAAAGCAAATCAATGAAGTGTTGTAGAAACTCACTCTTCTGTCATGCGTACAATAGTCAGTTTTTAACTTCCTCCTATAATCTTGGTTCTCACATGTTGGTGGTACAGACCCTCAGCTGGCGTGGGTCTGAGACACAAGAGTTTATCCCTGAAGATCCTAATGGGATTAAGTCCTGGGACAGTTTCCCAGTGGAAACCCAGTAGCCATGCTGGTGGGTAGCGTGAGGCATTAGCTTTAGGGTAGACCCTGGGGAAGCCCAATTCATCCTACAAAAGATTGGTACCAATTCCACTGTTAATTATTTGCGGTTTCTAAAAGTGCATTTAATAAAGCCTATGTGTTTCTGTAGCCAACCTTCATGTCTGACATCTCAGCCTCAGCCCATCACCCATGTGTCTCCTTTATAAGAAACTTTGTCGTTCCGTTGAGTGCCCCATGGGATGATGGCACAGCACGAGTAGGGCAGTCGAAAGAGTCGAGATGTGATAGGTGGTGTGCGTGGTTTCTGAGATGCTGTCTAAGTGCAGGGACTGGCCTGGGCTGGTAGGCATAGATGATTGACTGTCACAGATTGACTGTAAGAGGCACTCATCTGCTGCAGATCTCCTGTGGAAACTCTGTATTTATGAGGACCTTGGAGAGGACCCTGCACCAGGCAGTCCCACCAATCCTAACCCAGTCTTGGAATGCTTTCAGATATCTCTTGCCTCTTTTGGCTTTACTTTTCTCTCCCAATTCCTCACCGTTTCCATAGTGCCTTTGTGACAAGTGGCTCCACAACAAAGAACTATGAGCTGATTAATGTGCATAGTGTCTTTTTTTTTTTTTTTTTTTTTTTTTGAAATGGCATCTCACGCTGTCACCCAGGCTGGAGTGCAGTGGCACGATCTCAGCTTACTGCAACCTCCGCCTCCCGGGTTCAAGCGATTCTTCTGCCTCAACCTCCCAAGTATCTGGGACTACAGGTGCACTCCACCATACCTGGCTAATTTTTCTATTTTTAGTAGAGACGGGGTTTCACCATGTTGGCCAGGCTGGTCTTGAACTACTGACCTTAAGTGATCTGCCCTCTTAGCCTCCCAAAGAGCTGGAATTGCAGGCATGAACCACTGTGCCCAGCTTAATGTGCATAGTATCTTAACAGTTTTTTTCTTATATACTAAACCCAGAGATATAGCTCATTCATTTCAGTACTCTAATAATAGTTTAGTGCTCTAAATTCCCTCACAAAAACAGGTTTTTGTTGAAAGCTAACTTTGAGTCAAGGGAAATAATCTTCTTTGTTATTTCTAAGTTTATTCTCTGCCCTTCATTCTTATCCTGACCTTTAAAAGCTGTGGATATTGGCCGGGTGCGGTGTCTCACGCAGGAGTTCAAGACCAATCTGACTAACACGGTGAAACCCCGTCTCTACTAAAAATAACAAAAAATTAGCTGGGCGTGGTGGCGGGCACCCCTAGTCCCAGCTACTCAGGAGGCTGAGGCAGGAGAATGGCGTGAACCCGGGAAGCGGAGTTTGCGGTGAGCCGAGATCATGCCACTACACTCCAGCCTGGGTGACAGAGCGAGACTCCATCTCAAAAAAAAAAAAAGAAAAATGCTGTGGATATTATATTAAGTATCACAGCTTCACACAGTCCATTGTTTTCACTTTGTTCACAATGAGATCACTAACTGGAAGCCTCTCCTAACTGCTCTGGACTTGGTAAGGACCATACAGCCTGCAGCATAGCTGTCTATCCCACTCATGTGGCCTGGAGCAAGGAGGGTCATTTGTCCAGCTGCATTTCTGTCCTTCTGCCATCCACTCATCCGCTGTGGCCCTGCTCGTGTGGGTCCTCTTGTGTAACATTCATTGGTACACTTGCTAATCTGAATGTTCTGGGTGTAGCTGTATTAGCTGTGAATCGGAGCCCTGGATGTATTTGAGGACATCACAGTCTATTTTAGAACCATAGAGATGAAATGTATCTGTTGACTCAATATGTGCAGAATTCTGTAGCTTCCTTCCTTGCCTATTGCTAGACCTCAAATTTCTGATTTGCCACATACCTTTCCAGGAAAAACATGCGTCACACTCTTGGGACACAAAAATGAGTTTGCATCCGTAATCCCAGCAACGGTTCTGTCTGTTGCTTTTCACATGCCTACAGGGCAAAGTAGTACAGGGCTGCTCAGTGAGTGCTGCAGTGACCAGGTGGCCCTACCATCTCACCATTGGTGTTGGGCCATAGCCTGTCCTCAAACTTTTTTTTTTTTTTTTTTACCAGAGCAGGGCCACATGGGCACCTCCCTCCTCCCTAAGCTCTCCTGCATCCCATTGATTGTCCTGCAGTCACCCATCTGTCCCACCCAGAGTCTGGCACTGCAGTCACCAGCTAGTCTGTTCTACTACTTCAGCCTTGCTCCAGGTGCACCTGGGACTGTAGCACCCAGACTCATAGACAGTGGGAGCAAAGGGCTTCCTGATGGTCTCTGGATCAGAGAGCCAAGCTGTAAACTATCTGTGACTGCCCTGCCTCCCCATCATCTTGTCCTCCAGCGATTGCAATGTCCTGGATACCTGCAGAGGTTGCTGAGGGGGTGGGGTACACTGCACCCCACTGCCCCTGGCTCCAGTGTGTCCTGGACATTATGCAGAGGGCCAGGTCAGCGCAAGGAAGTAGGGTAGGGAGAGCCATGGCTCTGGGAGATATTTGCCCTTTGGGGGAGACTGAGGCTGGGGTGTGATGGAGTGCGATGGAGGGGCTGATGGAGAGCCCAACATTGGTCAAAGGATGGACCTCAGTCACTAGCTCTTCTACACGGTTATAGATATTCCAAACTCCAGGCGTTTCTGACCTGTCTCGACCTACGACACAGACGTGGGCTTCCAGCACTACTGACCTCAGGATTTGGCTCTGGGCTGGACAAGAACTCCACCCTGCCAGTGGCCAAGCATCCTTTCTTGGTAGAACCAGGTAAGCCCTATGCCTCACCACGGAGCCACCTGGCTGCTCTAAAAGGGTGGCCCTGCTCTTCAGATCTGGATGAAATAGAGGTGAGCTAAACAATTGTGGGGAAATAAAGGGAGCTCAAACCCAAAGGGTCAGATTAAAGCTGGCAGGGCCTGTCTGGATGTTGTCATGAAGGTGATTGAGGAAGACCCCACCAGCTTTAGCTATTGGTGACTTGTTGCTTCAGTGTCTCTCTCAAGGACCAGAGTGGCAGCGCCAGGCAGGGCAGGGAGGAACCCAAGGAGGGAAGGGTCAAGACTCAGCTTTGTCTGCTATTCCGTGTGACTCCCTCGGCAAGCTCCCCAGATGCCTGTTTGACACTTGGTGGAAAGAAGGGACCCAGAGGGCTTCCCCAACATGCCATCCAGCCTCTGCATCTGCCAGATGCAGAGCCAGGGCACAGGGACCCAAGTTGCTAGGGCTTGTTTGCTTTTGTATTTGTCTCTAAAGTGCATTTTTTTTCTCACCCACCGTGCTCAGTTTTCTTGGCATTGCTGAAACCCAGAATACTGTTTGGGACAATGACAGACCCCGTGCACTGTAGACAAATAGATGCAGACAGCTCTGGCTTCCAGCAAGCCCCAAGTAGGACACAACATGATGAGGACGTTTCTCCATCTGTGCTTTTCGGTGATTTCCTGGGAGGAGAGCACCACAGCCATTCAGGGGCACCATGGGCTAGGGGAGGCCCAGGTCCTAGGCCAGGCCAGGAGTCATGCACCTAGAAAAGTCTAGGAGAACAGAAGCCTCCCACAGAACTCCCAGGCAGGCAGAGGGGAAGTCGCATTCTTGTAATGCCAGAGGCCCAGACATTTAGAGAGAACATCATATTGAACTCCGCAGGACAGCAGGTCAACTTTTAGACCTCGTGGGCACTGTGTTCTTGTCTTGCTCTCAGCATAAGGCTTTTCCCGGAAGATGGAAATGTTCTTTCTCTTTAGACACTGCCCAGAAATGCTGATCTTCCTGGAATTTCTATTGAGAGCTTGAAATATTACAGAAATGTATATTTGGTGAGTTGGGCTCTGCCAACTGTTTCAGTCACTCCTGAAGGCTAAGTTGGTGCCTAATTAGAGTAAAAACAAGGATGCAAATTGTTTCTTGGGGACCCAAATCAGAGGGTCTCTGTCTCCACCAGAGCCTGGTCCAGCCCTGGAGAGTGACTTGGGAGCCCCATCTTGACAGGTTCTTCCCTCTCTTCTGAGACCTTCTCCCCTAGCCCTCAGCCTCCTTGGATTCCGCCCACCAGACCTTCTCTGTCAGAATGGAATGGCCCCAGGGACAGGACTCACCGCTACCAACTGAGCTTTCCTATGTTCACAACTGGCTGCCCTGTGTATTTTCCTGTTCCTACCCCTTACCCAACGTCATCTCTGGGATGTTCTCTGGGGCAGCAGCCGCAGTGAACCCATTCTCTGTCTGCTCCCTCCAGCCCCTCGGACTTCCCTTTCCATGCCCCGTCCTCTGATAATGATACTTAGTAACCCAGGAATCCACACCAGAAACTCCCTCAGCCCCTGTGCTCCTTCCTCTTCCTCATCACTAGATCTAAGTATTTCCTGCCTCTCTCTTGCATCTTTTCCACCCTTGGCCCCGAAAGCACACTCATCTCTTGCTGGATCATCTCAGTAGCTTCCTGCAAGCTCTCCCTGCCTGCTGCATTGTGCCTCTTGCCTCCAGGACTGCCAGGAGAGTGAGCTGTCTGAAGTGCAGATCCGCCTCTGGGGCCCTCCTCTCAAAGCCCACTACTGGCACAGAACAGGCTGCCTGGGAAAGATACAAGGCAAGGCTGTCCTGTCAGTCCCTGTTCACCCTCCAGCCTCATCCCCATTTCTCTAGGTGCCCAGAACACCAAGTTACTCCTGCCCCTGCCGTGCACAAGTACATGTGCACACACAAATGCCTGCACACACACACACGCCATGGTCCCACATGTGCACACACACACACACACATCACATAGTCCCACACCTCCCCCACCTGCAGTTGGCTGCCTCTTGCCTCTTGCTAATCTCCTCTGAGGTTCAAAGGCTTAGCTTGATCATCACCTCTTCCCAGCATCCTTCCTCCAATTTCAGCATTCCTGCTTCTAGGTGTCCTTGGCACCTGGGCCCACACCAACACTGGTGTGGTGTTAGCAGAACAACCAAAGATGAAATATCTACAAAAAACTGTCAAGAAATGTTTAAGACCTATATAATGCTATTTCCATCAGAATGCCAATATTATATTGCCTTTTGAGCTTGACAGAATTATTCAAAAGTTCATGAAAGAATAATCAGGCTACAGTACTAAATTTTTTTCAGTGAAGAAATGTCCTACCAGATAATAAAACGAAGTGTTCAAATTACATTAATTGACCTCAAATCCATTAGTATGGCTACTGTCAAAAAAATCACAGAAAATAACAAGGATTGGTAAGGATGTTTAGAAATTGGAACCCATGTGCACTACTTGGGGAACTGTGAGAGGATGTAGTTGCTAGGGAAAATAGTGTGGAGGTTCCTCAAAAACACTAAACATAGATTTGCCATATGATCCAGTAGTCCCACTTCTGGGTATATATCCAAAATAATTGAAAGCAGAGTCTTGAAAAGATAGGCACATGCCCGTTTTGATAGTAACATTATTCACCATAGGTCAAATGTGGAAGCAAGCCAAGTGTCTATCAGCAAATGAGTAGATAAGCAAAATGTGCTAAACACATACAGTGAAATATTGTTCAGCCTTACAAAGAAAAGAAATTCTGTCATAGGCTACAACATGATGAACCTTGAGGACACTAAGCTTAGTGAAATAAACCAGAGCCAAAAGGCTCACACGGTATAATATCACTTATGTGATGTAATGAGAGTTCTCAAACTCAGAGGCAGAAAGTACAATGGTGGTTGTCAGGGTCTGGGGAAGGGGAGATGGGAGTTATCGTTTAAAGGGTGTAGAGTTGCATAAGTGCAAAATGAAAAAGTTCTGGAGAACCCTTGCATAGCAATGTGAATATACTTAGCACTACTGAACTATACACTAAGAAATGGTTAAGATTATGTAAATTTTATGGGGTGTGTGTATGTGTGTGTGTGTTGCCACAATAAAAAAAACTGCATTAATTGGAAATGTAAGATTCTAGTTACTGGCATGTAGTTAACAGGCTATTCTGATTTTCTACTGTTGCATAACAGACTGCCCCCAAAACTTAGAGTTCATGGATCTGTGGGTCAGGAATTTGAAAGGGCACAGTGGGGACGGCTTATCTCTGCTCCATGGCTCCCGTGACCTCAGCTGAGAAGACTCACATGGTTGGGACTGGAGTCCTTGCCTGGGCTGGGCTCACTCAAAGCCTGGACCAGGAGCACCTACACGTGACCTCTCCCTGGGTTTCCTCCCAGCATGGTGTCAGGGTGGCCAGACTTCACATGCCGAGGCTTCTGCTCCAAAAGTGAATGTGAACACGGTCAAGGCTGCACGCTCTCCTGCCCCATCTCCACAGCCATTCTGGGTCAGTGCCACAGGATTCTGTTGATTATAGGCAAGTTTCTAAGCCAGCCCAGAATCAAGGAGGCAAGTTAGACTCACTTTTGAAGGGAGGTGTATGAAGAATTTATGAACCATACATTCAATCTGCCATGCAGACAAGTAGGTCAGACAGAGAACTCTGACACGGATGCCAGCCCCAAGAGCCTAGTGAATGTGTGGGAGCCGGCGGGGAGAGCTGAATTAGTCAGTGTGGAGCACTTTGGAAGTAGGTAGGTGGGCTATAAAGTCAATTTATACCTCCCCATTTCATAAAAAGTTCTGAATGTATTTTAAAAGCATTGCTAAATAAATATTTTAAAAGCATGAATAAATTCAGCCTGAACATCTTATCAGTAATCCCAAGAGAAAAATAATTGATAAAGATTAAATATATGTACACATTCTATACAACAGGCACTGTAAACAAAATTGGAAAGCATATAATAATCTGGAAACAAACATTTGCAACAAATTAAATGCTTAATAATCCTCCCAGAGCAAAGAAGAAAACACAAACAACCTTATTAAAAACTGAGTTCCTGCAATGGAGAAAAAGGTGGGAAGAAGTGGAAATAACTAAGAAACAAATACATGGAAAAACATACGTGCATCTTTTCTTGTTTTTTGGTCTTTGTCGTTGTTGTTTTTTCTGAAATGGAGCTTCAGTCTGTCAACCAGGCTGGAGTGCTGTGGCGTGATTTCTGCTCACGGCAACCTCTGCCTCCCAGATTCAAGTGATTCTCCTGCCTCAGCCTCCTGGGTAGCTGAGATTACAGGTGCATGCCACCACACCCGGCTAATTTTTTCATTTTCAGCAGAGATGGGGTTTCACCATGTTGGCCAGGCTAGTCTCAAATGCCTGACCTTGTGATGCACCTGCCTCAGCCTCCCAAACTGCTGGGATTACAGGCGTGAGTCACCATGCCCGGCTGTGCATCTTTACTTGTAATGATGAAAATGCACATTGAAGTTAGGGAAGACACTTCTTTCCAAAATGACTGCCCAGCCTCAAAGATTCCAGTTGCTCAGTAAAGGCACCTGAGGCAGCCCTTGGGATCTCTGGGGAGGTTGAATCTCTTGTCTTAAAAGTCTCACTGAAAGGTTCACTGAGGTCCTTCCCTTATATCCTTGGCCCCATAAAAGAACCACTAAAACATTTCTAAGATACACGCAGAGTATGTGCATCTTGACTTCAAGTAATGAACTGTCAGAAGAAAACTAAATGTCTGTCAAAAGGGGATGGTTAAATATGATGCAGCTATCATGATGTTCTTAAAATAATGATTCCATTATTTTAAATCCCTGGCCCATTGGCCAGGGCTGTGCTAGATATGTATTTACGTGGATCAATGTCCGTGGTAAACTACTAAGGATGGAAAGCTAGAGGAAAATATGTTAAACATTTGTGTGAATATGTTATTCTCTGGGAGTGAAGTTTAAATATTTATTCAGATAATTCTTGAAGCTGTTCTCCACATTGTTAATGGTATGTAGTCATGAGGAGTAGAATGGAAATAGGAACTTCCATAGTTTTAATTTTCTATGCATTGGTATGATTTGAATTCATAAACATAAACATGTTGTTTTTGCCACTTAAAAAAACCTGTTTAAACACACATCTATCCTTCGGAAGTAATCAGAGGTCTGGATATAGTGGTTTGGCTACACGTCCACATTCATACCTGATTGGGGGAGGTGGAAAGCCTGGAGCCTCCTAGAGTTGAGTGAAGGGTGTCTGTGTCAAGCATGCAATGCACGCTGTGGTTGCAGTGTGATGCAGCGGGAATCCAAGCCGTGGGCACTCACACGCATGCAGAGAAAGGTGTGCATGTGTGGGAAGGGACTGCAGGAGATGCCAGTACCACCATGAGTAGCTCCAGGCATGGAGTTAGATGTGGATTTCATTTTCTATGTTATGTACTTTTCTGATTTTCAACTTGATCCTTGATTACTGTTTTGATTTGGAAAAAAAACAAAAGTTTAGAAATTATTTTGTTGTCTCTCATTTGACTGAAAATCTGTTTCTTAATCGTATTTTATGTTCCCACGTCCTGTGCCCAGAGCCTAGCACACATGATGTGCTCAGCCAATGTTTACTCTTCCCGGCCTTCGCCTGGGCACCTCCCTGCCTCTTGAAAGAGCGTGCTCTGCATTCCCCCCATAGGACTCCCAGTCTGAGGAGGCCCCTCTCCTCTGAGCATGCGTGTGCATGCTCCTGCCTGTGGCTGGTAGTCTTGGCTCTAAGCCCTACGACAGTGGACACGTTTTCAAGAGTAGTTCATTCACCATGTATTGAGGACTTGCCATTTGCTTGACCTTGTGGCAGACCCCAGGGACAGAGATGAAAGGCTGTGGTCCCTCATGGAAGAAGGGCGTTCAGAGGCCCTGCCTAGTGTGCGAAGCCTCACTTTGCTTGACACGGTGCAAAATGGCGATACAGGCAGGCACCGGGACTGCAGGAGCAGGGATGCTGTGGCAAGATGCAGCCAAGACTCAGAATGCGAAAGTGACTAGCCTGGAAGAGTAGAAAGAAGGGGTCTTCTCGGCAGAGGGTGCAAGATAGGGCAGAGGTCACGGAGGCATCCGTGCACCTAGAAGGTGGAAGTTGGATGTGGCTTCAGAATTCAGTCTGCACCAGTGGGGTTTGCTGAGATCCAGGTGCCTACACGAGAAACAACAGATGGCATCAGACGAATTCAAGTACAGTCCTGGCTACCTGTTGCTGCCCAGATTGCCCCAGAATGTATAGCATGAAAACTACTGAGGGTTGGGAATTTTGGAGGGGTCGGCTGGGCGCGTCCAGCCCCATTCTCTCAGGCAGGTGCTGTCAGAGTGTATCTGGAGCCAGAAGAGTGGGGGCCTGGGACGACTGGGGGTCAGCCGGGTAACTGTAAACTCTGGCGTGCTGCACGTGGTCTCCCCACATGAACGACATTGGCCTTTCTCACAGCATGGCAGCCTTGAGGTATTAAGCTTCGTAAGAGGAAGGTCAAGGCTCCGGTTTGAGTGTTCTAGTAGAAGACAGGTTGCATGATCTTTTCTGACCTAGCCTCAGAGGTCAGGTCATGTCACACTCCTTCTAATCAGGGTGAGTCTCAAATCTACCTGGGTTCAATGGGAAGGAGCAGAGACCCCACGTTTCACTGAGAGGAGTATTGGGGCCATATCCAGGAATAGATGTGGGATGGGAAGTAGTGTTGTGTCCACCTTTAGAAAAGATGATCTGATGCAGATACTGAAAAACAAAATACTCCAATTACTTGCTCTACACACAGTAGGTCTTTAGATCACAAAATAATGAAAAGTAGAGCCTTTTCTTACTAGAAATTCATCTAGATCTATTTGTTTAATACATGGATTTTCTAGAGTGCTGTGGTTTGAGTATGAATTATTTATTCCCACCAAAACTCATGCTGAAATTTGATCCCCCGTGTGGCAGTGTTTGGAGGTGGGGCCCAGTGGGAGGTGTTCGGGTCATGGGGGCAGATTCCTCATGAATGGCTTGGTGCTATTCTTGAAGTGGTGGGTTCTTTCTTCCTTGAGACTGGATTAGCGCTCCAGCCAGAGCAGGTTGTTATAAAGAGGGTTCCTCCTTCTGTTTGGTCTCTTTCCCTGCGTTTACACTTCCCTTTGGACCATCTCCGCCATGTTATGATGCAGCACAAAAGCCCTTACCAGAAGCCAGGGCCATGGCCTTGAACTGAGCTAAATAAACCTCTTGCCTTTATAAATTACTCAGTCTCAGGTATTCTGTTACAGCAACACAAAACAGAGTAAGACACATAGTCTTAATTATTTTCCACTGTCTGTATACATTCTTAGTGTGTCAACTTGTTCTTTAAAAGTATATTCTAGAGTGTGGTACCATACTTGAGTCCATAATGCAGAACCTGGGACATAGATTTATAGCACCAACTTTGTCCGTTAGATGGACGCGTTCGTCATTACATAAGGGAATTATAGGTCTTCGGAATTTTGTTCAATTCCGTCTCTCTCCAACGTTCTCACCAAAAAGACAGAAAGGAAAAGTGGGAAAATTTTGGAAGTTTCAGGTCCTTGTAGATCAGTGACTTCTCCAGATTTAAGCAGAAATCAGTGGCAAAGCTAATTTTGATATAATTTGGATACAGTTTTTTTATTGCCTTCTTGTTTTCTTTATTTCGTACAGTAATATCTCCTTTAAAGAAAGAGCTCTTTTAGCAAGTGTGTGTATACAACATAGAAATGGTACCACAACAAATGACAGAAGACTGAACATGGCTGAGTGTTATTTAGGAGCTGAACAATGGAGTTTTCCATACCTGGAAGAGTCTGGAAGCAGGAGCTACTGACTCAGCAGCTCAGTGTGGTTGGAGCTGGATCTCTATAGTCCTTGTGGTCTTTCCTGGCTCCCAGATGGCTGCTACTGCCCCCGATATCACATATGAGGTCAAGGCAAGAAGTGAAAAAGGTGGACAGAGATCCCCCAGGAGACATCTTTGGCCCAAGCTGTGTCTCATGGCCACCCTTGGTAATAAAGTATGGGGTACACGTGAGGATTTAATGAGAACTTAACTCTTCCAGCCTCCAGGTGAAGGTGGGCAGGGTGAAGCACTGACATTCAGCAGTGGGTCCTCCACTCAGCCAGGGAGTGTCACCCCAGGTCTCAGTGACAGGCATGCCAAGGCCACATCACAGGGTAGGTGTGGGAAGGGAAGACTGGGTATATTTATGAAATCAAAAGAACAGTCAGTGGTTTGCTGGTGGGTGTGAAGTTGGGTATGGTGTGTGGGCAGGATGGCACAAGAGAGGGCAGGGTGGGTGCTGGAGAGGCAGCAACCCCCTGCCTGGGCTGGGTAGCCAGGTGGAGGCCCTGGGCTGATGCCATTGCTGCTGATCCATAGACTTTGAGTAGCACGAGTCCAGAGTGGTTCTCAAGTTTCGCTGCATGTTAGATTCACCTGGGGATATTTAACAATTGGTTGATATACAAATAATGTAAAGACCAAACATTGAGTTTAGTCTATAATATTAAAGAAGCGCCTGAATCAGTTTTGCTTACTGAAATATCTGTTCAAGCACCATTCCTCAAACTCTAATGCACGCACACAACACCTGGGGATTTGCAGGCATGAGAGCTCTGGTCCAGTGGGTTGCTGGAACCCGAGAGTCTGCATTTCTTTTTTTCTTTCATGTATTTATTTATTTATTTAATTTTTTTTTGAGATGGAGTCTCTCTCTGACACCAGACTGGAGTGCAGTGGCACGATCTCGGTTCCCTGAAACCTCCACCTCCGGGGTTCAAGCGATTCTCCTGCCTCAGCCTCCTGAGTGTCTGGGACTACAGGTGCGTGCCAACCACGCTCAGCTATTTTTTGTTTTTTTTAGTAGAGACCGGGTTTCACCATGTTGGCCAGGATTGTCTCGATCTCCTGACCTCGTGATCCACCTGCCTCGGCCTCCCAAAGTTCTGGGATTACAGGCATAAGCCGCCACGCCCAGCCGACAGTCTGCATTTCTAACAAGTGCCAGTGATGACAGTGCTGCTTTCCCACAGGACACGCTTTGAGCAGCCAGGGAATCACCGGCCAAGGTTGGGGGAGAGGGTCGGTGGGTGTGGGGTGGGGGTTTGGGAGTAGTTGTCCCTGGCTGGGCCACGGGAGGGAAGAAATGGCTTCAGCTGGAGAAGCTAGCAACACAGAGCTTGCAGACTTTCACTTATGGTTTAATTTGCCTTAAGTAAACTTATATAACCTGGATTTTGGGTCAAGAAATATAATGCTTAAACTTTGTCTTATGTAACAATATAATAAAAAACAAATTTTTACCATCCTTTTATTTAAACATTTGGAGGTAGCAAATCAGTGCTGTAGTTGGCAACTGCTATGCTTCTAGGTTTACTGAGGTGAGTGTTGCAAGAGACACAGCAAGAGCCCAGGCTCACAGGGGATGAGGGTCCAGATGCCAGCTCTGTCCCTTACAGCCCCATGGCCATGCTGAGTTATCTGCTCTGGTTCCTCCATCTCTAAGTGAGAGATGAGTGCTGTTATCTCAAGAATGTGAGTAATGCCTTGCAAAGGGTCCAATGTACTTTTTTCATACAGTGGGACTAAATAAATGAACCCATGTCCACATGAAAACGCACACAGGTGTGTATGTGTACAAGTGTATGTGTGTGTATAAGTATGCGTCGACACATGCTAATCTTCCTTCCTTCTGGAATATTTGGCCCCATGTGATGTGTTTGTAACAGGGGCTGCAACACTTCCTCTCATCCTGCTGCACACAGCCCTTGACACAGTGACATTGCCACAGCTCCCGTCAAGAAGAGGAGGTCCTGGGATCTGGGTCTGGACTGAACCCATAACAGTCTTGGAGCACTATAAGGAAGCGAAAGTGGCAATGGACCCTTTCTGAGGTAGTGCAGCCAGCAGCTGTCACTCACCGCCAGACACGTCGATGAGGCTGTAGTGTGCCGATCTACTCCAGCTGACTGCGGCTTCATCAGTGACCAAGAGTCAAGCATCCCAGTGCAGCTTCGCTTGCCAACCCAGAAAATAAGATGACTCCATTTTAAGCCACCAACTCTTAGGGTGGTTGGTTGCACGGCAAGTAATAACACATAGCTAGAAAAAAATGAGCTAGAAATATCTCTGCATAATACTCTATATTTACACTCAACTCAACAATATAGCCCTTGAGTAAATGTTGGAAGGGAATTCAGCTGGTCATTTATTGCTCCTGCAGAGAGGAAATGTGAGAAATAATTCAGCCGGGATCCTGGCCCTGGTAAAAGGCAAGGCACCATTCGAGGCACTGCATTCACAATGAACCAGACATGGGAGCCAAACAGACATTTCCCATTTGTGCATGCATACAAAGTGCTTCACACAGTGCCTTGTGGGGTGCCCCCGCTTCTCTTCAGCACTCCACGTCTGTTCGTAACTCAGTTAGCTCTCACTACCTGGTGGTGTGCCGAGAACAGTGGGAGACCAGCTGGACAAGCCCCAGAGTGGGGAGCAGAGGGAACAGTTCATCCACTTCAAGCCCTTCTGCAGGCTGCAGGCACAAACTGATGAAGGACAGAATTCTTTTGTCCTGCCGGAGCCAGTGGGTGTGAACACCGGAGGAGCCGTCCCCGGGCATCACATTGGCTCCTGCCCAAGAAAGGTGAGTCCCTGTTTGTTCAGCCTTTGCCAAGAACTCTATGCCGCAGGAGGCCCACGGTGTCTCATGGATGAGCTAAGTGGGACCAAGGTGTGAGTGTTTCACAGGACAGAAGTTAAATATGGAAGACTCTTCCTGCCTGGACTCTCAGCTGAAATACCTCTGCGGTATCTGCTGATGCCTTTAATGCCAGGCCTGGTGCCAGAGCATCCCTGGGTGCTCGGAGGAAAGGGACACGCCTCGCTGCACAGCTCTGGAATGGGGCATCGGTCCTGGGGTCAGGATTTTCCTCCTGTTCGATGTGAAAAGCCTCTTCCCCTGTTAGTCATCATTTCCCCGCTGTGGCTGAGCCCTGTCCCTTGGTCTTGGCAAGTCTAAGCCCCTGTGGAGGCTGAGATTCCCGCAAGTGTCCTGACCCAGAACTGAACATCCAGCTTCTTTTAGAAGGCAGTGTTCTAGAAATGTGGAGGCCACGTTCCCATCTGTATGCATGCACACATACACTCACATGGACACAGACACTTGTATGCACACTGCCACCTAGATACACACGCACACACAGACACAGACATGCATGCACACACATGCTCACAGGGACAAGCACAGTCACATGCAGGCACACACAGACACATGGGCACGTAGATATAGATGCATGCGCACACAAACAGACGCATGTATGCATACACAGACATGTGGACACAAGATACAGATACATGCACACACAGACACATGGACACACAGACACATAGACACATGCACACACAGAGACGCATGCACACAGATAGATGCAAGTACACATGGATGGATGCACACACGCATAGACACAGATACATGCACACACACAGACACACATATGCTCACAGGGACAGGCACAGATATGGGCACATGCCATAGTCACATGACCACACAGACACATAGACACACAGACACATAGATACATGCACACACAGAGATGCATGCACATAGACACATGCACGTACACATGGAAGGACGCACAGACACGTGGACACATAGACACAGATACATGCACACAGAGACGCATATGCTCACATATGCTCACAGGGACAGGCACAGACACAGGCACACATCATAGTCACATGACCATACACAGACATATATGAATGCACCCGCACATGCTTAAACGGACATGCATTCACCACACACATACATGGACACAGAAATGCACACACAGACACACTCATCCCCTGAACAGTAACTGCCCACCTCTGTGACTGTCACTGCAGCATGGAGGGAGGAGGCAGTTGCCACTGGGGAACCAGGGGCCTCAAGTCAAAGGACAGTGTGTGGTTCAAGGACAGACTCAAGCACCAAGTCAAGAACGAGAAGTTCCGACCACAGCCACTGGAGTGCGTTAAGAAGCCCCGTGGGCTGTTTTGTGTCATCACCCAGCAGGCCTGGCCGCCAGCGGCTGCAGTGCATCGGCGCCTGGGTTCATCTGGTGAGGGTGAGGCGTGCCATCTGTGTGTGGCCCCGAGCTGAATCCACCACATCTGCTCTCACAAAAAAACAGAAGAGAGAGGCAGGGGGTGCACAGCCAGGGACAGGGACCAGAGAGGCCCTGCAGGATACCTTTGGAGCCCTGCACCCTTTCCTGTTCTATTCGCACGCTCTGGGCAGTGACGGGGCAGGGCAGAAGGCCCAGGGGAGTGCCTCTGTGGGGTCTGATGTGTTGTGGAGGAATCAGTGTGTTTCCATGCCTGAAAGAGGAACACGCAGATCACAGTTTCCAGAGTACTTTATGTAAAGCTCGTCTTTGCGGCTTCTTGATTTTTATTTATAGAGAGCTATTTCACCTAAAATAGCAGTTACGCCTTGCCTATGAGCCCACGAGGATGGGATTTGCTTGTGGAAGTTTGGAAGTGAAGAGAGGCTTAGAGGAGGGGAAACCAAGTCACAGTCCTCATGGGAAAGGTGGTTTGGGGCTGCTGCAGGCAGTGGAAGGAGCTGGGCATAAAGGAGGCTATGCCTGGGGCTCTGCTGCCAGTGTGCCCAGGCTTGGATCCTGGCTTGCCCCTAGCCTTTGGGAGATCATTTAACCTCTCTGTGCCTCAGTTTCCTTATGAATGAAGAGAGCACACCAGTTACATGCACCTCCATGGTGTCGTCAGGGCAGTTACCTGGATGAAAGATGTGTAGTGCTCAGCAGAATTGGCATGAAGCAGGGGCGGGCATGACAGCTGTGGCTAGGACTCCTTATGTGGGGCCTCAGCCAAGGCTAGCACCAGGGAATGAGCTGATTGGAGCCCATCGTATGTGGCAGGTGAAGCTCTGCTAGGAACCTGGAAGTGCCAGGCTCCAGGGCAACACAGAGGAGGGCAGGCAGATGCCAATCAGCAATCCAAGCCACACAGTCTGGAAATTTGCACCAGTCTGAGTGGAAGTGGAGCCAGGGAGGAAGTAAATCCCGGAGGAGAAGGCCTAGGCCAACATTTTAGAGCCCAGCAGCAGTACTGAGCCCACGTATGGAGGTGCCATGGAGTCATGGCCCCTGGAGCTCCTCGTGCATCTGGTTGCTGTGGCAGGTAAGGGTTGGCCATTGAGGTCCAAGGCCAGGAAAGGACAGGCACCATGGTGTGCAACAACCCCTATGGGACTGATAGTAAAACATACGGAAAATAATGTTTCAATAGCAAGCACTGCTGCCTCGGTCCTTAAGATGCTAACCAGTTGGCTCCAGTGAGTGTGAGGTCAGCCGCAATCCATTTTGGGAATTCTTTGAAGGCACAAATGGTGACTCATGGAATACTTAATAAAGCAAAGTTAAGGGTTGCCCCTGGAGAACAGAGGTCTGTACAGGCAGGGAGAGCAGCCAGGAGAGGACAGGATGCTGGAGTATTTTTGCAGGGCCAGTCATGTCCAGACAACACCAGTTCACTTGCCATAGGTTGACAGGTGCAGCAGATGAAAGAGTGGCGAGCCTCAGATGCTATTGCCTTGATGTTATTAGCTCCTGATTCTGACAGCGCAGGGCCTGGCCCAGGGCACAGCCGCACACAGGGTTAGCAGCATGCCCTGCTGCAGGAGGGAGTTGCCTTGTCACCATCCCCATAGCAGACCCAGGACAAGGTTCGTCACGTTCCTGATGCCAGGGGATGTGACATGTACATCCCTCAGTGGCTTCCAGGTGCAGACTCAACACTGACACTGACCTTACAGTCAAATGCAAAGTAGAAAATCCAACCATAACATCAGCAAAGGACACTAGCTTGACAGCACTTTGGAGTATCTGGAGGAAATTAAAAGTATGGTTATGCTCAAAGAGGTTTCATTGAGTCACAAGTCTCTGGGCTCCTGGGCATATCAAAATTTGTGTCGTGCACTTTCTGGGAAGAAAATATAATGGAAAATGGGGACCTTCCTTCAGGAAGCTGATAGTTTCCTTCAATGCAAGTACTCTTTGGAAACAAAAGCAAAACAAAACAAAAACGATAAAAAATACAAGAACAAGAAATGCTGAAGACAGGTGGAAGGAATGAAAATAGGCCTGAAGCAGGCACGTGCCCTAGGCAGAGCAAGGCACACACCTGCTGAGAGGACCCCACCAACAGGTGACCCAGCCCAGAGGCTCCCAGCCGGCTGCGTGTGAGCAAATCTTCCCATCCTGTTGTGTCTGTGTCCACAGTGAAACTCCAGGCACCGCAGGGACGCTGGGGAGAACCTTCTCCATCCACACCCCCTTGGAATGTGCCCACCCCTTTTCACTGTTCTGGTGGGCTTTTGGGTTCTTGTCAGGGTTGGGGCTCCGCCAAGTAGCCACAGTGAACACAGAAAGCAGCCCTTGAGCCTGGCCTTCAATGAGAGTTGCTAAGGGATGACTAGCAGATGAGGAGGGTAGGCTCAGCCCCGCGGCTTCTGCTTTCTGGTTGGAGATCAGCTGCTGGCCACCGCAGGGGACATGTGCATTGTCATCTATCTTGGGAAAGACTTTGGTAAACCTCCAAGTTTCAAAGGAAAAACAAAACCTCACAGTGGCTCCCCTGCAGGATAAAGCACGGCCTTCTGTTTTCTTCAGAGGCTGGCTTGAGCCAGGTTTGCATAATCCCCCGCCCAGCCCTGAGCTGGACAGAGAGTGTAAGAGCAGCTTCAGGTGGGATCCTTACATCCTTAGTGCAGTTCCCCCCAACCGTCCCCTCCACCTCTCCTTCCCTGTTACATTGCTGGAGTGTGAGAGGCCTCCATGGCCAAAGGGCTGCCCAGGGGAGGGGCCCAGCACCCAGCTTACCACCTGCACATCCAGCCCCCTTTCTCCCTCCTCCTTCCCCCTTACCTTGCCTCTCCTTGCATCCGGCCAAAGTCCCACTCTGCCCTTCTACCTGAAAGCCAAATCCTCTAAGCAAAAGTGGCAGGAATTCAAGGTGCTGATGCACACGATGCTGGGCATGGCTTTGTGTGAGATTGAAGCGTTGGTGGGGATGATCCTGCTGTGCTAATTTCACTAATGACTGGAGAAGAGAAAATCTACAAGGCTTCAAGCAGGTAAGGGATATTGAAATTCAAGGCCATCAAAATATTGAGATGCCCTCAGAAAATTTAGGGAAGCCTTTGAATATTTCTGCATAAGTCATTCTCTTTCCTGTTTCTGTCAAAGTCAGTTTCGTTGGAAAAATTACACAAGCAAGAAACCTAAACGACACTTGATCATTTTTCACTTCAACAATTAGCACGTACTTATAATTATAACCCAAGTCATGTTAGAAGCTAAATGAACTCACTTTCCTAGTCGTGGGTTTCCTTTATTGGCGTGAAGCTGAACTGGCCCTCGTGTGCACACACACACATGCATGGGCACACACGCGTGCACGTGCACACACATCCACACACAGGCATGGACACACACATGCATGCACACACGTGTGGGCACATAGACGTGCACTGGCACATACATGCATGGGCACACACATCCACATGCACACATGGACATGCACACATGCAGGTGCACACACACTGTGGTGAAGTTTGCTTCCTGGTTTAAGTAGATTTGTTTTAACTACATCTTCACCAATATTAAATATCCTTGAGGGTTTTGAGCTGCAGGCTCCATGAGGGAGTTTTTGTCTGGTTTTGTCACTGCTCTGTCAACTGGGCCTGAAATCTGGCACCTAGAAGAAGGTGCTCGAATGCTCAGTGGAGTTGGTGAGTAGTGGAGGGTGGTGGAGGAGGAGCAGAGCTCTGTCTCGACACTGTAGTGCGAGGATCTTTACTCCCACCCTCAGGGGACCTTTGGGCAGCGGCAGGCTCAGAGGGGAGGCGTGGCCAGGTGCTGCGGGCACCACCAGCATTGGAAGAGCACTGAGCCCCCAGGCTGGCCAAGCTCAGTGGGTAGAGAGAGAAGGAAGAACAGATGAAGGAAGGGTCTTGGATTCATCCCAACATGTGGAGGCCTAGAGGAGGAGACCCAGCCCTGGAAGCTGGTGACAGAGCTGCGGACACTGGCCTTTTGAGATTCCTGGCTCTGGCAGCTGAGCCGGGTGCATCCCGGCCACACCCCCGCTCGCTGGGTATGGGGTGGGAGGATCTGGGAGAGAACTGGGTTTGAACGCAGCAGAGGCTTCACCAGCAAAGTACAAGAGCAGGGAAGAGGACTTGGGGCGGCGTGCACGGCCGAGGACTGGATCACTGAGTGCAGACTGAGCAGCACGGCAGGGCAGCGTGTGTGGGACTCGTGGTGTGGGGGAAGGCAGTGAAGAATGGAGGATTGAGCGCACAGTGTCAGGGAAGCTGCTGGGGGCGTGAGCAGGGAGGGATGCTGAGAAGAGCAGCCTCAGAACCATGCAGATGGAGGAGGTGGCGGGTCCGAGGGTGACTGTGGGAGTGGACGACTCAGGGGGAGCAGCGGGAGAGATCATAGAAGTGGGGCGTGAGGAGCTCGAGAAGCTAGCACGTTGGGCGGGCATTGAAGTCACAGAGAGTGGCGTAGGCAGTGGTGGGTGAAGGGACGGGGCGCCTGGTGTTGACAGCACTCGTTCTTGGAGGACTGGTGCCACCAAACATCTGTGAAATTGAGCCCCGAGGGATGAGGATGAACAGGATACAGGGAACAGGCCCCCTCGGGAAGGGTGCAGGTGGCTGGGGAGGGTGGGCAGGACTGGCGGCAGCAGGGACCAGGGCCCTGAGGAGCCACCCTACTCACCCTGTCCCTTTGCCCTGCAGAAGGCTGGCCTGACTGCCCAGAGGAACCCCTACTGTGCTGGCTTCGGGGACCTCAGATGTGACAGACACCTCCAGCCTTCCCCATGTCCCAAGAGAGTACCTGGTGGCCCTCTTCCCCTCTGAGAGAGGCCCAGAAATGCCCTTGGTGCCCTGGCAGGGTGCAGGGCCTCCTCAGCCCTCTGAGTTTTTGCATTGTTATAGGAGCCTCTGTCAGGAGTGACTCCCGCTGCCTAAGTCCAGGTCCTGGGTTCTCATTCCTTTTAAAACCATGCCCTGGTCAGTTAAAAAGGTAGAACCCAGTTACAAGAAGAGTCACGAATGCATCTGCGGTAGTCATGGTCATTGACAGCTGTATTCATTACGCTTAACACTGTCAATTTAAACTAAGACAAGGATACGACGCGGTACAATGGCCATGTTCCTCTACTAGGGTGGGATTTACCACTTAAACTTTGTGACCCACTTTTATGACATTCTCAGGGGCACACAAGGGGCATCCCCAGGGAGGGTGGATTTCCTGTCAGCTGTTTCAGAAGACAGGACTACCCTTCAGGCCCTCAGCTCACTTCTGACTTGCCCTCCGGTCTGCCCCTGGCTTGCTGGAGGCCAGCCACTTGGCCACTTCTAGAGGGTCACCTCCCCATTCACTGCACATAACACTTATCCTTTATTGCCACCCCCACCCCAGTTTATTCCTCAGGCATCACCACAGTTATGGTCCCAGCCTGCCTTGTCCAGTTCCCCGAGCTGAAAGATTCTCTGTCATGCAATGGCAGCGAGGCTGGGAATGTGGCCTGTGGTCTGGGACCACATGGTCCACCTTCCACCTTCCCCTGAGACACCGACGCACAACCCAGCCTCCAACGGTGGGCACAGCTGGAACGAAGACACCAGAGAACATACCCTTATAAAAGTGCCTCGGGGTTTTATTCGGACAGAACAAGGATCAAGTCCTAGGATTAGGACTTCACTTTCTTCATGCACAAAACGAGAGTAATTGAGTTCTAAAGTTGACGGGACTCACATGTGATCACACTGGTGAGGTGGGCCAAGCCCCTGGCCAAATATTGGGCAGAGAGAGCTGCCTGGGAAATGGAGGTAGTTATTATTTCTGTTTCAAAAACTGAGGTTAACACCATGTTTCAGGAGCAGCAAGAGAGGGAACCCATCCTTCGCTTTTCCCTGTGAATGTTAACGTGAGGATGCACTTGTCCATTCTGCCAGCTGTGGCGCTGATGGGACCGCACTGAAGCAATGGCTGAGTTTGAAAAGTGTTGCCATCTAGTGATACTCAGTCATCCAGTTCGTGAACGTGGATATCTCTCCATATATTTAGGTCTTCTGTGATTTCTTCCAATGAGATGTCTTGTGGCTCTCAGCATACAAATGTTTCATTTCTTTTGTTAAATTGAATTCCTTAATATTTTGTCCTTTTTGATTCTAAAAGCACGAGTTTATATAGTGGAATAAACGGGGTTTTTGGCATTGGTCACACCTGGGTGTAACTCTCACTGACCAGGTTTGTAAGGCAGGGCAAGATACTGTTTTGTTTTGTTTTATTTTGTTTTTTTCTGGACATCTGTTTCCTCATCTATAAAATGGGCATCATAATTTATTTCTACTTGGCTTAGTGAGATGATCACTTGGGATAATGTATATGAAAACACACAGCATGGGCCAGGCGCGATGGCTCACGCCTGTAATCCCAGCACTTTGGGAGGCCGAGGCAGGAGGATCACGAGGTCAGGAGATTGAGACCATCCTGGCTAACACGGTGAAACCCCGTCTCTACTAAAAATACAAAAAATTACCCAGGGGTGGTGGCGGCACCTGTAGTCCCAGCTACTCAGGAGGCTGAGGCAGGAGAATGGTGTGAACCTGGGAGGCGGAGCTTGCAGTGAGCCGAGATCGCGCCACTGCACTCCAGCCTGGGCGACAGCGAGACTCTGTCAAAAAGAAAGAAAGAAAGAAAGAGAGAGAGAGAGAGAGAGGGAGGGAGGGAGGGAGGGAAAGAGAGAGAGAGAGAGAGAAAGAGAGAGAGAGAGAGAGAAAGAAAGAAAGAGAAAGAAAGAAAGAAAGAGAAAGAAAGAAAAAGAAAGAAAGAAAGAAAGAAAGAAAGAAAGAAAGAAAGAAAGAAAGAAAGAAAGAAAGAAAGAAAGAAAGAGAAAGAAAGAAACAAAGAAAGAAAGAAAGGAAAGAAAGAAAGAAAGGGAAAGAGATAACAAGGGAGGGAAGGAGGGAGGAAGGAAAAGAAAGAAAATACACAGCACAGCAGCACAGTGTGGTAAATACTAGTTTCCTTTCAGATCTACAGTAAAGCTATTATTTTTTTCACATGTAACACCTTATCCCTATCCCGACACCAAAGCACAGTATCACCTGACACAATATCCCCAGAGTCGGGGGAGAAAAAAAGATGTTTGCTTTCACTTTTGTTCTTTAAATATTTAAGATTTTTCTTACCCTTATTTTTTCTTTAGTGATGTAATTTTTATCTATTTCTAATTCTCAATTTCTACCCCTCCCCCCAAAATCCTCCTGGTACCTTTGAGTTTCTAGATCCAGCCTTAGTAGGCTTATTAGAGTTTTATATCTTCATAGTAGCACTAATACCATTTGCTTAATTAAGTATTTCATTGCTAGCTCGTATTTTCTTAGGAGACAGAATTTTATCAGAATTTTATTCTTCTGTTCTTATGTATTTGAAATGAGATGACTGATGTCCAGGTCCTGTGAATCAAGTACGTTTCTTCTGCTTCTCTCCTTTTCTTTTCTTTTCTTTTCTTTTCTTTTCTTTTCTTTTCTTTTCTTTTCTTTTCTTTTCTTTTCTTTTCTTTTCTTTTCTTTTCCCTTCCTTCCTCCCTCCCTCCCTCCCTCCCTCTCCCTCCCTCTCTCTCTCTCTCTCTCTCTTTCTTTCTTTCTTTTCTTTTCTTTTCTTTTCTTTCTTTTTTGAGACAGGGTCTCTCTGTGTTGCCCAGGCTGAGTGCAGTGGTGCAACCTCAGCTCACTGCAACCTTCGCCTCCCAGTTCAAGCAATTCTGGTGCCTCAGCCACCTGAGTAGCTGGGACTACAGGTGTGTGCCACCAAGCCTGGCTAATTTTTGTATTTTTAGTAGAGATGGGGTTTCACCATGCTGGTCAGGCTGGTCTTGAACTCCTGGCCTCAAGTGATGTGCCCACGTCAGCCTCCCAAAGGGCTGGGATTACAGGTGTGAGCCACTCTGCCTGGCCTCGGTTTCTCTTAATTTAGTATTTGTTTTCTTTTAAATCACAAGTGGGCTTCTTAGATTTCAGGACAGTTGGGGTCTTGGAAGGGATTGGACTAGTCTTCCATGTGCACTGCACTGCCTGTGCCATACAGAGGGAAGGTAAGAACAGATAGAAAAGCAGCATTTCTTCAGGAACCTGGGGTCTCTGCCTAAAGTTAAATGGATACAAGGGCTTCTAGGCAACCCTGAGGCCCATTGCTGTTAAAAAGGAAAACCAGGAGCTGGTGAAGAATGTCAGCTACAGGGGCTGAAGAGCAGAGTTTAGTTCATGGTCCCAGGGTGTATTTGAAGATCATGCACTATTCTGATTTCATATGTGATCTGTGGATCCATTTCTGCCTGAACAAGATGGAAAACAATGGCTAAGTGCTGACAGTAAACAGCTTTTTCTTTTTTTTGAGACGTAGTCTCGCTCTGCTGCCCAGGCTGGAGTGCAGTGGCTGGATCTCAGCTAACTGCAAGCTCCGCCTCCCAGGTATACGCCATTCTCCTGCCTCAGCCTCCTGAGTAGCTGGGACTACAGGCACCCGCCATCTCGTCCGGGTATTTTTTTTTTTTTTTTTTTTTTAGTAGAGACAGGGTTTCACCATGTTAGCCAGGATGGTCTCGATCTCCTGACCTTGTGATCCACCCGTCTCGGCCTCCCAAAGTGCTGGGATTACAGGCTTGAGCCACTGCACCCGGCCAGTAAACAACTTTTTCAACCTGGATTGTCCAGATCTATGATCTTACACTGGAATCTCAACACAGGCTGTCATATAGAGCAGACTTGGCCATTAGCCAAAGGCACTGGCAGGTTATTTAAATAAACACCATAGTCTCACAGCCTTCATTCCAGGGCAGTTTCCCACATGCTGATCTCACAACCCGGGCCCGGAAGAGGTGTCCAATCAGCAGACTCTTTAAACAAAAACAAATCAGCTGACTTTACTGAAGTTTGGTTGACACACAAAAAGCTGTGCATGTTTAATGTATGCAACTCGAGGAGTTTGGACCTCAGTGTACACCCCCGGAAGCCATCAGCATACTCTGTGCCATAAACCTATTCATCACTTCCAAAAGCTTCCTTCCACCCTCTTTATTTATTATTAGTAGTCGTATTATTTGTGACAAGAAAACTTAACATAGGGTCTACCCTCTTAGCAAAATTGTAAGTATATATTATATAGTACTTAAAATTTGGTACTTTAAATGTCTACATTAGCCATAGGTGCTGAGCTGCACAGTAGCGTGCTAGGACTTTGTCATTTTGTATAACCAAAACTGTGCCTCTTGACCAACACCTTCCCATTCCCATCTCCCATTTCTTGGCCCTGGCAGCCACCATTCCACTCTCTGTTGCTGTTAGTTTAACTATGTTAGATTCCTCATATCATATATGTAGATGTGTCCTCGTGTGTCGGCCGTGTTCCGCTTAGCATAATGTCCTTCAGTCTTGTCCATGTCACAGATGTCAGGATTTCCCTCTTTGGTAAGGTTGACCAGTGTCCCATGGTGTGCACACCACCTTTTTTTCCTTCATTTGTCTATCAGTAGGCCCTTAGGCTGCTTCCATGCCTTGGCTGTTATGAAGAATGCTGCAGAGAACACGGGTGTGTGGCATCCAGATGTACAAGAAGAAGCAGGATTGCCAGGTCATAGGGTAGTCCGAGTTTCCATTTTTTGAGGAACTGTTTTCCCCAGGGGCTATACCAGTCAGTAGACTCTCAGTAGGCACTAGTGTCTCCTGTTTTGTTTGTTTGTTTGAGACAGAGTCTCGCTGTGTCATGAGTGCAGGCTGGAGTGCAGTGGCGCGATCTCGGCTCACTGCAATGTCTGCCTCCCATGTTCAAGCAATTCTCCTGCCTCAGCCTCCCGAGTAGCTGGGATTACAGGTGGGCAGCATCATGCCCAGCTAATTTTTGTATTTTTAGTAGTCACGGGGTTTCACCGTGTTGGCTAGGCTTGTTTCGAACTCCTGATCCCAAGTGATCCGACCGCCTCAGCCTCCCAGAGTGCTGAGATTACAGGCGTGAGCCACTGCACCCAGCTTAGTGAAAGATGGGAGTCTTTCCTGATCCAGTTCAGCCACGAGTGGTCAGAAGAGGAACAGGACATGAGGCTTTGTGTTCTCATTCTCAGGCCCAGTGGCACAGTTGTTTCCAGCAGTGTCGAAGGATAATTAACTCATATTCACCACCACCCTCCTCTGCTACCCAGGCAAGGCTGCACCGCATGCATCCATAAATGACAGGGTGTTTACCTATGAACACGAGAGAACTACCAACATGTGCCAACCTATGATGGCATAAACACTTACAGCAACTAATGTGGACTAGAATTGACATGTATGGACTGAGTCAGTACCTGTCCAGATTCACTGGCTTTGCCAAGAACCTAACTGTCCAAACAGCAATTCTCTATACCCTTCCTGGGCAGAGGCTGCTCACTGGTGGGCGAGAAAGCAAGAAAGCAGAAGCACTGTTGATAAGGCAAGGTGTGAGCACTCTCCCATCACGTAAAAATTCTATACAACACAATGAAAATCTTTATACAAAGTTGATATCAATATATGTAAAGCTGATTCCTGATTATCAGCCAAGGGAGTGGGGATAATAGATGCCTTATAAGTCATGCCAGTAATTTTCACTATTCTAATGCAAATAGCTGCACTGAGAAGTGCCATCACCACTCACTCCGTACCCACTCATCTCCCCGGATTTGGTGAGAAGTTAAATGACCCAAAGGTGGGCATCAGGAAAGGGAACCCAAAAAAGGCCAAAGCCAGCTAGCCAGCCACTTCCGGGTTGTGGGTTTGCTGCCAAAGACTCCAGACTCAGTTTCTGTGCATCCTTGTTGACAAAAGCACCAGAACTTGCTAGCATCCTTGGTCCTCTCGGTGATGGTGATGTTTGATTTATGCATGTGTATACCTCAAATGGCATTTTAAATGATGCCAAATGTGACTCCTATGTTTCTTTAAAAGTGAGTAAATGCATTTCACAGGTGTCGTTGATAGAAAATGGCAGAAAAAATACAAATACCTTCTATGCTGCCAAAGAAAGGGTGGAGTACCTTTCTATCAAGTGCTGTTTTCATCCTTTTTCCACGAGTTTCCACAAAACAATGGGCTGTTCAGGCATTTCAGTATCAACTTAGAGACTTGGAAAACAAAAGCAGATCCTTTCCCTTCCCTTCCCCTTCCCCTTCCCCTTCCCCTTCCCCTTCCCCTTCCCCTTCCCCTTCCCCTTCCCCTTCCCCTTCCCCTTCCCCTTTCCCTTCCCTTTCCCTTTCCCTTTCCCTTTCCCTTTCCCTTCCCTTTCCCTTCCCTTCCCTTTCTCTCTCTCTCTCTCTCTCTCTCTCTCTCTCTCTCTCTCTCTCTCTCTCTCTTTCTTTCCCTCCCTCCGTCCCTCCCTCTCTCCCTCCTTTCTTTCTTTCTTTCTTGCTTGCTTGCTTGCTTGCTGGCTTTTTCTTTCCCTCCCTCCCTCCCTCTCCCTTCCTCCCTCCCTCCCTCTCCCTCCCTCCCTCCCTCTCTCTCTCTCTTTCTCTCTCTTTCTGTCTGTTCTTCCTTCCTTCTTTCCTTCTTTCTCCTTCCTTCCTTCCTTCCTTCCTTCCTTCCTTCCTTCCTTCCTTCCTTCCTTCCTTCCTTCCTTCCTTCCTTCCTTCCTTCCTTCCTTCCCTCTGTCTTAATTCAAGTGATGTGTGCCATGATGCTACAGATAATAAAATGCAAGTGCACTGCTGTGTGCAGACACCACAGATCCTTCTTTAGACTTGGCCTCCTGTCTGGCTCCACAATGTGCTTAGTTAAAGCTCAGCTTTTAAAATGATGGTCCTGTCAGCCATGTCCATTGGAACATCAGCAACCTGCCTGACCAAGGAGGACACTATAGAGTGTGGGATTTATATTTGGAAGCATGTGCTGTGGAAGATTCATTCCCCGTAAAGCAAAATAAGTTGCATTTACGATCTTAGGCTGACAAGGTGTATGCACAACTCTGGGGGAGCCCTGAGGGAAAGTTTTCTAATTAGTGAAGAAATATTGAAAACAGAAGTGGGGTAGCTGACCAATTCTACCATGTAAACACTAAAAAACACAAGAAATGAAACTTGAAAAAGATATTTCCTCAAACTGGCAAGCATACTAAAATAATTTAAAGCTTTTAGGAAAAGAAATCTGCGTATCCATCTACTTATCTACCTATGTAGATATCCTCTACCTATGTAGACAGCATATTTACATATTCCATCTATTTTTGTGTATGTAAAGTTTATTTTGTACTTTACATATGTAGCGTGTGCTTTGCTTTGCACATTGTACTTCTGCTTATAATCTACTAAAACTCTTGACAATGGCGATTCTGCTGGGACCTAGATGTACCTGTAGCCTCCATATCCTCTGCAGCATACACAGGGCAGTAGCCCCGGATGATAGCGAAGATAGCACGTGTGATGTGCTCTGAGCAGTAGGAGTGGATTCCATGGATCGAATCTGCGAATCCAGTTCACAGATATCGTTGATCACCCTTCAAGCTTATTTCAGGCCCTAAGCTGTGCTGTGCCCAGCCGTTTATATGGCTGCATTTCTGATGGGAAGCTGTATAGAGTAGGGACTGGGGACAGAGGTCCCAAGGCCACACCAGCTAGGTTCAGATTCCAGTCTTGCCACTTATTAGTTGTGTGACTGTCAGTGACATACTTTGCCTCTCTGTACCTCTGTTCCCTCTTCTGGAAATGGGGGTAGTAATATAATATCCATGTCACAGGGAGTTGTGACGTATTTCATGGTGAGGTGCTTGGCCCCTGTGCTTCTGATAGTGTTTATCTGTCATGCACTAGCCTCTGTCTTACAGAGTTAAAGAAGCACCCACTTGTGGTGTCTCATCCAGGAGAGATTTATGCATCAGAGCAAGTAAGGCCAGTGCCCCAGGTATACCCACTGGGCACTCACCTCTGCAGGCCCCAAGCTGCTTCTGACTGACACCTATGGGCTTCTTCCTGGGGATTCTTTTCCAACAAAGGGAGACTGCTCTGCCCATGCCAGGGCAAGCTAAGGGCCAAGAATGAATGGCCCACGAGCCGTCCTTGCCCAGTGGCGGGCAGGAAGTTGCTGGGCAGATGCCCCTGTCCTGATAGCTCTGAGTGAATGTCCTACACAGTCCCCCAGACGTTCCCACAGGGCTGAGCTCCAGCTGCTGGCAGCAGCAACTGGCTTAACCGCACATACCTCTCACCTTCTTTCTGTTCTCTACTTTGCCTTTACCCAGTGCTTTCTGGAACCATCTCCCAAATGTACTGTGTGTACTCAGATCCTCGTCACAGGGCCAGCTTCTGGGAGGTCTTGGGCATCATCCTGGATGCAGGAGTCATAGCCTTGTGGAAGCGGCAGGCCTGTTCTGCATCATCTGCTTTCTCCCCATCACTAAGTGAATCCTTTCCAGGACAAGTGGTGAGCAGGGCTTGGTGTATCACGTGGGAGGCAGTGCCTCTTGGGAAGCAGCTCTGCCTGTGCATTGATGCTGCTCTGATTCACAGAGCATCGTCCTGGCCTCTCCAGGATGAATCATACCCCGGGCACAGACAGGAACGAATGTCAGGGAGACAGAATCTCTCAGAATCCTTACCACTGAATCTTCCCTGCAGAGTGCTGGGAAAGAATGTCTTTGAAGCAATTATTTATTTGACCCTGGAAGCTATTTCAATGACTTTTAAGCAAGCTTTTTTAGTGACTTTTAAAAGTTAGTGTCATTCCATGGATATCCCATTCAAATCTTTGTTAAGAACATGCTAGTTTGCTTTTCTGGATCAAATGCACATCCTCCAAGTGCATTGCCATTTGGCTTCTGGTAGGATGGTGTGAAGGCCTTGGGGCTGTCCTCTCTGTTAAAGGAAATAAAACACAAAGGTCACTGAAGAAGAGAAGAGTACCAGCACTGATTCATACAGTGCCTGCTGATGTGTCTGGAGAGCAGAGCGCTGACATGGGAGTTTTGTCTTTGGATTTATGTTAATTCTGCTTTACACTCTGGTAAATTAAGTGGATATGAGCTTAGCACAGTTATGTTCCGTGATCATTCAAGATGCCATAGCATGAAGCCCATCACACTTCCAAGTTTCAAGGGCCCTTTATCTGGGATGCATGAATGGACAGATTCATGGTCAGGGTCTCAGAAGCTTTGTGATCTTCAGCTGAGCTTGGGAAGCAGACTGTGCCCTCATTCTTTCTTCTCCATTGCTCCTTCCTGAGGACTGTGGGGGAAGGCAGCCGTCCCCTGCCAGAAGGCAGCTTGTGATGCCTGGAAATAAAGCTGGGGATGCATTGCTTCTGCACGGTACTTATCACATGAGGCAGGGCGGGCAGGTGGCAATATAACAAGATTGGCTAACCAGCTAACTAAATGCACAGGTGATCCTAACAAGGTGGAGGAAAAAGATTAGGAAAAATGAGATCACACCAAGAGGGAGGTGAGTACCCCAAATATATTTTGGTGTCTAGAGCTGGCTGTATGCTCAGCAGCAGTGCTGAGAGGGAGACACAGTCAGCAGCATGACTCACAGTGTCCACGCGGTAAAAATAGACCAGGGGCTCAGGAGAAGCTCGTCTACTTTTGCTCTGATATGGGATGCAGAGTTCTCATAGAAGCAATGAGTGTCATCCCCCAAAATCCCCCACTGGGAATGCCTCCCGAGCCCCCCAGCGCTCCAGTGCCCCGACCCTATGCTAACTTTCCACCGCTCTTATTTGCAGACCTCATTTATTGAGCTCATGATCTCAGTCCCTTGGCGCTTCAATCCCCCTGACCCTGTGCTCACTTTTCTACAGCTCTTATCTGCAGAACTCACTCATTGAGCTCATGATCCGCCTCTCATCTTTAGGTCAAGGGTGAGCTTCACAAGAACATAGGCTTCTTCTGACTGCTTCCCGGACACCCCCAGCACCGAGAGCAGTGCCTCCTGCAGGGTGGGTAGCTGGGCATGATTTATTGAATGACTGGATTGAAGACATTTCGTGGGGATTGCTGCTTACAAAGCAGATCTGTGGGACCCAGTGAGAGCAGTTTTATGCTTTGCGGACGTTCATTGGTGTGGCTCTCTGATGGCTTGTTTCACTGCAGTGTACATTGTGGCATAGGTAGCCCAGGGAGCAATGAAGTCGTACATAATAAAGAGACCCTATGCATAGCAAAAGCTTAAAGGAGCCCCTGGAAAGAAAACAGGGAAAGACAGGACCGAGACACAGTGAAAGAAACCCAAGCCCAAGCAAGCCCGACTGAGCTCCCCCGGCCCTCTCTGGATGCCACCCTCACCCTGGCTCTAGGTCTCCGTCTGTGGCTCAGAGGCTACCTGGGCGCTGGGACCTGGGGCTGAATTGTCCCTGTGGTGGAACATGGATATTCTTAGTTTTCAGTTTTCTTCAGAATGAATCGGATACAAACTTTAAAATCTGTAGCTCATGAAGAACAGCTTCTGCTTCAAAGAAGAACAGTGACGCGGGAACATAAACGGGGATTGGCATATGCTGGCCCTCATGAGCCTTTGGTCTGTGCCCCTGGAGCTGTGTCACTGAAGAATTCCTGCAGAGCTGTCACAGAACCAGTTCCCCTTCTGAAAGACCCTGTGATTGCTGCACTAGCCCAGTAAGGATGTGGGGAAGCAACTAGGAGATCGTTGAAGTGGCCTGGGTGAGAGGATGGTAGCTTGGTCCAGGGTGACGAGGGAGAGGAATCAGTAGGACTTGTTGATGCTTTGATTTTCATGGAGGAGGTGGTGAACAGATCCCAGGTGTGGGGCAAGGCCAGGTGAGCAGCGGCAAGGCTGTTCACAGACGTGGTGGGTGAGGAGCCAGCAGAGGGTCTGTGCATGTCCAGCTTGCTAGCCGAGTGGTCATTGGCACAGGGCAGGTAGGTGGCACCACGGCCTACAGGGAGATGAGCTGGAAAAGGCTGAACAGAGGACCTGGAAAAGAGCCATTGGGAAGACCTGGTGGGGGAGCAGGAAAACCAGCCGAGGACACGCAGCCAGGGGAGCCCCGGGGAAATTCTCTCAAGAAGGAAGCTGCCCAGGGTGTCATGTTTGTCCGAGGTCGGGCCTGGTAGGGAGAGGCAGCCATTCTGTGGGCTCACTGACGTTTAGGACCCCCTCAGCAGGGAAGAGGGGGGCTCAGAGTGGCTCCTACATAACCAAACCCCAGATCTGCCCCCTTACTCAACCTAGCAGCTAAATTGGGGTGGATTTTAGGAATCCGCATGGATTGTTCTCTTCTGGGGTTTTTGTAAATGGCACTGCAACATTTTTAATAAAATTTAAATTGCAGAGCAGACTGGATCCTCGCTTCCCCCCATATTTGCTGTTTCCATGTTTACTCCACTCGCCCGGGTCAGGTGTTTGTGCTGTCTGGATGCCTCTCAGTGTTCTCCTTAGGAGACCAAGTCCCGGACATCAGGACACAGTGGGGCTGGGACTTATTTTAGAAGATCAGAAATCCAAATATAGAAAGTGAGATGCTAGACTTTCCCTTTGCAGCACTTAAAGCAAAGTTGCAAAAAATCCTGAAGCTAGAAACATGCCATTAAAAGAGTTGCAGCATTTTCAGTTGTCTCAGTCTTCCTATTCTGCCAAATTCTGTGGCTTGGTAGTAGCTAGATGCAGTCATGAAAACAGCACTGCTAAGGGGAAATGCTTTCTTTGTAACTGATCCAGAACATCGGTGCCAGGATGGCAGGAATCAGAGAGGGGCCATAGCAAATGCTGACCCTCCAGTGCCGACCCCAAAAGTACGACTTAGCTCCCACCAACTCTCAAACCCTGGCCCCAGTTTATCGTAAGTGCTTTAATTTAGCACCACCAGGTCTGGTTCATAAATAACCTCAGAGAGAAATTTCCATGAAGCATGCAGCTGCAGCTGGGACCATACCCATTGCCCAGGTAAAGGTCTGTCTGTCCAGGCATCCATATCCTTAGCAAGTTATAAGACAAGGGGCACGTGGAATAAGATGAGGTGGAAACCTCTATCTAACCATGCCATGTGCCAGGCGGCAGCACACCCACATACCCAAAAAGGGAAAGCGTGACTGTGATGCCACGTCTGAGTTGTCAGGAAACTACTCCAGGTTTAGGAGACAGAAATTCCCCCAAGCGCCAAAGAGAGGGAGAGCATGGCCACAATGCCCCTGGTGCCACCAGGGGCTGAGCTGAGGGTGGCCAGTGCTTTGAGGTATTGGTGCTATTATTTTTTTCTTCGAAAACTGAAGCAATAAGATCTCAGACTCTGAAGTTTCTCTTGAAGTCCTATTAAGGTCCACCAGAAAAGGTCCTTCTGTAGAAGCCCCAGCCTGGTCCTGCTGCTGGGATGGAACTGTGGCCCTGTGGGCCTAATCTGGGATGGGGCCACATCTAAAATAAAAGCTCCTGTGGGTTCCCTCTTGTTTATTTCAAATTTGCTGATGCTGTGGTGTCCAGGGCAGTGGCTCCTCCAGGACCTGGCAAGCCATGTTAGTGTGGTCCCAGGCAGTCCCACATCGGTTCCCAAAGTCAGGCATACCTGAGCCCCGTGGGACCCAGTCGCATGTGAGGGGCAGGTTTGAGTCACTCACATGGGCAGAGAAGCTGGGCAGTGGGCAAGGAAGCCCAGGAGCTCATTTAGTCATGAAGGGATTCTAGAATAAAGGAAGGATTTGGCAAGAGGGCCCAGGTATCTTAGATGGGCTCCCCAGAGTCCCCTGAGATAAGAATTTGGGTGCATGTAGCTTGCATGGGAAGTGATGCCAGAAAGCACTGGAAGTCAAGTGGGAAGTGAGCGTTCAGAGAGGCTGCCCAACACCCAATTCGTCATCAGCAGTTCCCAGCTGGGCAATGGGCCCCAGTCCTGCTGGTGACCACGGCAGGTGGAATAGGACCTCCTCGGAGTTACTGGTGGTCCATTCTCCACCTCAGCCTGTCAAGGCTGTGACTGTTCCTGGGCACTGACCTCCCCCTACAGCCTGCCAAGCCTGTGGCCCACAGGAGCGTGCTGCGTGCTGGCCGGAGGATGCTGCCAGGGCTTGCCCAGGGATGAGAGCTGAGACACACAGCCAGGCACCAGGAATGCCTGAACCTTTCTGATTTATCATCTGTATTCCCGCGTGGTTCCTGAAGGAGGAACAAATAAGACTCAATACCAATTTATCCCCGGCTGGTAAGAACCAAGGCTTTTCTGGAAGGAGCTGTGATGAGCTCAACACAAAGCCCCTCCTTTGTTGGAAGCCCTGTTCCTAGCCCATCCCTCTCCAGCTCCAGGAACCCAGCCCTTGCCGCACTCTGCTGCGCCCGGGAGCCGGGAGTGTGGCCCGCAGAAGAGGCCCCTTGCCCGCACCTGCTCAGCAGGAAGGCGGCAGCTTCCTCCTTTGGCTGCTGAAGGTCTATGTGTGTGGGGGAGCCTTCCCTGCTAGAGAGGCCGGGCGCGGTGGCGCAAGCCTGTAATCCCAGCACTTCGGGAGGCCGAGGCGGGTGGATCACGAGGTCAGGAGATCAAGACCATCCTGGCTAACATGGTGAAACCTCGTCTCTACTAAAAATACAAAAAAATTAGCCGGACGTGGTGGCGGGTGCCTGTAGTCCCAGCTACTCGGAGGCTGAGGCAGGAGAATGGCGTGAACCCGGGAGGCGGAGCTTGCAGTGAGCTGAGATCCGGCCACTGCACTCCAGCCTGGGCGACACAGCCAGACTCCGTCTCAAAAAAAAAAAAAAAAAAGAAAAAAAGAAAGAAACTGAGCAGGAGCGGGTGTGAGCAAGGCATCTGAGCTAGGCTGAGGCTCCTCCCCCATTTGACCAGAAGAGAAGCAGGCAGCAGGGGCCTCCTGCAGCCATCTGTTTCCTCCTGTCCAGGACATGCTAATGGGCACCACTTGCCCAGAATCCATGGGTCCCACCCAAGGAGCTCATCTCCGAGAATGGCTGGTGGGACAGCCAGGAGGTGAGCTATTCCACAACCCAGGCACCCTCCGCAGGGAAGCTGCCTTCCTGCAGGGAAGCAGCCTCAGTGGGTACAACAGTGACCTCTCAGAAGAGCCTGGGGCCCAGGAGGACCACTGCAGGCCAAACTACCAAGTGTTTTGGATCTCCCCAGGTACCTAATGTGGTCTGAAAAGCATAAACCAATAAAAAAAGAAATGAAAAGAAAATACCTGAGGAAAATAGAAGATAAAACATAGATAAAAACGGTGAGAAGGTTAAGAGATTAACACAAAAATGTTAACCATGGGGTAAGTGAAAAATTAAAATTAAGGAGGATCTTTTTTTTTTTTTTCTTGAGACAGAGTCTCACTCTATAGCCCAGGCTTGAGTGCAGTGGCATGATCTTGGTTCACTGCCACCTCTACCTCCCAGGTTCAAGCAGTTCTCCTGCTTCAGCTTCCCGAGTAGCTGAGATTACAGGCGTGCACCACCATGCCCAGCTAATCTTTGTATTTTTTTTTCTTTCTTTTTGAGATGGAGTCTCGCTCTGTCGCCCATGCTGGAGTGCAGTGGCTCAATCTTGGCTCACTGCAAGCTCCACCTCCCGGGTTTACGCCATTCTCCTGCCTCAGCCTCCCGAGCAACTGGGACTACAGGCGCCCGCCTCCCAGGTGCACGCCATTCTCCTGCCTCAGCCTCCAGAGTAGCTGGGGCTACAGAGTAGCTGGTGCCCACCACCATGCCAGGCTAATCTTTGTATTTTTAGTAGAGACGGGGTTTCACCGTGTTAGCCAGGATGGTCTTGATCTCCTGACCTTGTGATCGGCCTGCCTCGGCCTCCCAAAGTGCTGGGATTACAGGCATGAGCCACCACACCCGGCCAATTTTTGTATTTTCAGTAGAGACAGAGTTTCACCATGTTGGCCAGGCTGGTCTCAAACTCCTGACCTCAAGTGATCTGCCCCCCTCAGCCTCCCAAAGTGCTGGGATTACAGGCGTGAGCCACCATGCCCTGCCCAGGAGGATAATATTTAAATGTCAGATAATTTCAAAGCCCCAGTGAAGAAAAAGGTGAAATAAAAGAGATTTTAAAATAAATGTTTAAACGAACAAACCAAAAAAACTAGAGCCAACAAAATTCAGAGGAAAGCCTAGAAGTTGAAGATGAAATTTTAAAGTAAAAATAAAAACAAAATGAACAGGTAAAAGTTAAAACCAGGCTAGGGGCTGGAAGAGCAATAAAAATAGTTCTTCAAACTGATAAAAACCATGAATGTGCACCAGCTCCCACTCCATTCCCCTGCAGGCGCAGGCTGGAGTCACGTGAGAACTGAAGAAAAGGGTAATAAATAGAGGTGGAAGCGGGAAGCTGAAGATGAAATTGAGGGTGTTACTACCAGGTCAGCAAGAAATAAAAACCCAATTGCCCAGATGCCAGGTCCCACAACCCAACACGTTCATGGTGATTTAAGAAAGTAACATGGAGTCAAAAGACCATCAGTAAAAAATGTGAAGAATCCCACAGGCTTTAAGCATAAACCTCCCTGCAATGAGCATTGGTTTACTGTTTCACGTCCCTTGGTCCCTGTAATTTTAGCAGAAACCCCTGATGCAGACACCTTAGTGTGAGTTTACAACCTGATGGGTTATGGGCATGTTTTATTTAGCCCCTTGAGGGATTTAGTGTACACACACATGTGTGTGGCTAAATCCCGCCACTATGTATGTATATGTGTGTGTGTATTTCAATTATTTGTGATTATAAAGTAATTCTGGAGCTCCAGTTTCTCTGAACTGTTTTTCTTTTCCATCTACTGGCTTATATTTTATTTTTATCATTAGATGTTACCCTTAAATTCTTAATATGCATTTCTTAATGTGCAAATTCTAGAGTTAATACTGTCCATCTTTCTTCCTAATAATACAAGGAGTTTAGAATCCCCCTGCTTTCTTACGTTATTGTTCTGTATTTCAGTTCCTTCTAAATTTTGTTCCAGCAGAATTAACCATCCTGAGTGTGGTTAGTTTTGCTGTTGTTTTCTATGGTCAATGCCCATTAAATATTGCTCGTGTTCTTTATTTACTTCCCACCTTGCATCTCATTTTTACTTTGTCTGATCAGTTTTATTTTTTCTGGAGAATATGCTTTAGTAGCCTTCATGAAGAGCTGTTAGTAGTCCATTCAGTCTTTGTACAAAGGCCTTATGTTCTCATTTGTGAATGGTAGTTTAAATAGGTATAGAATTCTAGGATAAACTGTTCTCTCTCACAAACACTGAAATTATTTTTGATTTCCTTATGGTTTCTAGTATAGTTTGGATGTGTGTCCCCAGTCCAAATCTCATGTTGAGATGTAATCCCCAATGTTGGAGGTAGGGCCTTGTGGGAGGTGATTGGATCGTGGGACTGGTTTGTTCATGAACGGTTTAGCTCTGGCCCCTTGGTGCTGCTCTCACCATAATGAGTGAGTTCTCGTGAGATCTGCTGGCTTAAAGGTGTGTGCCACCTCCCCGCTCACTCTTGTTCCTGCTTTGGCCAGGTGACCTGCCTGCTCCTCTTTTCTTTCCACCATGATTGGAAGCTTCCTGAGGCCTCCCCAGAAGCTGAACAAATTCCAGCACCATGCTTCCTGTACAGCCTGCAAAACCAAACCATGAACCAAATACACCTCACTTCTTTATAAATTGCCTGGTATTTCTTTATAGCAATGCTAGAATGGCCTAATGCACTTTCTGTTGCTCTTGTTGAGAAACCTTGGTTTGCTTTTTTTCCTATAGGAATTTGAAATTATTTTCTCTGGGCTGGGCACAGTGACTCACGCCTGTAATCCCAGCATTTTGGGAGGTCAAGGCAGGCGGATCACCTGAGGTCAGTAGTTCAAGACCAGCCTGGCCAATATGGTGAAACCCCATCTCTACTTAAAAGATTAAAAAAAATAAAAATAAAATCAGTTGGGCATGGTGGTGAGCACCTGTAATCCCAGCTACTAGGGAGGCTGAGACAGGAGAATCACTTGAACCTGGGGGGCAGAGGTTGCAGTGAGACGAGATCGTGCCATTGCACTTCAATCTGGGCAACAAGAGCAAAACTCCATCTCAAAACAAAAGACAAGAAAAGAGGTTGATACCATATTTTTTACTTTTGTGTAGTTACTATATTTAGTGTGGGATAGCTTTAATTTACCTTGTATTATATATATCTGAACCTGCAAATTCACATCTTTTATTAGTTCTGAGAAATTCTCAAATATCTTCAGATATTGCCTCTTCCCCATTCTCAATGTTCTCTCAGTCTGAAATTCCCAGGCTATTCATCTAGATTTTCTGTTAGCAGATTGGGAGACCTTCTCATTTTTATCTTCCCACTTTTTAATGTGTCTTCCATAGTTTCCAGATTATGCTGAATTCTAGGTAGTATCATCAGTTCCATATTCCAGTTCAAGTCCCTCATCAGATATTTCAAGTTTGCTTATTAACTCATCCATCATGTCTTAAATTCAGTATTTATTTTTATTTCAGGAAATTCCAATTTGCCTTCTCTCTTTTGATAATGTATTTTTCCCCACGTGGATTTGGTTTCTCCTTGTGTGCTAGAATATCTTAAAAGAGACTTATTTTATCTGTCACTTGAAATTCTTGGAAGGCTGCTGTCTCTGCTGACTGAGGCTCAGGGCAGACCATTTCTTGGTAAATTTTAAAATTTTGAATGTTGACCTTTCCCTACAGCACTTTAATTGAAAACTGTCATTATGCATTTCCTGAAATGAGGATGCAGTACCAGGTACCCCTCCAAATCACTGACATGTCACCACTTTTTATGTTAGTTCCTCAGTGTAGGGGTTTCCTAGCTGCACAAATAATATAATCCCAAACCCCTGATCCACATGGTGCTGTGTTTTCAGCATAGAACTTTCCCAGCACCAGGCCAATGGGACAACTCCATGTTTTCCCTCACTGAACTGATGGGAAGAGTGATTCTGGATTCAGAGTTTTCACTGGATACATTATTCTCTGAGCTTCCCATCTTTGTTTGGGGGTCTGGTTTCCACTCCCTTCTTGAGGAGACCCAGGCCCTGTCTCCTCTGCTCCCGCCACTAAACACATGCCCTGTTGCCAGGACTGTCCTGTCTCCCCATGATGAGGTAGCATCAGCTTGGGCTAAGGCTTCATATCCAGCTTTCCTCCTTAATTCCAGCCCCTGAAGATTTCCCTTGCTTTCCTATGACCTTAGCTGTGGCTTATAAAAAAATGCTATATTATGCAGTGTACTTACATGCTTTGTTGCAGGAAGTGTTTGAAGTGAATCTGGCACCATGTTTATAACCAGTTTCTGCTGAGAAATTTGAAGATCTGGCAATATGACATCTGTCTTCAGCAGGACTAAAATTCGCTAGAAACTTGAGTGGCAGGGGGCATGTACTCTCTGTTCAGTCTCTAACTTATCACCTGTAATATTATTTTGACTCCTGTGTAGATATTTATGATTCAGCATAATATATTCCATCTTTTACCCTTTTCCATGAAATGGATCCTAACAGCATCCAGTTCATATCCCAGTTCTGTACCACAAGCCTTTACTACTGATAAAGGAGAATGGCAGTCATGTGGCGCCATTGGTCTTTTGAAACAACAAAAATATATATTTTTTAAATATATATATTTTAAATAAATATGTGTGTGTGTGTATATATATATATATATATATATATATATATATATTTTTTTTTTTTTTTTTTTTTTTTTTTTTTTTTTGAGAGGGAGTCTTGCTCTGTCACCCAGGCTGGAGTGCAGTGGCGCAGTCTCGGCCCACTGCAAACTCCGCCTCCAGGGTTCACTCCATTCTCCTGCCTCAGTCTCCTAAGTAGCTGGGACTACAGGCGTCCACCACCACGCCCGGCTAATTTTTTGTATTTTTAGTAGAAATGGGGTTTCACTGTGTTAGCCAGGATGGTCTTGATCTCTTGACCTCATGATCCACCCACCTTGGCCTCCCATAGTGCTATTTTTTAGGACTTCGAAACTGACTTCCGTTGAAGCCCACTGGCCAAAGACCAATGGAAGCACACTTACAGTCAAATGAAATTGGTTGAATTTAGCTGCTGCAGCAAGAAAATGGACTACATGGAATCTTGCGAGCACCTTCAGTAGGAGAAGGTTCTTCAAGAATGGGGGCCTGTGCTAAATCATATTCTCAGGAGCAAGCAGGGGAGGGGCCGGCTCTGGACTGGTACTAGGGAGAAGCATCGACACCTAGCAATGGGGAATCTTTACAGTCTCTGTACAGACAGTGGAGGAGCTGTCAGGGCTGGGACTGTCGCTGTGAGAAAGGGCATGGCTCAGAAGCAGGGATCGAGGGCAGCTTTGCAGCTGCAGGAGGGTTCTGCTGCAGAAACACAGTTTATGGTCATTGTCCTTGTCCTGTTGGCAACACTATGTGACCAGCAGGGCTAAATTGCACTTCCTGTCTGGGGGTTCAGCTAATCTTTCAGAAAAGTATTTTTGTCCAAGAGAAATTCCTTGTTCCAAAACAAAGCTCACTTCTGGGCAGAAGGTGCTGGGAGCAGCTTTCTGGGTGGCCCTGCTCATGTCCCAGCCTCTGGCTTCCTGCTGGTTCTGACTCACAAGGGCCCTGAGGCTGTCACGGAAGACTCATCTCCATATTCACCGCTTGAGCATGTCTCCCAGCTCCATGTTTTCACTTGTGAAAGCATGGTCTTCAGAACATAAAATGATTTACCAGGAGAAACCAGTTTCTGTCTGTTGGCATCCTGGTGACAACAACGAGGACCGCCACTACCTGTCTTCCGGCAACCGCAGACACCCCCGAAGAAGCAGCGTGCCTCCGCAGGGTCTCTGGAGTGAGAACACTCTTCCGATTTGGGTTTCTTGACCTCGCTAGGTTCGCACAGCCCACGACTAGCTGGCAGAGAATAACTTAAGAGCAAATGGCCCCAGGAATAAACTTGAGATATTAGCATGGGAATGCTGGATTGAAATGTGACTCATTTTCTCATCAGTCAGCATGCTGATGAACTAATTTCAGCTACTGATATTTTTTATGTTTCCCAGACTGAGCTGTTGCTCTGTTTCTCATACACATGTCCAGGAGGTAGTCTGAGAGTTTATGATGTTAATTAATTGGAAGATGGACCATGATACTGTCCAAGAGACTGTGTAGTCATTTCTGAACCTTTGTAATAAAGAAACTGTGCTTCCATACTGAAGAAGCACTTAGTTAAAGGAAAAATGTGAGAAAGAGTCACTTTTTGTTTTTATGCTTTTGGTTTATTTCAGCAAATCTGAGGTTTAGTAAAAACCAATGGCCCAGGAAAAAGCGAGGCACTCCACCATTTTGTTTCTGGGGGTACTTAAGATCTCATGTTGCACCCTAAGGATTTTTAAATAGATCATTTATGATGTGAATAATGAGCTGGCCATATGGTCACTTCTGGGTTCACTTCTGTGAACTTGGGAAGATTAGAAGCACAGTATTCTTCAAGTTTCTTTTTTACCCTCTTCCACAAAATGGATCCTGGCAACAGCCAATCCACATCCCAGTTCTCCACCACATGCCTTCACGGTTGATACAGGGAATGGCAGCCATGTGGCTCCTTTGAGCTTTTGGTAAATTTGTATTACTCATGCAACTCTGGGTCTGCTGAAAACCCTCAGTGCATAGTGGATTTTTCTCTTTCTCTTTCTCCTCCTTCTCCTTCTCCCCCTCTCTCTCTCCTTTACACAGACAGACACACGCATGTGCATGCACACATACACACACACACACGCACACCCCACCACCGCCACCATAAAAAAACACAGAATGCCATCGCTGTAGATTAAACTCATTTAGAAACTAACCCATGCTAAGGAATTTTCCAAGTAGTGTTGCAGTCTGGTTCTTTCTCTCTTGGTTTGTTTTCTATTTAATATTACATTTCTCCAATTCTAGGATGCACATGCCTTTCTTTTCACTTGTTCCTATTTCTGAAATTCTGAAACAGTGATGTGCCTCACAGTCAGTGGCTTCTGACCCTTGATGGAGTCTGACAAGGCTTTTCCCTGAGCATGCTTTTATGTATATAGGTAAATCTAAGTGAATATTGACTGAATAAAAAAACACTAACAAAATATTGTGGTGCTTATATATGTTGAATATATAATTTTATGTGTTTTTATATCTTACATAATAGTAAATGTGTATTATATATAATTTAAAATAAAGCCAACAATAGTACTACAGTACTAAATTGGTAGATTGTAATCAGAATGAATATGTTTGAGGTTCTTATATTTTCCAGAAAGTGAAGAACTAACTTAAATGAAATTCCAGTAATTTCAGGCCAGGTGCGGTGGCTCACGCCTATAATCCCAGCACTTTGGGAGGCACTTTGACCTCAAGAGTTTGGGTCAGCCTGGGCAACATGGCGAAACCCTGTCTCTACTAAAAATACAAAACTCAGCTGGACATTGTGGTGTGCACCTGTAATCCCAGCTGCTCAGGAGGCCGAGGCAGGAGAATCGCTTGAACCAGGGAGCCAGAGGTTGCAGTGAGCTGAGATCACGCCAGTGCACTCCAGCCTGGGTAACAAGAGAGAAACTGTCTCAAAATAAAAGAAAAAAAAAATTCCAGTAACTTCAAAGATACTATACTTGTGCCTTTGTATACTTGTACGCAACGATGTTGTCTTGTACACCAACATTGTTCCTTCTTATTTTTTTGAGAAAAGTGCTTTTTTATTGTAGTAAATACATATAAAATATACCGTTTTTTTCCTTTTTAAATGTACAATTCAGTGGCGTTAAATCCATGCACATTGCTGTGCAGCCATCACCACCGTCCATCTGCAGAACTTACCATCATCCTAAACCGAGACCTTGTCCCCATTAAGCAGTAACTCTCCATTCCCTCCCTTCTGCAGCCCCTGCAGCTGTGTTCTATCTGTGAGTGTCACTGCTCTAGGTACCTCATGTAAGTGGAATCATACAGTATTTGACCTTTTGTGACTGGTGTATTTCACTTAGCGTATTGTCTTCAAGGGTCATCCATGCTATAGCAATGAGGAAAGTTTCCTTCATTTTGAAGGCTGACTAATAATCCAGGGTAGCATAGCCATATTTTGCATATCCATTCCTCTGTCAATGGGCGTCTTCATTGTTTCAAACACCTCTGACTACTGCTGCATCATGATGCTGTGCACTTCAGTGTCCTCAAATCTGTGTTGGAGCCATTGCTTTCAATTTTTTTTAAGAGACAGAGCTTTACTCTGTTGCCCAGGCCTGGAGTGCAGTGACACAGTCACACCTGCTTTCCACTTTGGGGAGTGTATACTCAGCAGTGGAATGGCTGCTATATAGTAACTCAGCGTTGAATCTTTGAGGAGCCACCATCTTGTCTTCCACAGTGGCTGCTCCATTTGACATTTCCACTGGCAATGCACAGGGTTCCAATTTCTCCACAATAATATGAATTTTAAAGGCTATTTTCATATGGTTATTCTGGCTAGGATAATAAAGGCATATTTACAAATTAAGTAGTACCTTGCCAGGCACGGTGACTTACGCCTGTAATCCTAGCACTTTGGGAGACCGAGGCGGGTGGATCCCCTGAGGTCAGGAGTTGGAGACCAGCCTGGCCAACAGGGCAAAATCCCGTCACTACTAAAAATACAAAAATATTAGCTGGATGTGGTGGTGCATGGCTGTAATCCCAGCTACTCGGGAGGCTGACGCAGGAGAATCGCTTGAACCCAGGAAGGGCAGGTTGTAGTGAGCCAAGATCGTGCCACTGCACTCCAGCATGGGCGAAAAAGCGAGACTTCCTCTCAAAAATAATAATAATAATAAATTAAGTAGTACCCCAAAATAGTAATGAACGTTACAAACCTTTCCCCGTGGCCCCTAACATATCACTTCATATGCCCAGACACTCCTCAGAGGCAGCTCCTGCCCACCTTCCTGTTTTGACTGTTATTGCCATACCCTGACAACTGTGTTCATCCTGTTCTATCTTTTTTCTTTATAGAGATGGAGTCTTGCTCTGTCATCTAGGCTAGAGTGCAGTGGCATGATCACAGCTCACTGCAGCCTCAAACCCCTGGGCTCAAGTGATCCTCCGGCATCAGCCTCAGCTTCCTGCCTTAGTCTCCCACCTGTAGCTAGGACTATAGGTGCATATGCCTGGCCAGTTTTAAAAATTTTTTGTAGAAATGGGGTCTCATTATGTTACCCAGGCTGGTCTCCAACTCCAGCTCCAAGCGATCCTTCCACCTCTGCCTCCCAGTGTACTGGGATTATAGGCATGAGCCCATGTACCTGTCCACATCAAGTTATTTCTTGATCCATTAGCTTTAAATTCTACCAGTGGACTCCCTGCTTTGAAAAGGTAGAGATTAGTTCGCTTAAGGTTAGAATTTAGTTCACTTACACTACTGCCCATCTCCTCCCCACTTCTCCCAACTTCTTAGGGATGTATTATTTTGAGTCCTTGCCTTGGTTACTGTCGTATTCATCTCCTCACTCTGTAGGATGAGGCTGTGGTTAGCAAGCTTACCCACACTGCTTCTCTCTTTCCCATTGGCCTTCTGTATTAGTCTGTTTTGTGTTGCTATAAGGGAATAACAGAGGCTGGGGCATTTGTAAAGAAAAGAGGCTTATTTGGCTCATGGTTCTGTAGGCTGTACAAGCATGGTGCCAGCATCTGCTTGGCTTCTGGGGAAGCTTCAGGAAGCTTTTAATCATGGCAGAAGGGGAAGTGGCAGCCAAAGCGTCACATGGTGAGAGGGAGCAAGAGAGAGAAGTCAGGGTCTTTTAAACAAGCAGCTCGCATGTAAACTAACAGAGCAAGAACTCACTCCTTGCCACAAGGATGGCACCAAGCCCTTCATGAGGAATTCACCCCCATGACCCATACACCTCCTGTTAGGCCTGCCTTCAACACTGGTGATCACACTTCAATAAGAGATTTGGAGGGGACACACGTGCAAACTGTATCACCTTCCTATTGAGGTTGGTTGTGTCGTCAATTTTACATGAGAGTGAGTCCAGCTTACTGGCTATGAGTCAGACCCTAAAGCCAGGCTTCCCGGCTGTGAAATCCAGCTCTGCAGCTTGTAGGTGAAGGACCTTAAACAGATTGCTTCAGTTTTTGATGCCTCAGTTTCCACATCTGCAAAAGCGAGGATAATAGCTATACCTACTTATGGGGTTGCTATAAAAATTAAACAGGATAGTCCTTATTAAAAGTTTAGCACGATGCTTGGGATTTAAGAGAAGCCGAACTCTTGGCCAATGTGATGTTATGGCTATAAACCCGGGTTTTGGTTATAAGTTAATGTTGCCTCTGGATTCAGCTCCAGCACCATAATCCCCGTGCCAGATAAAGGAAAATATAGAGTCCAGGTCAAATGGATTCTGTCATTTTAAATTTCACAGCTGTGTAAAATGACGGGAAATTTTGTTTGGCTTTATATTTGGACCCATGGAGTTCCTGTACACCTTTTCTGGCTGTGTGTGTTTTTCTGGAGTTTCTAAATGACATTCTTTTCACATTGAGGAAAGAAACTTGCGCCTTCCTCACAGCATCCGTCTTAACTTCCAGCTGTGCGTGTGTGCTGCCATTCTTGCTCACAAAGATGGTCTTTGTGAAGCCCACGGTGTTTATTATAAATGGGACAGATTGCTGCTGGCCAGCTGCCATGCAAAGATTGCTTTTTATTCATTTAAGCTATTCACTACTTTCTCCTTATCTTCTATTATCCACATCCATGGTTTTCACTGCCATTTGTTTCTGGAGTAAATCTTTAAGTTACTTATTCAGACAGGCTGCTGTGAGACACATTTTCTGATTCTTGAAAATATTTATGGTCATCCGTGTTTTGTCTCCTTTTTGTTTTTACTCATCCTTGGAGGAGTGCTTGATGGAGTACATACTTTAAAGGTTTTTCTCTCAACTTCGAAGGTGCTGTCCCATTGCTTGTCCATGTACACAGTTTTGATAAATGGTCTTCTGCCAACCCGTGTTCCTGTGTCCTCTTGGCCACCTGCAGGCTCCAAACATGAATTCCTAGCTGCAGCTTCTGCCCACACTCCTTCTTCTCGCCTTTGGTTAGATGCCTCATCTGCTGTTATGCTTTAAAATTATTTATCTTGTTAAGGATGATTTTTTCCATTTTCTCTTCCATTAAGATTCTTCTTGCTCTTTCACTAACATTTTAACGGGGTCTTGGAGAGAGGGGAAGAGTGATGTATGTTCACTTCTTCGTCTAGCCCAGAAGCAGGCTCCCTGATTCTCTCTTTACACAGCCTCATCAGACAGTTGTCTTTGCAGGGAAAAGACTTGGCCTTGTGGATCCTATGTGGTATCTTTGCTTTCTGATTCACTACCTTCTGCTCTTACCTTGTTACCTCTTCTCATATATTCTTTGCCTTTATTATTATTATTTTGGTGAATTTATTAATTTAGATGAGGGCTCATTAATTTTTAACCGTTTAAAAATAATATATGCATTTAAGGCTACGTATTTCCCTCTTCTCCTGCATCCCTAGATTTCAATAATTTAGTTTTTCAATGATTCTGTCCTAGGTATTTTTATATTTTGTTATGATTCCTTTTTGATCAAATGGTTATTAAGAAAGCATTCCTTTTTATTCATTTCTAAAGGAACGTAGTTTTTATCAATTGTATAAACTTTTATGTGAATTGCATTGTGGTTAAAGAAAGTGATCTGTGAGATATTAATTTTTTATCCATACATCTTCTTTTTTCTTTTTTTTTTTTTGACAGAGTCTCACTCTGTCACCCAAGCTGGAGTGCAGTGGCATCATCTTGGCTCACTGCAACCTCCACCTCCCGGGTTCAAGCAATTCTCCTGTGTCCACCTCCTGAGTAGTTGGAATTACAGGCACATGCCACCATGCCTGGCTGGTTTTTGTATTTTTAGTAGAGACGGGGTTTTGCCCTGTTGGCCAGGCTGGTCTCAAACTCCTGACCTCAGGTGATCTACCCGCCTCGGCCTCCCAAAGTGCTGGGATTACAGGCGTGAGCCACCATGCCCAGCATACTTCATGGCCTAATACTTGATCAATTTTTGAAAGGAAGAAAGAGAGAGAAGAATGGAGAGAGAGCAAGAGAGACAGAGAATGAGAGAGAAAGAGAACACGTATGCCTAGAAGAATTTGTATTCCCTGTTGGATGCCAAGTTTTATACATGCATTTTTGATCAAAATTATTATTCAAATATTCTGTTTTTCTTAATTTGGGCCCCTTTATTTCTCAGCATAATTGAGAGCATACTTTGCAGTCTCCTGTTGTGATAGTGAAGATATTACATTATCCCCATAATTCTGTAGATTTTGCTTTATATAATGTGATATAAATGGATTGTGTACACAGAAGTTGAGAATTATTGTATATGGTTAATTGGACCGCTCTCTGTGTAACTATGTTACTATATAATAATACTTTCTGCTCCTTAATGTCCGCTTTGTTTTGTATTCATTACACCATGCCAAATTTCTTATTTGTTGCCTAGGATTTTCCATGTATATATGTTTTCCATCCTTTTACTTTTAGCGCTTCCATGTCCATATGCTTTAGATCTATCTCTTATAAATAACATACGTCTGGATATTATTTTAAATCCAAACTAACAATTTATTTTAATTGACAATTTAAATTAATTTGTACCTATTGTGAATACTGATATGTTTGGATTTGCTATTATCCTAGTTTTGCATTTGGAATTTGGCCTACTTTTTTTCTGTTTCATTTTTTTCTTACCTCTTTCTGTTTGATTGAGGTTTTACTATTTTTTTCAGTCTTACTCATGTACTTCTCTCCCCTGGTTTAGAATGATTAGAAATGTTTCCATTCATTTGGTAGTTATCCTTGACATTTGCCTATGTATATTTAAGTCTAAAACTGAACATGTTAACACACTTCTGGAATATCAAAAGAATCTTAGAATCACTCACCTCCTGATTTGCATGCTATTGTTTTCCTGTGTTTAGAGTTTTAAGAATAAACCTAATGATTTACATTTATATATATATAGAGAGAGAGAGAGAGAGAGAGTCAATGTTTGTTTGGATTTATAAATATGTTATGAGTTTGTGTGCTCATAAGTCCTTGCATCTCAGGTCGTCATCCAGCATTATTTTTCTTCTTCCTAAAGTGCATCCTTTAGAATTCCTTTTAGTTTAAATCTCTAAGTAGTTTTCTTATTTATTTGCAAATGGATTTTTCACTTGGCTCTTGAAAGATAATTTCATTATGTCCAGTTCAAAGTTGAGAGTTAGTATCTGTCAATATATTGAAGATATTAGTCCCTGGTCCTTTGGCTTCCGTTGTTGCTTGATATGTGTCTTGCCATTCTAGTTTTTGTTGCTATGTAGATTATCCACTATTTTCCTTTGACTGCTTTTAAGACCTTTCCACTTAATCTTCAGCAGTTGCACGTAGTGTGTCAATGTGGTATCTCCTGGATCAGTGAATTTGTGTTTCTCATCAGTGCTGAACATTTCTTAGGTAGCGTCCTTTGAAGTGTGGCTTCTCCTCTCCCAGGCGTTCTTTCTCCATTTCCGAGACTCCCATTAGAAGAGACTGATCTTTCTCATTCTACCTGCCAGGCTCTTTGCTGCTCATTGCTGTTTCCTATCTTTTTTTTCTATTCGTGAGGCATTTGGGGTTTTTTTCTCAGATCTGTCTTCTGGATTACATTTTTTTTCTTAGCTGTGTCTATTCTGCTGTTTAGATTCCAAATCTTCTGTTGTGCTTTTTACTTCAACAAAAATATGTTTTGCTTTTTGAAATTCACGTTTCATTTTTCCGTTTATTCTCATAGTCACTTGTCAATTGCTCCTTCTTGTGTTTTATTTATGTAAGTGTTTCATGAACAATTGTTCTGTACTTTCTTTCCTTCTTGTGTTTTATTTATGTAAGTGTTTCATGAACAATTGTTCTGTACTTTCTTCTCACTATAAAAATATGTAAAGTTCTTGATGGTCCAGAGTTTTTCTCTCTTTCTCTACAGATACTCATGGTGGCATGTAGTCTTTCATGCATGATGATCTTTTTCAGCTCGTTATTTGACCTTATTTTGTGGTTAAATTTGGTGGAAGGGGTTCTCTTAGAGATGTTTGTTTCTATTTCTGCCTGTAGTGAGGGGTCGTCACTGAATCGCTCTATTGCAATCAACAGAACAGTGGTTCTCAGAGTGTGGTCCCTGGATCAGCTGCAGCAGCATCACCTGTGAGCTTCTTAGAAGTGGAAACTTGGGTATCCCTTTCCACACTGAGTAAGGAACTCTACAGCCTGGCAATCTGGGGTTTAATATGCCTTTCAGGTGATTCAAATGCATGCTTAAATCTGAGACCACATCCATAAAGAATCTTAGCTTAGAATAAAGTTCAGCCTCAACTTCTCTATCTTGTCTTTCTACAAGGCTATAAAACTTACTATCACTGTTACTGTTGAATCCTAAATCAATCCTAAATCCTAAATCAACCAATCCTAATCAATCCTAAATCAATCCTAAATCTGCCCCTTCAAGTAATCTTCTATGGAAGAGTGGTGATATTTGGAGATTTTCCTTCACAATCAGTAATGTCGCAAAGTGTGTTCCAATCCTGCATCTAATTTTGTAACAAGGGAACCTCTCAGAGCATCTAGTCAATTTTAATGCCAGAAATAACAGTTTGTCCATTGACTTTTAATTTCACTGATGTGTTTTTATTTCTAAAAGTCCTAAATATTTCATTTGTAAAGTATCCTAAGTATGGTTATTTTATAATCTTCATCTGAAAGTGTTAATACCTACATTCACTGTGAACCAGATTTGTGATATTTCTGCTCACCCTTGCTTATTTCTTCCTGTGTTTAGTGCTTGCCTTAGTTCGCTTCTCCTGTTACAACAAAATACCACACAGTGCAATTTATCAATAATAGAAATGTATTTCACACAGTTCTGAAGCCTGGGAAGTCCAACATTGAAGTGCTGACAGATTCAGTGTCTGATAGGGACTCACTGTCTTCTTCTAAGATAGCACCTTGTTGCGTGTCCTCTGGAGTGGATGAGCACTGTGTGCTCACATGGCAGAAGCGAAAGAAGGGGCTAACTCTCCCTCCTCAAGCCCTTTTATACAGGCACTATTCCTATGGGTGGGGGCTTAATCACCTCCAAGGGCTCCACCTCTTAATTCCATCACCTCAGGAATATAGTTCCCACATATTAATTGCAAAGGGACACATGCATCCAAACGATTAGCAGTGCTCATTTCCCTCCCTTAAATCCCAAACTCAGTCTGCTTTCTGAGACTATCCATGGGCATTTTCTAGGCCTGTCTTTAACATACATTATCCTAGAGGACATTTGCATTTGCTTCTGCCAAGAATCACAGTGGTGGATTCCCAGCCCCAAACACTACAAACTAAGTGTTCAACTGTGTTTTTTAAGGCACATTAAGAGTGTGAAATCTGAGAGAGTGTGAGTGCGGGCTTGTGGTTAGAAATTCTCAGAGATGAAGCCCCTCTGGCCCTCCTCCAAAGAAAAAAACAGTTTTACCCAAAATAATTTTAGAGATGAGAATGCTTTCAAGGCTTTCTCTTTCTCTCCTTCAGTGGGTGGAGAGGAAGACGTCTTGGCTGAGGCTGTGTCCACATTCACAATCTTATCACTTAAATCTTTGGTCACATGGGAGCCTCTGCATCTCTAAACCATGGACTGTGTGTGTGAGAGGGCGTCACTGGTGTTGATGGTAATGATGACAATGGTACTGGTGACATTACTTGTACCAACAGTGATGTTAGTAGTAGTAGTAGTGGTGGTGGTGATATAATGGTGGTTGTGGGTCTGATTTCTGGTAGCGATGGTGGTAGTGGTGGTATGGAAGGAATGATGGCTAGGAATCAGTAAAATTTTTCTGTAAAGAGTCAGATAATATTTTAAACTTCATGGACAATATGGTCTCTGTCACAACTGCTCAACTCTTCCCTTGTTGTGAAGAAGAAGCCATAGACATATGTGCATGAATGGTTGTGGGTGTAGTCCAATAAAACTTTATTTATGGACACTGACATTTGAATTTCACATAATTTTGGTGTGTCATGGAATATTCCTATTTTCTTCAACCACTTAAAAATGTGAAAGCCATTCTTAGCTTGTGGGCTGTACAAATGCAGGTGTTAGATGTGTTTGCCCTGTGGCCTTAGTTTCTCAAATCCTGGCAGTGGTGTCAGCAGTGGGGATGATGGTGGTAATGCTGATGGTAATCCTATTGACAGTGTCAGTGGTGGGGATGATGATGGTGATGGTGGTAAGGGTGATGGTAGTACACCTGGTGATGGTATCAATGGTGGGGATAATAATGGTGATGGTGTCAATGTTGGGAATAGTATGGTGATGGTGGTGGTGACGGTGTCAGTGGTGGGGATAATTATGGTGATGGTGGTGGTGATCGTGGCAATACCCCGGTAATGGTTTCAGTGGTGGAGATGATGACAGTGATGGTGGTGGTGATAGTAGTACTCCTGGTGATGGTGTCAGTGGTGGGGATGGTGATGGTGGTGATGATGCTTGTACTCCCAGTGATGGTGTCAGTGGTGGAGATGGTGATAGTGGTGGTGATGGCAGTACTCCTGGTGATGGTGTCAGTGGTAGGGATGGTGATGGTAGTATTCCTAGTGATGGTGTCAGTGGTAGGAATGGTGATGGTGGTGGTGATGGTAGTACTCCCAGTGATGGTGTCAGTGGTGGGGATGGTGATAGTGGTGGTGATGGCAGTACTCCCGGTGATGGTGTCAGTGGTAGGGATGGTGATGATGGTGGTGATGGTAGTACTCCCGGTGATGGTGGTGGTGATGCTAGTACTCCCAGTGATGGTGTCAGTGGTGGGAATGGTGATGGTGGTGATGGTAGTATTCCTGGTGATGGTGTCAGTGGTGGGAATGGTGATGGTGGTGGTGATGGCAGTACTCCTGGTGATGGTGTCAGTGGTGGGGATGGTGATGGTGGTGGTGATGCTAGTACTCCCAGTGATGGTGTCAGTGGTGGGAATGGTGATGGTGGTGGTGATGGTAGTACTCCTGGTGATGGTGTCAGTGGTGGGGATGGTGATGGTGGTGGTGATGCTAGTACTCCCGGTGATGGTTTCAGTGGTGGAGATGATGACAGTGATGGTGGTGGTGATGGTAGTACTCCCGGTGATGGTGTCAGTGGTGGGAATGGTGATGGTAGTATTCCTGGTGATGGTGTCAGTGATGTGGATGTTGATGGTGGTGATGGTAGTACTCCCGGTGATGTTGTCAGTAATGGGGATGTTGATGGTGGTGGTGATGGTAGTACTCCCGGTGATGGTGTCAGTGGTGGGGATGGTGATGGTGGTGGTGATGGTAGTACTCCCAGTGATGGTGTCAGTGGTGGGGTTGGTGATGGTAGTACTCCCAGTGATGGTGTCAGTGGTGAGGATGGTGATGGTAGTATTCCTGGTGATGGTGTCAGTGGTGGGAATGGTGATGGTGGTGGTGATGGTAGTACTCCCGGTGATGGTGTCAGTGGTGGGATGGTGATGGTGGTGGTGATGGTGTCAATGTTGGGGATGTTGATGGTGGTGGTGATGGTAGTACTCCCAGTGATGGTGTCAGTGGTGGGGATGGTGATGGTAGTATTCCTGGTGATGGTGTCAGTGGTGGGATGGTGATGGTAGTATTCCTGGTGATGGTGTCAGTGGTGGGATGGTGATGGTGGTGGTGATGGTGTCAGTGTTGGGGATGGTGATGGTAGTTGTGATGGTAGTACTCTCGGTGATGGTGTCAGTGGTGGGGATGGTGATGGTGGTGGTGATGGTAGTACTCCCAGTGATGCTGTCAGTGGTGGGGATGGTGATGGTGGTGGTGATGGTAGTACTCCCGGTGATGGTGTCAGTGGTGGGGATGGTGATGGTGGTGGTGATGGTGTCAGTGATGGGGATGGTGATGGTAGTATTCCTTGTGATGGTGTCGGTGGTGGAGATGGTGATGGTAGTATTCCTGTTGATGGTGTCGGTGGGATGGTGATGGTGGTGATGGTGTCAGTGTTGGGGATGGTGATGGTAGTTGTGATGGTAGTACTCACAGTGATGGTGTCAGTGGTGGGGATGATGATGGTGGTGGTGATGGTAGTATTCCTGGTTATGGTGTCAGTGGTGGGGAGAGTGGTGATGATGATGACAGTACTCCTGGTGGTGGTGATTATGGCAATGGCTGTGGCAGTGATGCTGATTGCTATGGGGATTGAAGTTCTGGAGGTGATGGGGTAGTGAAGGTAGTGATGCTTGTGGTGGTGATGGTGGAGATAATGGAGATGGTGGTCATGGTGAGGGTGGTGGAGTTGGTAATGGTGGACATGGCAGCGTCACAGGGGAAGAAGCTGCCTCCCTCCACATTATCCGTAAAAAGGAAGCAGAGACTCACAAAGCTACAGGGAGTTGGCACAACTTTTAAAAGCAGCAATGGCCTGAAAGGTTTCCTTGTTTCCAAAATCACATCATATCTGCTATACATGTCTGAGTGCTTATAAATCAGATTTGGAGTTCCTGTGGACTGTGTCCCAGTGGTGCTGTGCTATGGCAAAGCATCACTCACCAGCAGAAGTTTGGGTTGGCTTTGTGAACAGGAAGTCCCAGGCCACCAAAAATGATATATAGGGTGATATAGCATTTTGCAATTGTAATGTGCCATTTAAATGCTAAATAGTAATAACTGATCTAGTCCCAAATGCTTCATTAACTCTCTCCACTGCCAAATCACAGGCTTTTCTGTGTGTTTGTGCTAAAGGCAAATTTTAATTGTTTTAATGAGGATTTGCAAGCAGCTCTTTTCTCTCTACACTTGGGCCTTGGTGAATTACATGTATCATTCGCTTAGCAGTAGGGAAGTTTCGCTATTTACACAAAAGACTTCTAACAGTGTTAGGGTTTGGGAAAGACCCAGCCCCCGGTGCCTTCCTAATGCCTTGCCAAATTGAGCTGTATAAGAAGGGTCAAGAGCAGCCATACCTGTCAAACATGCCAAACACTCTGGCTAAATGAAACTACAATTAGTTTTGTGGGGGGTTTTGTTTGTTTTTTGCATTGTTTTTGTTTCTGGAGACGGAAGTCTTGTTCTGTCGCCCAGGCTGGAGTGCAGTGGTGCAATCTCTGCTCACTGCAACTTCTGCCTCCTGAGTTCAAGCGATTCTCCTGCCTCAGGCTCCAGAGTAGCTGAGACTATGGGCGCGTGCCACCACGCCCAGCTATTCTTTTTGTATTTTAGTAGAGATGGGGTTTCACCATGTTGTCCAGACTGGTCTTGAACTCCTGAGCTCAGGCAGTCCTCCTGCCTCAGCCTCCCAAAGTGCTAGGATTACAGGTGTGAGCCACCATGCCTGGCCTTCAATTAGTTTTATTTTCTCCTTCAGTTGCATAGATAGCCAACTTCATTCTGTTTCTACTTGGAGAGGCTGCTACACAGGTGGTCTTATATGTTAAATGTGACTGATACTGCACAATATAATTGGCATTTGAGGTTTCTAATTAGCAACACAGGGATGGACATGGAATACTATGTTGTGAAGTTCCTTCCGCTCCATACAGTAACAAATCGTAAACCAACAGTGCAGATCTTTAAGTCATTCTGTGAAAGGAGTAGGTATATTTAAGAAAGGGAGATGGGTGGGTGGTAGGGTGGGCAAGACATAGACTTTTTAAAAAATCTAGACTTATTCGCAGGTTCAGATAAAAAGGAAAACTAATAAGAGAAAGTTTTGGTACTCCAGTTTTTCTGTATTTCTTTATTCATGCATTTGTTTGAAAATAATTGCACTTGCAATACTGGTTCCCAAAACATTCACTGGATTTTTTTCTAGCCAATTCCTCAGAGCAAAACCATCTATTAAACATTAGAGACAAGTTTGAAAAAAAAAATGCTACCTGTAATGAATAATCCTAATTTCTTCATGGATAGGTCCATGTATAACTCTGTCACTTTTACAATGCGTAATTCCCCCTGGAGCAGGCTGGGCTTCTTCACAGAAGGTGTGTGCTGTGTGTACTGCATGCAGGCTGAGCATGAAATTTATCAGATCCCATTTCTGGTGGGGAAGGTGGCCTCTGCGTGTGCTGGCTTATTCTGATGGGACGCTCAGCATGCAAGAGCATCTGCTGTGTTTAGGGGACTGAGTTTTTCTATTTCGCAGTGAGTAAGCAGGCCCAGCCTGCAGCGTTTTCTTCCATCAGTGGGTAACAGAGGCTGCCTCCAACGGGATTTGTCTGGTCCATCTAATGTTTCTGAGACCCTGCCTCTGCTTCCAGAACATCTACTATGTGTTTGTGTTCCAGGCCATACACAAAATGCCATTCTCTCATCCCAGAGGTACCCACTGAGGGCTTTGTTTTTAAGATAGTTTTATTCTCACTATATACCTGCCAGAAAAAGAACACACTGTCTTATCAACCATTCAGCCAAAGAGCTGTAATCATAATTAGCCCCATATTATACAAGAGCTAAAGGATAGCAACCACCATTTCCCCGCAAAATGAAAGCACAGTGAAGGTAAACACAATGCAGTGCTTCCATACTGTGGAGTATTATCCCACCATGAGAAGAAATGACCTCAAACACATCATGTCAAGTGAAAGAAGGCAGTCATGAGAGACCACATAGTGTATGATTCCAGTTACATGAAATGTCCAGAATAGGCAAATCCATGGAGACAGAAGGTAGATCAGTGTTTGCCAGGGGCTGGGGAAAGGAACCACATCATGGGCATGGGGTGACAGGAATGTTCTGGAATCAGACAGTGATGAGGGTTGCACAACTTTGTGAATATACTAAACCTCACTCAATTATACATCTTTAAATTTGGATGAATTTCATGGCAGGCAAATGATATCCCACTAAAGCAATTATTTTAAAAAATGAATGAAAATACTAATCAAAGTTAAAGAAAGCAACAGAGTTGGGATCTTCCTGCACTCCCAGCCTTTCAGCCATGAGCGTCCATGCACAGCTTCGCAGCCTGAGCTGTTTCCCCAGCTTTCCAACAGAGACCTGGGGTCTTCTGCTTCATGAGGACTATAAGGCTTGGAGTCAGAAACGCCTGGACTCAATCTCCACCTATTTCTCTTTGCATCTTTTTTATCTGCATTTAGATCAACCACTGTTAGAATTTAGGACCTTGTGGAATCCAAAAGACACCACCAGGGCGCATCCTGGAGGTTGTTGGGGCAGTCATTTTCTTGGGAAGGGGTTGGTGGGTCTGAGTCTTCCTTCTCCTGGGCCTCAGAAGCCAGGAAAGCTAACTGTTCCCCAGCACATGGGAGAGAATCCATCTTTCAGGGGCAGACTTAGATTACTCCACCTTCTGAGACTGCTCTGGAGAACCAGAATGCCAGTGAGTACTGAGGAGTATCTCCAGAGAGCTGAGGACACCAAGACGTGCTCTCCCTGCAATCAGGCAGCTTATATGTTTGCAGAAAGAATTAACTGTCCTGGCCTGTTTCTAATTTTTGTTGTAAGAAGTGTTTGTCCATGTAGGCACATTACCTTCCTCCTTGCAGGCTTGGAGGGCTTCCAGCTCTTTCTGGTGGTTTCTGCTTGGATCTGTGAAGGCAGATATTTACCACCTTCTCCAGTTCTGACCACAGAAACGAATTGCAGTCATCTAGTAATATTTACAGAGCTGTGGGTTTACAGACATACAAGTTGGCCTGCTTAGCTTTCTTGTCCATACGGAAGTTGTGATAACACCTCGCAGGCTTGTTGACAATAGTCTGATGCCTTGGGTTTGTCCCCAAGAAACAAGCCTGGGGATGAGAATGTGGGAGAGGGGGGGATCCCAGGAAACACCAATCAAGGACCAGGGAGGGAAGTCCTTAGACAAATGCTGTGTTATACAGCAAGTTGATCTCTCGGGGGCGCTGGGGGAGTGTGAAACACTAGCCTCCGAGCCGTCCCACCCCAGGACAAAGGTGCTGGGTGCTGATCCATCAGCTTCTCACTGTCACTGACTGAGGCTGCACCAGGCGCCATAACCCCTTTGGCCTGGCCTGACCTATATGTGAGCCATGATGGCACCATCAGTTCCTGGGATGATGGGAGCCAGGGCACGGGGTGGGGCACCCACAGATTCAGCCCCTGTGTTAGTCCATTTCGCATGGCTATAAAGGAATACCCAAGCCTGTATGATTTATTTTTAAAGGAAGTTTGTTTGGGCTCATGGTTCTGCAGGCTGTACAAGGCACAGCACTGGCATCTGCTCAGCTTCTGGTGAGGCCTCAGGAGGTTTTTATTCATGGCAGAAGGTGAAGGGAAGCAGGCAAATCACACGATGAAGGTGGAGCAAGAGAAAGAGGAGGGGGTCCCAGTCTCTTCAACAACCAGCTCTTACGGGAACTCATTTCCCTAGGGAGGGCACCTCACTCCCGGCCCCACCTCCAACACAAGGGATCACATTTCAACCTGAGATTTGGAACCCACAGACATCCAAACTGTATCAGCCCCCTGGTTGATGTGACTTTATCATCATCCCTTTCTCTAAATCCGAGGGCCTAAGCTAGAAGCACAAGGGCTCCCTCCTCATAGCCTCCAACCCTCCCCTCCCTTGTCAGGCACTCAGGGAAGGCCCTGGAGCCTGTAGATCCCACCTGGACTCCTGAGTATCGGGAAAACCTGCTCCTGATGGTTAACGTGGGTTCTTTGCTATTTCCTAAGTGCCTCGGCTGGGTTGAGAAATAAACGAAAAGAGCACAAGAGAGAGAAATTTAAAACTGGGTGTCCGGGGGAGATATCACATGTCGGCAGGATCCATGATGTTCCCTGAGCCGTAAAACCAGCAAGTTTTTATTAGCGATTTTCAAAAGGGGAGGGAGTGCACGAATAGGGTGTGGATCACAGAGATCACATACTTCACAAGGTAATACAGTATCACAAAGCAAATGGAGGCAGGGCGAGATCACGGGACCACCGGATGAGGTGAAATTAAAATTGCTAATGAAGTTTCGGCCCACATTGTCGTTGATAACATCTTATCAGGAAACAGGGCTTGAGAGCAGACAACCTGTCTGACCACAATTTATTAGGAGGAAATTTTCCTCCTCCTAATAAGCCTGGGAGTGCTACAGGAGACGGGGGCTTATTTCATCCCTTCGGCTTTGACCATGAAAGACTGCACATGTTAAAAGGGGCCATCTATAAGCCTACCTTCAGGGCGCATTCTCTTTCTCAGGGATGTTCCTAGCTGAGAAAAAGAATTCAGCGATATTTCTCCTATTTGCTTTTGAAAGAGGAGAAATATAGCTCTGTTCCGTCCGTCTCACCGGTGGCCAGTTCAGAGTTACCTCTCTTGTTCTCTGAGCATCACTGTTATCCTGTTCTTTTTTTAAGATGCCCAGATTTCATATTGTTCAAACACACATGCTCTACAAACAATTTGTGCAGTTGACACAATCACAGGGTCCTGAAGCAACATTCATCCTCCTCAGTTTACGAAGAAGATGATGGGATTAAGAGATTAAAGGCAGGCATAGGAAATTATTGATTGGGGAAGTGACAAGTGTCCATGAAATCTTCACAATTTATGTTCAGAGATTGCAGTAAATACAGGCATAAGAAATGCAGTAAAAACAGGCATAAGAAATTATAAAAGTATTAATTTGGGGAACTCATAAATGTCCATGAAATCTTCACAATTTATGTTCTTCTGCCACGGCTTCAGCTGGCCCCTCCGTTCAGGGTCCCTGACTTCCCGCAACACCTGAGGTTGTCAGGACAAGCCCCAGGGCTTCCGCCTGGGCCTGTGCCCTCCCTCTCCTCTTTCCTGAGCCTCTGCACAGGTACCTCTGCTGGCCTTTGCCTCAAGGCCCAGTGTGCTGGGCGGGGATTTCCCCAGCCGGAACACTGTCCCTCAGTCTGGCCCTGGCTAACTCCTCACCCGTTCAGGGGTTGCCATCATTGGGTCCTCACAAGTGATTGTGCCCTGTGTTTGTCCCCTCAAGGCAGCTTTGTCTTGCCCACTGGTCACACGTTGGTGCTCGTTCAAAAAATTCTTTCTCCTGTGCTGCGTGCAGGGTCCCTGCTGGTGGTCACCTAGGTCCCCAGTGACACCCCCGCACTCAATGCACTACACACTGCCTGCACACGGTAGGTGCCCAGTAAGTGCCTGTCAGGTGGATGCGTGGTGTGGTAGGGGCTGGACACGGACGGGCTTCCTTTCTTCCCTGGGTTTGAGAGAGGGAGTTGTGTTTTGAAACTTTTATTGGTGACATTGCATTAGGACTTGAGGCCACCTCTGCTCTGAAGAGTTGGCTTTTGCCCAGCTGGAGTATTTTTGTCACCAACCCCTGGATGGTTTTCACTTGCGTTGAGAGATGATTGTCACTTGGTGTGCGGGGTGGTGTTTGCTGGTTTAAGTTTAGGAAGCTTTCAACATGCAGAGCCGTAAGGAAACAGTGGCTCTTTAGATGTTCTGGTCTTGGTTTCAGTAGGCCATTACCTTGAGTTAAGATAGGGATGAGATGGGAACCCTTGCCAGTTCTGAAGCAGGACCATAGTTATTTGCTGATGTTTTCTGCTGGCTTGTGTGCAGATACCTCCTGGTGAGAGCACAGGGGTAGCTCTTCATGTCAAAGGGAAGTTCTGGGAAATTGCTTGATGAAAATCCAAACCTCATCACTAAATGTACAGCAATGTGCTTTCCTCCTAAGTGCTGCTGAATTTCTGGCTAGAATAGTTCCTTCCTAAATGAAAGGTTTATTTATAAATCAAGAAAAGCTACTAGGGTTTAATAACTTAGTCCAAGATGGATGGGTTTTTAAATTACACATCTCTCTAGGTGTCAACCTTAAATCATAAACAGAGAGAAGCTCTCTAAAAGAAAAGATGTTTATCTGGGCATAAAGCTTTGCAATGGGAACACACATGCCATAGTAAACCATGTGCACATTCAGGGAGGTAAAGGAAGACAAAGGTTTTTCATGAAAAAAAGATGATGAAGATTACGCAGTTGTTTTGAAATAATTATCCTTGGCTACAAAGATTAATAACATGGAGGACACCACTCTGAGGCTGGGCGGGCAGTTGCTGGGCAGATGTCCTTGCAGAAGTGTTTTTTTGTGTAAAATGCTGTGGGTTTTGTAGTCTTGTTTTGTTATTAAGCATACAAGCATGAGAACCCGCTCTTCATGGCCTCCCCTGGCTCTATTTGTCAGGGTTTTCTTAACGTTACTGACTCCATTTTGATTCTGACAACTTTCACTGGGGTACTGACTTAAACAAGTAATTTTTCTTCATTGATGAAGAGTCATGTTTTGTTTTCATCAATGAAGTTCTTGACACACACATTTTAGGATTCATTTGTGGCTGGTGTTAGCAAAACATCACTTCGTTAGTCATCAAGTGCTAGTGGAACAGGTGAATTGCACAGGACGCATGGTCAGAACTGCAAGGATGGTTGAGATCATGGCTGTGATGGGAGAGCCTGCAGTGCAGCCGCGATGCCTTGTCCCCAGCAGAACCAGAGGGGCATGGCCGTGCTGTCACCCAGGCCTGAGCTGGGCAGCATGGGAGCCCGGATGACCAACTCTGCTCCAAAAAGAGGCGATGTCTGAGTGTGGCCACGAGTGAAATTACTGGGCAGCCACATCCCTGTGGGTGTCAGTGCACTCAGAGGCCAATTCTGAATGGACATTTGTCTCCAGAGGCAGGGAGGAGTTGGGCATCCTGAGTCTTGCTGTGTTCCTCAAACACTCTCTAAGCAAGAAAGACCCCGCTGAATGTGTCCATGCCACCCCTCTCAGGAGACCCGCCTCCCTGGGCCAGCTCCTTCAAGGCACTAAGAAGCACCCCATCTGTGTGGCCGGGAGCTCTCCCTAGGCATATTGGAGATAGCCTCAGGCACCACAGCCACCTCTGTGTTAGAAACCGGGTATGCCCTTCCTAAATATCCTCTGGGTTTTCAAGGTGCTTGCTGCTTACTCAGGTGAGCCAAGCTGAACAGCATTCCACACACAGCCTGGAGGAGTGGCTGTACCTGAGAGGGGCAAGTGAGAGCCCCAGCGCACTTTCATTCGCCACTCCTACTGCCAGCGCAGTCGCAGGCCCCCCATGTCCCGCAGGGAGGACCCTGTGGTGTGAGCTGCTGAATATGGAATCCTCCAGCTGTGGGATGAGGCTACACATTTTGTCCTTCATGACCCATTTTTCAAATACAATACACAAAGCAGGGAACCATCATTGGGGCTCTCTTGGATCATGGACCCCAAAGTTTCCTGTGGGGCATCACACCCTTCTTATTGCCTGAAAGCCTGTTGAGCAGTAGAGGACCACCATGTTTGTCAGTTGTCCACATCGCCAGTGCTTATTGTGCTTCTCCTTGTACCCATTCTTCATGCTCCTCACACATCCATCTGCCTGAACTGCCTCTCTGATAATCACATCCCACTTAAGCCTTTCTTCCACAAGCCTGTTGCTTACTAAGAGCCTCTAAATGAGACCCACCCTCCTAACTTTATCTCTCTGGTCTCCTCCTCTGCTTCCCAAACACTACCTACGCTGCTGCCTCTGCCTGGAACACTTCCCCTGCACAGCTTAGCCTGCCGATTTCTTCAAACCTCTCTATTACAGAAAATTTCAAACACACATGAAAGGAGAGAGGATTGTATAGTGGATCATGTGCACCCATCAGCCAACTTTGGTGGTCAGCTTACAGCCAGCCTTGTTTTCTCAGTATGATACACTCCTCCTTCAGTGGTCAGCCCACAGCCAGTCTTGTTTTCTCAGTATGGTATACATTCCTCCTTCAGTGGTCAGCCCACAGCCAGCCTTGTTTTCTCAGTATGATACACTCCTCCTTCAGTGGTCAGCCCACAGCCAGTCTTGTTTTCTCAGTATGGTATACATTCCTCCTTCAGTGGTCAGCCCACAGCCAGCCTTGTTTTCTCAGTATGATACACTCCTCCTTCAGTGGTCAGCCCACAGCCAGCCTTGTTTTCTCAGTATGGTATACATTCCTCCTTCAGTAGTCAGCCCACAGCCAGTCTTGTTTTCCCTGTATGGTATACACTCCTCCTTCAGTGGTCAACCCACAGCCAGCCTTGTTTTCCCTGTATGGTATACACTTCTCCTTCAGTGGTCAGCCCACAGCCAGTCTTGTTTTCTCAGTATGGTATACAACATACCTTCATTCATCACTCCTGCTGCCAGTCTTGTTTTCTCAGTATGGTATACACTCCTCCTTCAGTGATCAAAGATGGTCAGAGATGACCCCAGGTAATGGCTGTCAGATGGGGCTCCAGATGGCAGTGCTGGTGGGTTCGTCGGGGATCCCTGCTGTCCCGCATCCCATGAGACAGAGAGGTCATTGGCAAGATAAAAGAGGGATGCGTGATCCTAGAGCCATATGAGGCTGGAAATGTACTTGGGGGGGAGACTTTAGGAGGTGTTTCTGCCGTCACCTGTGATTCCTTGACTTTCTGCTGTCACGGAATTTCAGATGAGAATTCCAACTGAGATGATCAGTGGTCAGCCCACAGTCTTGTTTTCTTGGTATGGTGTGCACTTCTCCTTCCAATCCAGATGATTTTAAACAAGTCCCAGACTGTGCATCTTTTATTTCATCTGTAAATACTTTAGCATGAATCTCCACATAGATAGCTCTTCTTTTTATGTTTGATTTTAGTTCCGTTTAATTGAGTTTTTCTAATTTTTTATTATGTTAGCATAAAATTTACCATCTTAACAATTTTTTAAGTGTACAGTTTGGTGGCATTAAGTACACTTACAATGTGTAACCATCACCACCATCTATCTCTATATCCCTTTTCCTTCCACACCTATTAAATAACTCCTCACACCACTCCCACCCCCTGGAAACCACACTTTTGATGACTTTTGAGTACTTTTGATGACTCTAAGTACCTCATATTGATGGAATCTTACAGCATATGTCTTTATGTGAGTAGCTTATTTCACTTAGAATAATGTCTTCAAGGTCCATCCATGCTGTGGCTTATATCATAATTCCCTTCCCTTTTTAAGGCTGAGCAATACTCCATTGAATGTAGATAGCACATTTTGCTTATCCATTCATCCGCAGACACTTGGGATGCTTTCACATTTCAACTATTATGAATAATACTGCTATGAACATGGCATGCAAATATCTCCTCAAGCCCCTGTTTTCAACTCCTTCTGGTATATATCCAGAAGTGGAATTTCTGGACCATATGGTAATTCTATTTTTAATTATTTGAGGAACTGCCATACTGTTTTCCAAAGCTACTGAACTATTTTTCATTCCCACCAGCAGTGCACGAGGATTCCAGTTTTTTCACATCCTCACCAACACTTGTTATTTTCTGTTTTTTTAAAAGACAGTAGCCATCCCAGTGAGTATGAGGTCATATCTCATATGCAGTTTTGATTTTCATTTCCCATTATTAGTGATGTTGAGCATCTTTTATTTATTTATTTATTTATTTATTTATTTTTTATTATACTTTAAGTTCTAGGGTACATGTGCATAACGTGCAGGTTTGTTACATATGTATACTTGTGCCATGTTGGTGTGCTGCACCCATCAACTCGTCAGCACCCATCAATTCATCATTTATATCATGTATAACTCCCAGTGCAATCCCTCTCCCCTCCCGCCTCCCCATGATAGGCCCCAGTGTGTGATGTTCCCCTTCCCGAGTCCAAGTGATCTCATTGTTCAGTTCCCACCTATGAGTGAGAACATGCGGTGTTTGGTTTTCTGTTCTTGTGATAGTTTGCTAAGAATGATGGTTTCCAGCTGCATCCATGTCCCTCTGTATATCTTCTTTGGAGAAATGTCTATTCAAGTCCTTTGCCAATTTTTGAATCAGATTTTGTTGTTGTTGAGTTTTAGCCGTTCTCTATATATCCTGGGTGTTAATGCCTTATTAGATACATGATTTGCAAATGTGTTCTCCCATTCTGTGGCTTACTTTCTTACTCTGTTGATATTGTCTATTGATGCACAAAAATTTCTAAATTGTTATGAAGTCCAACTTGTTTTTTCTTTTGTTACCTCTGCTTTTGGTGTCACGTCCGAGAGATCACTGACAAGTCCAACGTCATGAAGCTTTTGCCCTGTTTCCATCTAAGAGTTTTATGGTTTTAGATTTTACATTTAGGTGACTGATTTATTTGGGATTGGTTTTTGAATATGGTATTAGGTAAGCGTTCAACTTCATTCTTTTGCATGTGGATATCCAAGTTTTTAGCACCATTTGTTGAAAAACATGTCCTTTCCCTATTGAATGGTATTGGCACCCTTGTCAAAAATCATTTGATTGTATAAGCAAGGGTTTATTTCTGGGCTCTCTATTTTATTCACTTGGTCCATATATGTGTATTTATGCCATATCACACTGTTTTGATTCTAGTGCCATTGTAGTAAGTCTTAAAATCAGGAGGTGTGAGTACTCCTACTTTGTTCTAAGTCCAGCCTGTGCTCCTTGAGATTCCATGTGAATGTTAGAATGGGTTTTTCTGTTTCTGCAGACAACATTGTTGGGATTTTGCTATTGATCACACTGAATCTATTGATAACTTTGGGTAGTATTGACATCCTAGCAAAATCAAGGTTCCCAATGCATGAATATGGAATCTCTTCCCATTTATTCATGTCTTCCTTAATTTCTTTCAGCAGTTTTTTTTTTTTTTTTTGAGATGGAGTCTTGCTCTGTCACCCAGGCTGGAGTGCAGTGGCATGATCTCAGCTCACTGCATCCTCTGCCTCCTGTGTTCAAGAAATTCTTCTGCCTCAGCCTCATGAGTAGCTGGGATTACAGGCGCCTGGCACCACACCCAGCTAATTTTTGTATTTTTAGTAGAGATAGGGTTTCACCATGATGTTGGCCAGGCTGGTTTTGAAATCCTGATCTCAAGTGATCCGCCCACTTCAGCCTCCCAAAGAGCTGGGATTACAGGCATGACCCACCACCCCCTGCCTCGGCAATGTTTTGATGACTTCATTGTACCAGTCTTTCACCTCGTTGGTTCAATTAATTCTGAAGTATTGTGTTCTTTTTGGTGCCATTGTAAATGAATTTTAAAATTCTTTAAAATTTTCTTTTCAGATTCTTCATTGTTAGTGTATAGAAATGCAGCTGATTTTTGTGTATTAACATTTATCCTGCTACTTTGCTCACTTCATTTATTAGTTCTAACAGATTTTTTGTGGAATCTTTAGGGTTTTCTATATATGAGATCATACTTCTTCCTTTCCAATTAGGTGCCTTTTATTTTTTGTTCTTGCCTAATTTCTCTGGCTACAACTTTTAGTACAGTGTTCAATAAAAGTGAGAAAAGTGAGCATCTTTGCCTTGTTCTTGATCTTATGGGTGCTTTCACCATTGAGTATGATGTTCACTGTGGATTTCTTCAAATACTTCAAATATAGCTTTTATTTTGTTGAGGTAATTTCTTTCTATTCCTAGTTTGTTTCATGTTTTTACCATGAAAGAGAAAAGCATCAATGCTTTTCCAGAAATGCTTAGTAGAAAAGCATTAAATTCTTTTTCTATGTCAGTTGAGATAATCATATATCTTTGTCTCCCGTTCTGTTAATGTGGTGTATTACAGTGATTGATTTTCATAATTTTAACCCTCCTTGCATTCCAGAAATAAATCTCACTTGATCATGGTATATGATTCCTTTAATATGCCACTTAATTCAGTTTAGTAGTATTTTTGTTGGGCATTTTACATCAGTGTTCATAAGGGATATGAGTCTGTAATGCTCCTCTGGTGTCTTGTCTGGCTTTGGTATCGGTAATGCTGATCTCATGGAATGACTTAGGAAGTGTTCTCTCCTCTTCAGTTTTTTTGGAAAAGTTTGAGAAGGACTGGTATTAGTTCTTTAAGTGTTTGCTACAATTCACCACTGAAGCCATTTTGTGAAAAATCTCTTATCTATTACCATAAAACCCCAGAACTCTTGGACTAAGACGTAAAAAATCATAGAGCTGAAAGGGACCTGAAAGCTTTTCTTGCTCAAGCACCCTATTAATAATTCCACTTTCATAAGCCACTTGCCCACAGTCAGATATTTAGTAGCAAAACTAGGGCTGAATCCCCGGCCTCCTGACTCTTAAAAGTGTTCTTTATACCGTGACAGTCTCCAAGTAAAAAAAAAAAAAAGTATATGTATATATATATATATATATATATAACATAAAATTTGTATAGAATATGTTGCATACCTACTTTCTGACTTTTATTTTCCTTTCACAATGCCTCAATTTTCCCATTCACCTGATATTCACCCCAACTCATGGTTAGGTGTGCATGTTAGTAACTCCCCAGCAGAGTTCTTACAATGGTGATAAAGAGACTAAGAACTAGGAACTCAAATGCAAGGCCACAGAGGCCCCTCTTCATCTTGTCTCCTCCTCTAGCTCCCTTCCTCGATAAAGAAGCAGGTGGGGCATGATTGGCCAGTGATGCATTTAAAGCTCTGCCAAGCTCAAAACCAGACTCCAAGTCTTATAAGAAGATGACACGGGGAACTCAGTGGTTGATGCAGCCCAGAAAACATTTGGTCAAGAGAAGGGAGCATCTTAGACATAGTAGAGACTGCTTATGCAGAAATAAAGGGTCAGGCAGGAGGCTTTCATCTCTGTAGGTACTGGTTCTGAATATCGTCAACTGAGAAAAAATTTTTTAAAAATCCCACAAAAGTTATAAAGGGAATTGGAAGAACAGTAGCACCGTTCTGGGGCAAGACTCCAGAGTGCATTGGTGCAGAGCCATGTGGATAACCCCAGATGGCAGCCTCATCAGAGGCATTCTGTCTCCTCCCATCAACCCAGTTTCATCTCTGAGTGGATGAACTGAGGCCCAGGGAAACGCTTTAAGCAGGTGGGAGTGGGTACCAGCAAACATGGAAGGAAATGAGTTAATGGGAATTAGGAAGCAAAGACAATATATATGACAAACCAGCCTGTGTTGAAAGAGATATCGAAGGATGTGGCAATGACAGAAATAAAATTTCACTAATTTTGATACCTTTCATTCATACGTATCATAATTTATGGTACTCAAAGTTGAAAAAAATTCACTTCAATATGAAAAAAGTTGTTCTGTAAAAAACAGTTTGATACAATTTGAGTACATTTTAAAATTTAGTAAATAATCGGTTGTAAAATCAAGCCAACTTGTTCAGCAGGCCAAAACTTGCACTATACACTGTAGCCCAGCACCTCCTCAGCTTTAATGTGCAGACTCATCAGCTGGGATCATGTTAAAATGCAGATTCTGATTTAGTAGATGCAGGTGCTACTCAAGATTCTGCATTTCCAACAAGCTCCCAGCTGGTGCTGATGCTGCCGGTTCTCAGCAAATTCTGAGTGGCAAACTGTAGAGAGCACCCTAAGAGACCAAGCTGTGCCTATCTCAAGATGCCTCAGTAGCGGATTCGTGTTTGGGACTTGACGCCTCAAGATCACCACTAAGTAGGGATTATTGCAATCACATAATTTCCTGCTTGAATGAATAGCCATGTACCTGGGAAGAGCTAATCCCCATTACAGATTTGCAGTTCTGTTTTCCTATGGACTTGTCGGATGCTAATGTGATTGCGTTTACCCGTGGGTTTCAGGATGTCTGCTAGCAATCAAAGGTTCCTCTAGGCTGCAAGGGAGCCAGCTCCTGCAGTCTCCTTCATTTGGAAGCAGAGACTTTGTAGAGATTCAGGTAATCAATTTCTGCTACCTCTGGCTAGCTACCCCAACAGATCCTTTTTAACATTCACTGAATAGGTAGGACTGCATTTTGTCTATCTCTCACAGTTACTATGTGTTTATCAGCTGATTGGTACAGTCTGAAACAATGTGGGTCTGGGTGATTAGCTTGTTTTTAAGTGCGATTTTCTTGTCTCATCTCTGTTTTCTCCTCCTCCAGGAGAAATGGGTTCCCTGAGACAAGTGTGACCTACGTGCCCAGCCCACCAGCCTGACGCCTAGCCAGAGAGAGAGGACCATGGATGGCATCATTGAACAGAAGAGCATGCTGGTGCACAGTAAAATCAGTGATGCTGGCAAGAGGAATGGCTTAATTAACACCAGAAACTTGATGGCCGAGAGCAGAGATGGTCTGGTATCTGTTTACCCAGCGCCCCAGTACCAGAGCCACCGGGTGGGGGCCAGCCCAGTGCCGGCCAGCCTGGACAGCACCAGGAGTGAGCCGGTGCAGCAGCTGCTGGACCCCAACACCCTGCAGCAGTCGGTGGAGTCCCGCTACAGGCCCAACATCATCCTGTATTCAGAGGGCGTGCTGCGTTCCTGGGGGGACGGTGTGGCCACCGACTGCTGTGAGACCACCTTCATCGAGGACCGGTCACCCACCAAAGACAGCCTCGAGTACCCCGATGGGAAGTTCATCGACCTCTCAGCTGATGACATAAAAATCCATACCCTGTCCTACGATGTGGAGGAGGAGGAGGAGTTCCAGGAGCTGGAGGTTAGAGGATGTGTTTGTCAGAGGCCCTCTAGGAATGCGTGACGGGGATTCCAGGGTGGGCAGGAGCCATGAATGCCTATACACTGTAGCCCGGAAATTAGGGAATGAAGCTAGTGTGCAAAAATGCAGAAACCAAAGGCAGTCTTGGTGCCCTTCACTCTTGAATGCTTGTGGAAGATAGAAGGAGAGGAAAGACTTAGATTAACAGAAAGCCAGGGACACTTCAGCAGTGATTCTGGTATGAGATGACCCCAGGTAATGGCTGTCAGATGGGGCTGCAGAAGGCAGTGCTGGTGGGTACATCAGTTTTCCCTGCTGTCCCTCATCCCATGAGACAGAGAGGTCATTGACAAGAGGAGGGAGGAATGCTTGATCCCAGAGCCACATGAGGCTGGAAATGTACTGGATGGGAGACACTTTGGGAGGTGTTTCTGCTGTCACCTGTGGTTCCTTGACTTTGCATTCCACGGTTACTACTGAGAGATTGTTAGAGCTGAACCAAGCTGGAAGAAAGTGTAGGTACTGATAGCCTAAAGGGAAGATAAGCTGACTTTTTTAGAGGACTGGAGGGCAGGTGACAGCATTTGAATTACATGCACAGAGATGTGCACATTGCACATTGGATATAGCATGGTAGGCACAGTGGTTGCTGAGTATGTGGCACACTGGGCCCCCAGGGCAGCACTGGGTGACAGGGTGAGAGCAGCTGCTGCAGGCCATGGACTAGCGGTTTGCTGCCCATGTACTCCAAGACTTTCTGCTGCAGTGAGGCCAGGGATGTTTTCCCAGGACACGATGTCAGGGAGACTTGGGCCAGGCTTTCCGTCAGTTTGGTGGGGGAGGAAACCGCCGAACAGGTCTGACCTTCAGAGGCAGTGTGTGGCCAAAGGGGGAGGGGATGTCTGTTTTTCACTAAGGTAGGTGAGAACATTTTTGTAAGTAGAGAGGAAATGTTCAGAGTGGAAAATTCAGGATCACGGCCGGCGGCTGGAGAGTGGTCTTGGGGAGGCAGGAGCTGTACTCCAAGCACGTATGTGTGAGAGCTGGCCTCTCAGAAGAAGTCCGCATGCTGGCCTGGGAGAGAAGAGAAGGGTGGGGTAAGGGAAACTTTCAAGCACTCTGGGTTGAAGAGGAAGGAAAGGAGGGGTTCGTGTTGGCTGAGTATCAGCACAGCCAGAGAAGCTCTTGGGGTGTGAGGAGATTGCAGACAGTCTAGAGCAGTGAACTGGGGGAAGTGCCCATTCTAGAAAAGACTCCTGGAGAAACTGCCCAGCTGCAGTATGAGTTCGTGTGAAGATCTGGTCAGACCCAGGGCTCTGTGACTTTCTCCAGCCATGTGGGACCATCTTTAGCAGGTGAGGCTCTCTTGGCAAGGTGTACTCTGCCTGGAAGGTGGAGGAGGCAGGAGAAAGCAAGAGAGAGGAAGTCTGGAGCCGAATCAGACCCACAACCATGGGACCCATGCTTGATAGAAAGGCTGGAGAAATTGCAAGGGAGTGACAGGCCAAGGAGACCAGAGGATCAGGATTGGAGACCTCAGTGAGAACCAGGAGCCAAGAGATCCGGCTTTAGTCAGGAGGGAGGATCAGAAATGGAGAGGGAAACTTCAGTGCAGCCCCAGCCAGTGGAGCCTGGGAAGCCCACTGGCAGGGAGTGGAGAGTCGTAGCATGGAAGAGGACCAAGACGTGATGCCTGGGCACCTGCGGAGGTCCTAATGCCCTCTGGTGACACCTGTGAAGGGAGGGTGTTCATGATGCAGCTGTGGAAAGTTGGGAGCATGCTTGGCTTCTGTTCAGAAGCCTCTGCCCCTGTCTACTGTTTTCCAAGATCTGAGGGCTTTGCTGACAACAAAGTATAAATAAATACTGCCCGACCCGCATGGAGTGGAATTAGCGAAGCGAATGCACGAAAACGCAGCCCCAGGAGTTATGGGGACGGAATACCCCATCAGCTCTGAAGAGGGGCTAGGGCCCTGAGCTCAATGCAGGGTTCAGAAGTCATCACACAGGCAGGAGCCCTCCCCCGGCTATATCTTGAGGATTAGTAAGAGGAGGCTTGAGGGGAGCTGGCAGAGAAATTCCAGTCCAAGAGGACCTGGGGAGCACAGAGGCAGCAGTTCCAGAGATCTGCAGGGAAGAGGAACTGGTCAGAAATGCGGAGGTCAATGGGGAGGACGGGGAGGAGACAGGCTGGAGAGGGAGGGGGGTCCCATCAGCCAGCACCTTATCAGCAACCTAAGGGAGACTGGATTTATGCAGAGTCACAAACTCAGATACATGTAAGACAGAAGGGACCCACCAAAGAGTCAAGAAGGAGCCCTTGGAGGGGTGGGCCTGGAGCCTGGAGAGCCAGGCCCCACCCAGAGCATCTGTCCCCTCTGCTTCAGGGTCACTGCTGTGCCCCACCACACAGGCCATGTTGCTGGGGAGCCTGAATAGATTTGTTAGAGTAACCAAGAGCCAGAATGCGCCAACATTTAATCCACAAGACAACACAAAGTGAGCAGGATGTCATGTGGAGGACCTCGGAATCACAGGAGGAGGCCTTGGCACCTGCACGTGACCATGCAGGTCCATGGAAGGGTCTCATGCAGAAGGGCTGTGGTCAGATCTTGATCTGTGTTTTCAGGAGCTGCTCTGGCCAAGAGTGGGACAAGGATCTAGAGGAGATGGAGGCAAGAGGGGAGGCAGCCTGGTGCTAGGACTAAACCGGATGTGCCCCCTGCCTCTTTTGGGGGACTTGTCATAAGGGCAGGTGAGAGAGAATAAGGACAGCATTAGAAATGGTGAAGAAATATCTAAAAGGTGAAATTTGTCCTTAATGGAGATGAGAGGGTAGAAAGGAAGGGATCAGAGATGTTCCCAAGCCCCCAGGGGGCCAAACTGGCTGGCAGAGGATTTTCAGCTTTCTTAAGGGTTTTTGGAAAATCCCCTCCAGGACACAATATGCCCCAGTGATAGAAGGCTTGGGATGGTTGATTGAAACCAACTAGATTGAAAAAGACATTTGGATGTCTCCATCATTTCTTTCTCACCCCTGTGGGTTCCGCCCCACCCCGATTGCATTCATGCAGCTGGGAGGAGAGCAGATGGGGGGGAACAGGTGGGAGGGTAGCAAGTGGGAGGGGAGCAGATGAGAGAGGAGCAGGTGGCAGGTGAGCAGGTGAGAGGGGAACAGGTGGGAGGAGAGCAGGTGGGAGGGGAGCAGGTGGGAGGGGAGCAGGTGGGAGGAGAGCAGGTGAGCAGCAAATCTTCTTAGTCCTCAGTTAGCCTCCCTCCTGGTACTTCACAATGGACTACATTCAAAAGAATTGTTTATCCTTCTTGAAAACTCACATGGGCTTCTGATGGAGCTTGCACATAAACACAACCAATATTTTCATGTAATTTTTAAAAAATTTATAGTATATCTGAATCCACTTTTTTGTCAATCAATTACTGAATCCATTTTATTGCAATGATTTTTCACACAGTGGCTTCAGCAGGTAATAGATGTGGTTTTGGAACCCTATAACGGTCTGAAATCTACTCAGAGACAATGTCTTAAATAAAAGCTAGGAAGTGGGTGGAGGCAGACACAGACTTATCTGCCTTAGTAGGTCCAAGGCTCTGACAAGTAGTATATAGTATACTTCTTGGGAGGTAACTTTCCCACCCAGTCCCGCTCCTCTGATCTAGCAGCAAAAGTGGAAGCCCATCAAAAAGAATTCTTTTAATAATACAGTAATAAGAATCTTTAGTCATAATAATGGTGCCTACTCTGTATTAATATTTCTAGTGACTTTTGACTATAACGTAAGATGGAGCATGTTGGCATTTATACCTTGGCCACAAAAGGCACTCCTAAAGTAACATCGATGGAACAGCCAGTTGTTTACAAATCGAGCTGCTTCTTAGGCACTTTAGTGAGACTTTCCGGTCGACATCCAAGGAGCTCACCTGGACCAAGAAATGGCCCTCCCACAGGCTCTGAGCGGAAGGGATGGAGACACATTACAGCTGCTGTTGCTTCTATATGCGGTTCAGGATGCCGAGGAGGATTTCAGAGCCTCACCACAGTGGTTAACTTGGTCCCTTTTCTCTGAAAACAAAGATATTTTCTTAGAAACATTCTTACAATATAGCTATGGTGCTTTTTATTCCATTCTTCTGTAAATAACAAAATACTAATGACTGGTTGGAAGTGTCATTGAACATGCAGTAGCTGTTCTTTGGTTTACTCTTTTCTCCATTCCACTAAATAATAAAGGGTCATGTATTGGTAAGCATTTGCTGCATAACAAATCACCCCCACAACACAGTGCCTTAACAACTCTTTCTTTAGCTTATGATTTCTGAGGGTAGACAATTGAGCTGGGCTCAGCTGGGTGATTGTTCTGCTGGTCTCACCTGGGCCCACTCACTTTTCCATAGCTAGCTGTGATGGGCTGGGTAGCCAGAGGCTGCTGGCTGCAGTAACAGAGGTGACTGCATCACCCAGCAGTCACCCATCCTGTCCCAGGCTTCATCGTGTGGCAGCCAGAGAGGTGGAGCCCACTGTGCAAGGGCTTGTCAAGTATGTGCCTGTGTCCTGCATGTTACTATCTCATTGACCAGAGCAAGTCACACAGCCAAGCTCAGTCAGTGTGGGAAGGACTGCTTAAGGTCACGATACAGGGAAGTGATAACAAATTGGGTGCCAGTACTACAACCACAGAGCCAAAAACCGTAGACTTTTGGCATCATTTTTTTTTCAGATCATCTAATTGAACAGAATGACAACTACTGAAACAATAGAACAGTGAATATTGATCTGAGCTCTTTCTAGAAGGCAGTTCTACTCAGAAAAAAAAGAAAAAAATGTGATTTTTAACTTCTTTGAGTATTACATGGCTTCACTTGGTTTATAGCGAATGGATGCTGTTTCCCAGAGAGTGCCGTTTTCAGAAAGCCACTGCCCTGGTTCGGAGTGGGGCCTTCTCATTGTCCTGGGTCGCAGCAGGGCCCCCTCGTTGCCCTGGTTCTGAGCGGGGCTTCCCTTGCTGGAGCTCCTGGGCACTGGGTGGCTGGCTGTGTTTTCCCCAATCACTTTCTTAAGACAGGTGCATCCCTGGCATTTATGAAGGAGACTCCCTAGGTCCAAAGAGGTCGGCCTGTCTGACACATGGTTTGCAAGGGCATGGGAAACGTTCAGTTTACCTTCAAGGTTGTGATAGTACCAGGAACAGGTTCTATGACTAACTTTGAGAATATTTATGGGAGGTTCTCAACCATTCAGCAAGTGTTTATGATCTGTCCTGCTCCACTTTAAGTCACAAAGTAGAACATGGCTTGACATTAGACAGGGAGATGTAGGGGCACCTCTGGGGCTTTGCGGGAGTGCAGAGGTGCCGCTCATTATCGACTCCCACTGCGCTCAGGGTGACAAGACAGGCATCCTGTGGGGGTGCCCTCAGGACACTCTGGGTAGTGATAATTGGGCCTGAGGTCCCACAGCCCAGGCCTCTTCCCAGGTCTGTGAACACTGCTTCATCCACTTCCCAGCCAGTAGCTAAAAACTGCTGTCTCAGGGAATATCGGCAGTGGGAAACGACTTCTCCTTTCACACAGATAAACTCAGAGAGATTTCAGAGACAAGTAATGAAGCAGGGCTACAAAATACACAGTTTGAGTTTACGGCCATGAAATGAAGTGACTGGAGTCCGGGTGCAGAGGCCTGACCACCCTCCTTCCCTTAGAGATGGTGACCAGATGTTGAATGGCACTTACCTGTGGCAATGCAAAACCTTAAACCTTTCAGACCCGGAGTACGTGGCAGTCACCCCCTAGAAGCAGTGCCCACAGGGGCTGTGCCTTTTCTTCACTGAAGGAAGGAGGGAGAAGGGAACGCTCATCAGTGGAGCAACTTTTCTGCCAGGCCCTGCGAGTGCACTCGGCCATCGAGTCCTCAAAGCACTTGGGGACGGGTCATAGTGCTGTCCTCGTCCTACCTGTGGGGAGACAGAAACTTGTGGTGTTTCCAGGATCACACACATGGCTCTGTTGTCAGCTCTTGGATCTGAGACAGATCTGCTCACTTTAGACTCTGTCTCCTCACGATGCTGTTCTTTCTACATTAGGGGGAAAACTGTGTTCCAGTAAACTTCTGTTTCAGCATTGTGCCAGAGTCCACGGACAAAGCTGGAAGAGACGGCACCAGGACCTCACGTCTGGGAACTCGCCATCAAGCTTTCCAAGGCCTTCCAGTCTGTCTTCTCATGTAAAAACTCGAAAGTGTTGGAGAACACAGAATTCTGTAACTGCAATAGAGCATTTACATATACCTCATTCATAAGCATGGAAAGAGGGGCGAGGACTCAGCACTCATTTGAAGAAAACCCAAAAGCATGAATGAGACAGAACAACAACAAATAGAACAATTGACCCAGAGGAAACAGAAAGAATTCAGAAAATAATAGACAACGTTGTGAAAATTATTTTTAGTATCTCCAGAGAGATTTGAGATGCTGATTTGGGTAGAGGAAAATTTGGTGGTTGTGTTTTGCTCATTTGTTTGTTTACCTCATAGCACTGGCCAGAACCTCAAACACGTTGTTGAGTGTAAGCGAACGAACATTCTTGCCTTGCTCCTGATCTTAGGGGGAAGCTGTTAGCTTTCATGATGAAAGATGGTGCTTGTTGTAGTTCTTTATCGACACTGTTAATCAGGTATAGGAAGTTCCCTTTGTCACTTCTTTGTTGAAGAAGATTTTTTATTTTATTTTTATTTTATTTTATTTTTAATTGACAATAAATGGGATATTCATATTTGTGGGATATATAGTGATGTTTTGGTACATACAACTTGGTGATCAGATCGAGGTAATTAGCATATTCATTAACTCAAACATTGATCATTGCTTTCTGTTGAGAACATTCAATAACCTCCTTTGCAATAACTATTTGCAACTGTATAATATATTTTTAACTGTTTTCATGCTACAGTGCTGTAGAACACAGGAACTTACTCATATCTAGCAGGAATTTTGTATGTTTTAATACATCTCTTCTTACCTCTCCCTTCCTCCTACTCTGCCCACCCTCTACTATTCTTCCTTCTACTCTTACTTCTTTGAAATCAACTCCTTTTAGTTTCCACGGGTGGAACATGCAGTGCTAAGCTTTCCCTCCTGACTTACTTCATTTAACATAATGTCCTCCAGTTTCATCCATGTTTGCTGCAAATGACATAATTTCATTATTTTTTATGGCTGAATAGTATCCTGTGGTGCTGAAATGGGAGAGTTCCCTGATTCCCCTTGCAGGATGTTTGATGAGTGTGGCTCCCCTGTTCTGTTGCTGCTCAAACCCATTGTGGGACTGGAGCATGCAGAAAGGCAGGTGCAGAGGCTGGGGTGAGTGCTTTGTGCTCCGAACCAGCAGTAGTGTCTAGGGGTGGGTGCCTGCAACCCTAGTGTTACAAAGCTCTTTCAGCTTTGCTGTCCACAGACGACTTGAATGCTAACAGGCTCAATGGACCCTCTGCCTTTTCGCAAGGACAGAGGGCTAGATCCAGAGCTGTTGCCCAGCATCCTGGAAAAATCAGGTCACACATGGGCTTGAAGGATGAATGCGAGGTTTTATTGAGTGGTATAGGTGGTTTTCAGTGGGATGGATGTGGAGCTGGGATGGAGACTGGAGTGGGAAGGTGATCCTCCCCTGGACTTGGGCTGTCCAGTGGCTGGACTCCTCTCTGACCACCCCCAGCCGAACTCCTCTCAGCGTTCAGATGTTCCTCCTCTTCTCCCTTTCTCTGCCATGTTGTTCTGCCATTTGTCTGTTTGCTGGTCTGCTGGCTTGCTGGTCTGCTTCTGGGTCCTGGGGTCCGGGGTTTATATGGATGCAGGCATGTGGGCTAAAAGACAACTTTTTGGGCACAAAACCAGGAATGCCCTTTCTCACTTAGGGCCACAGGTATCTGGGCTTGAGGGTGGGGCTTTGCCAGGAAACTGCCCTCTTCTACCCAGTATTTCCGTTTCCTGTCCTATCAGTATACAACTACCCCATTTTCTTTATCCATTTATCTGTTTGTTGTTGGACACCTAGGTTAATTCCCTATCTTGGATATTGTGAATAGCACTTCAACAAACAAGTGACGTGTAGGTGTCTCTCTAATGTACTGATTTCCTTTCCTTTGGATAAATGCCAAGTAGTGGGGTTGCTGGATGGTATGGTAGTTCTATTTGTAGTTTTTTGAGGAACCTGCATATGGACATTCAATTCATCAGGTACTACTTATGTAATCATATATGGTGTTTCTTTATTGTCCTTTATTTTTTCATCCTTTAATCATGTGGTATATTGCATTAACTACTTTGCAGATAATAGACCATCCTTGCATTGGGAGGTAAATCCCACTTTGTCTTGGTTTATAAGCCTCTTTAAGTGTCACTGGATCTTATTTTCTAATCCTTGCATGAGGATTTCTTTGCCTATATTCACGAGGGATGTTGGCCCACAGTTTTCTCTTCTTGTGCCATCTTTCCCGGACTCTGGTATGAGGGTAATATTGACTGCACAGAATAAGTTGGAAATTATTCCTTTCTTTATTTTCTGAAAGATTCTGTTTAGTATTGGTATGATTCCTTTTCAAGTGTTTGTTAGAAGTCACCAGTGAAGCCATTTGGGCCTGGCCTTTTCTTTGTGGGAAGAGTTTCAATTACTGAACTGATTCTATTACCTTACCGGTTTAAGTCTCTTGTTTTTGTTTTTTGGTTTTTTTGAGATGGAGCCTCGCTCTGTCGCCCAGACTGGAGTGCAGTGGCGCAATCTCAGCTCACTGCAAGCTCTGCCTCCTGGGTTCATGCCATTCTCCTGCGTCAGCCTCTGGAGTAGCTGGGACTACAGGCACCCGCCACCACACCTAGGTAGTTTTTTTGTATTTTTAGTAGAGACGGGGTTTCACCGTGTTAGCCAGGATGGTCTCGATCTCCTGACCTCTTGATTCGCCTGCCTCGGCCTCCCAAAGTGCTGGGATTACAGGCGTGAGCCTCCGCACCCGGCCAGTCTCTTGTTTTAAAGAAAATCTGAAGGTTGTCCTTTATTCTTGTCTCAGTTTTAGTATTGTGATGTCTAATTTGTTGGCATGAAGTTGTTCATCATATTCCATTTAAATCCTTTTAGTTTCTGTATGGTTGGTAATAATATTTACTCTTTGATGCCTCATTTTAGTAATTTAAGTTTCTCTATTTCTTTCTTGGTCAGTCTAGATAGAAATTGATCATTTTTTGGATCTTTTCAAATAGCTGACTTCTGGTTCCATTGATTTTTCTGTCTTTATTTAGGCTTCCATTTTATTAATTTTTACTCAGATATTTATGACATCCTGCCCTCTGTTTCCTTTGACTTACATTTGCTCTTTTTTATGTATTTTGTTTAGGCATGAGCTGGGGTTAATTATTTGACATTTTTTTATTCTTATAATGTATGTATTCTAGGCTATAACGTTCTTTCAAACACTGTTTTAACTGTGTCCTAAAAATTTTGATTTGTTGTGTTTTAATTTTTATTTACTTGAAAATATTTCTATAGCCATTGTGATTTTACATTTTTCTAATGAGTTATTTATTAATGTGTTGTTTAATTTCCAAATATTCAGGGATTTTGTTCTTTCCTATTATTTATTCTTAAGTAAATCTCATTGAGGTTGAAGGACATAGTTTGTATAATTTCTCTTTTAAATTGATTGATACTTGATATATGGCTTAGTGTCTGATGTGTTCTGTGGAATATGCCATGTGAATAAGGAAAGAATGAGTGTTCTGTTGTGCAAAGTGTTTTATACAGGTTTGCAAAGTCAGGTGGGTTAATTGTGCTGTTTGTGTCTCCTGTTCTTGGTGTTTGTCTGCCTAGTTGTCACAATTAGGAGTGGAGAATCAGAAATACTTACTTTTAGGGAATTGCCTATTTCTTTCTTTTATTTTGTCAGTGTTTACTTCATGTGTTTTGGGGCTCCGTTGTTAAGTGTGCATACCTTTATAATTGTTACATCTTGCTGAACTGTTGGCCATTTTAT